>NW_026866030.1:0-533831 GCF_026571515.1 Ruditapes philippinarum | reverse complement strand
AAAACCCGGGTTTAAGTGAATTTGAATAGGAAACAGGCACATCACGTAAAAAACCGAATAAGCCATGAATAAAATAGAATAACACATAGGACTGTCTCTGGATCTCTTGCGCATCATGTTGTACATTTTTGTCAGTAGAATTTGTACATTTTTCATGTTCTGAATCTGTAACAGCTTCATCAGAATGGCTTCTTGGTTTTTCCTCTATCGAAATAAAAACAAGTGTTAAAAGCTAGGCTTTTCGGGGAAACTTTGAGATGATCTTCTAATACTGTGGTTTTCCTTTTTTTGTCGTATTTTTACAATCCCGTAGACAGTTTGGGATGGAAAGAGGCTTTCTTTGTGTTACGGTATAATCTACACAATGTTTAGTTATCAAAGGAAAGAGCATTTCTTAAAAATGTGTTGACATGGAAAAGAATTCTTGGATTTCCCCAAATATATTCCATTGCAAATTTTTGACACTGATCACCGATTCTGAACATTTAAAATGCCACCGTATCAAGTATCAAAGATGTCACCTATTTTGATGAAGTCGCATAGCGGTAATACCTTATCTAGATCCTAAAACAAATTATGGATAAATGCGAAATATAAATGAATTGGGTTAAATTTTTTTAAATTTGTTGTGCTACAAAATATGTTGTTAATAATCATTTGACAAACACATAAATATAGTAAAATTATTAATGCCTTTTCACTATACAAAATAAAGGCAAATAAAGTTAAACTGAGTTTTACGTCTATTAAGAGTAATTATATTATAAGGTAATTATACCTTTTTCAGTACAATACTGATTTATATTGCTTAACAAAATCAGTATTATACTCAACAATGTATAACGATTTCTTAATTAAACACAATCATGTTTTTTACACTTTGAAAGAGCTTTGTTACATCTAGTACAATAAGGATTTCATATAAATATTTTGGGGCTTGATATGGAACGAAGGCTTAACAAAGATAGATTTTTGAAACACTGAAAATTTTAAGTGAGACTAAATTGGGTAAAATTGTGTTTAAATGTATTGTGGATTTGGGTTTGGACTCTGGAATTCAAACCGAAGCTTCATTGAATAAGATTGGACCAACCCCCAATAAGTTCATTTGAACATCTCACGGTGGTTGGGAAACGCTGTAAGGTCATTGGTTGCCAGTTTCAATGAACATATATTTTTATTATAAATCCGTAACATTGCTTCTTTCAATTGGGTTCATATGCATCCTTAATCACCCCTTGCCATAAATAATTTTGATCTTCGCTTGTTGGGGGTCTTTTAGTTAGTTTACGCGTTTTCCCTCAAACATCGGCAACTAATTACCTTTCTCGGGTTTACGTTATGTTATATCCACCTTTGGGGGCATATGATTATAAAAAAATTTCATGTCATTTTTAATATTTTGTTAATGGAAAGGGTATGTTATTGTTAAAAGGGACAATAAATGTAAGCTTACCTCATAAAATGTTTTAACCTTTCAAAGAGTGGCGTGAAAAGGATTTTAAAAAACTGATTTTCGATCGAAATCGAAAATGAATATTTTTCCCTGAAAGATAATACAAAATTTAAATTTTAAAGGGGGTAATTTTGGTGTAATTTATGTTTGGTTAAACTTTTTAAACCCAAGATAAAAAAATAAAACCTTTAAAACCCTCAAAAAAATGATAACATCTTCTCAAATAAGAATTTTTGAAAGTAAATTTAAATAAAATAGTAAAAAACCAAAACCCCTTTGAGTGATTTTTTATCAAAAATTGAAATTCTTTGCTGGGCCCCCATATGATAAAAGAGTGCGGCGGTCGGTGGAAACCCCCTTTTCCCAAAAAGATACATAAAATTTGGGGCCCGAGAGCCGACCTCCCCTTTCCCTTTTATAAAATAAAATTTTTAAATGATTTTTTTTTGCCTTTTTTGATCTGGGGGGAAAAGTTTAAAACAATAAGATATGAAAAAATTTTGCGTTTTGTTATTCGTGTTTTCGTATTTTCTTAGCTTATATAGTGTTTAATCAGCCACACATATAAATCATTTTGAAATAGCATAACTTCAAATATTGATCTTAATTATAAAGTAAAACCTCATTTTTTATTCAATTATTCTTGAAATGTACGTTTTTCCTAAACACTATCCTAAAATGACATGACTGTTTTTCTTTACAAATAAGCATTTAATCAAATTCTATTTACGTATCATAGCTACCTAATTATGATTACTATAAGTTTCATACGACATCAAAATTAATCTGTCGCCAATGTTGGTTTTCAAATGATGATTGTATTTATCTCATACTATACATTACAGTTAGATATCATTGTTTGCAACAAAATGACTCGTCCGATCTGTTGTGCTGTAGAAAACTATGTTTACATAAATTTCGGAAAAACTACAAACTTGACTTTTGATATTTTGAATTGGTCAATTTTCGCTGCGTAGAGTGATAAATAATATGAAGATTTTTACCAAAATGTGTGCTTATTTCTGCATACTTCTACAAAGCATTGCCCGATATAACATATCTTATGTATATTTTTATTTACTTACTAAAAAGAATGCAGTTTAAGCGGCTTATTTGGTTAAATCTATAATTTAAAATCAGTGTATCTAAATATATTCACAATACTTTCAGATATCTAATAACAACATAGCACACAAATAACCAGTACGGAAAATTGCGGGTAGTGATGGCAAATAGCCCTTCAATTCATCGGATGTGATGGTGAAAACAATCAGCTACGGTCGAAAAAAACAAATTGAATAGAAAAGTTCAATCTCTAAGTTGGCGAGATTATTTCTAAAAATATGTTATAGAAATATTTTCAATTGTTTTGTAATGTGCCCAAGTAAGATATGGTTCTTTGCTATTGTTAAATGTATGAATCCATTTTGCATCTTATTTTCAACTATGAAAGGTATTAATTGTTATGACATGCCCATATTACATTAAGTACATACAAATATAATTTCTACCAGTGTATTCAATATATTATAAAAAAATACATAGTTATAATAACAGAAGAAATAAGGAGAAATTTTTCGTATATGTCTTCTAAGTGCGTCCATAGTTATTAGCTTACGTAATCAGAATTTGCACACAAAAAAGATAAAACCCGTAGATACAGCAAGAATTATTCATTATTTTCGTATTTTGACATATTTGGACTGATATTTATATTCAATGAGAGTGATGTCCCTTTGATTATGTGTAATTGATATGTGCTTCTATAAAAAGTTATATAAGCGGATGTGATTACTTCAGCTAATTGGGAACCGAATTACTAATCATCTTAAACCAGGGATTGGCGCAAACATTGGAATGTTTCGATTCAATGAAGGAATTTTGAAAAATAAGTACGGTATGTACATTTTGTTTAACCCCGGCTCTGCTTGCGATATCTGATATATCATTTGCAAATAGTGCAGACCAAGATCAGCCGACACGGCACATCGGTACCAACTGACCATGGTCTGCACTGTTCCCCATGCTATACAGTTAATGCATAATTTTGAAATTTTCCCTTAAAATGGTTAATAGTTTTGTCTAGATTCAAAGGTGGGCAAATTAAGGTTATTTAGGTTATTTAGAATGGTAAGGGTTAAAATATTGTCATTAATTTTATATATGGTTACGTTTGTTTTGTTTGTTCATTCATTCATTCGTGTTCCTTCCTTCCTTCCTTCATTCATTCTTTTATTTATTTATTTATCTATTTATTACTTTATTTATTTATTTATTTATTAATTTATTTATATTGGATTTATCTATCTATTTGTATTGGATTTAGTTATTTATCTTATTACAAAACCATTTATTTATTTAAGACGAAAAATAAAAAGATTCAATTATCGTTTTAATGCATATCAAATTACAACTTTATCAAGGACTGATATTAATTAAAATATCCACAGGGGAAATCGAAACCACAATCCTCAGAAGAAAATGTCAACATAACAATTTACTGTATATTTAGCTGATCAAACACGCTGTAGTGCATATGGGGACATCAACAATTTCTAATAATTCACTCACTCTGTTTACAGGAAAACTTCCTAATGACTTGACACACGTACTGAATTGGATTTTATGTTTCATGAACAACCAGTCAATCGATTTCCTATAGAAAAATCACTACGAGTACCATTCTATGTGGGTGGACTATTGTCCGTACTTAAACAGTATGCGGATACCGGAGCTGATAATTGTTACTTTTCATGAATCCCAGTTGACAATGTGATGGAATTATCAGCGATTCTGCAGATATCTGGATATGTGTTTCTTTTGAATATAGTCAACGTACAAGTATTTTGCGGATACGGATTATTTTAAAGTGTCACGCTATTTTAGAAAATAATTTCTGGAATAATTGCATCAAGTATAACGTGGTGCTAAACGGGTACTGTTAATTGTGTTTATTAAACATGTGTTTAACTTGCAGCAATCTTAATAAAAACAGTTGGTTTTAACTGCTCGGGAGCAAGTCAAAACTTCGTCAATGCATCTGTATCAAAGTTGTTCATTTAATAACTCAAATTTACAACATATTAAGTCTTTAAATAACACATGTAACATTGAAAAATAAATTGAATAAATATTAAAAAATCAGTAAATGTTCATATCGTTCTGTTTTCATAAATGTTTGAAATAAAAGTGTGCTGTCAACTTGTATCATTTTATACGACACGACTAAATAATGACAAGACATCATAAAATACGCCAATAACCTTTTCTGGATGGAATATAATACATCACGTATTTAAAAGTGACAGAATTAATGAGGAATCGCTAATTATCAGACGAATAAATCATCAATAATATCGTCATAATCTTTCCATGAGAAAATACCGACTGAGAACATTAAAAGATAAGAAACGACAAATTGTCAACTTCCAAACATGAATTATTAACCCAGCGGGATTATCATATCTTGCTTTATTACCAACCATTCCGTTTTAGGCGACACTGCCTGTAATAAACAATATATGGTGTATGTTATGACGTCATTGATATCCCGGCCATCTCAATATGGCGATCAAATTCTCGTAGAATTAGGTATACCATTGCATCGGCTGAATTATTCGAATAACTTTGGATTTTATCGACTCTGACACTGTTCATACAGGTATGGTAATATATTAAATTATATCTATTCTTCCAATTAAAAAAAACAGCATGGAAAATTCTTAGAAGAATTAAATATGATCAAATTACAAAGTGTTTTCCGATGTTTCTGTTGGGAATATTGATCGACGTTCTCCTATAAATACAGTTGTGTTCACGCTCGCTTTATGTCACAATATTGATGAAAACAAGAGCTTTATTTTTTTCTGTCTTCAGACAGCTTTATTTGGAAACGCTATCCGCTATCTATGTCATTATGTTTAATTCTCTTTCTTTTGTATCTCCTTTGGTGAAAAGTATTATCTTAATTTGTGAAATGTTCTTCAAACATGTAAAATTCCGAAAATCCATGAATTCATAACAAATGACAATGAGTTACAGATTAGACCGACGAAAAAGATAAAAGTAATATTAAATCGAGCATTGGCATTAATGAGCGCGTTAGGTAAATATAGTATGCAATTCAAAAGTTATGTTATTGTCGTGCGTTGCAAATTACACAAATATAGCTTTTATGAAATAAAAATGAACACAAATTTATTATTAATATATGATGCAAACTTTTAAGTAAATCATATATCACTTCTGTTTGGGCTTCTCTAAAAGCTATCTATGTTTTTTTATTTCTTTCATACCCTTTCTTCTCTTTTCCACTTTTTCACATTTGGCTTGCATGGCTGTCTAAATGTAATAAACGCCAATAAACGAAAGTTACCTATTGCCTATGTTGTACCAGCGCATTATTGAACCTAGCTCCTTTCGATGAAAATCATAATATCATGATGACAATATATTGTTGTTTTTTGTTTTGTTTTTATGACACAAAAGTTTATATACAGCGCTACTTTCTTCAGATGATAATCGCCAAACATGCTCTAAATCCATTTTAAAATAATATATAATACTAATATTGCACTAAGAAAAGATAGAAATAAGAATCACTTCGGCGCCGTCCCCTATTCAAAAGATACATTTTTTTTAATTTTTGATGTCCTGATATATTTTTTTTTAAAGTAACTAATTGACACTATTGCACCATCTTTTCCTTCTGTTGCTTTTTAGTAATTCATAAGTTATATTTGTTTGATATTTTGTATGGAAGACAAAATACTTCTTTGTTTACATTTTGTTACTTTTACGACAACTATTTTTATGTTTAGCACTTCTTTCGTTTGGTGATAAGCATGTAACATGCTCTAAACCATAAGTTTAACATTATAAAATTCATATTTGCCCTTTATAGAGAAAAAAAACGTACTTGTTTCTGAGACACAATGTGGCTTTAACATATTCTGAAACTATTACAACGTATTTTCTGAAGATCGACGGCAAACAGATTAATAATTATGAGTTTTCTTCCTCTTTGTTACAGATTATTTATGACAGATTCCTGAAAAAAAAGTGCCTAGGTTATCTCAGATCAACACTTTTACCTCATAACTCTAAGATGGCCTACCGAACTTCGAATCACTTTTAAACCGCCAACTGTTATTTCTACCTTTTAAGGTAATTTTTCTCCGAACAGTCACAGTTACGACAACAGCGGAACATGTCTGCTTACGAAACCGAGGCTCTGTCGATGACCGTGAGATATAACAAGGGAGGTAAAAAGAATGGCTACCTGCCAGATGGGTTTGAAAAACCTCCTGATTGGGAAAATGAATATTCCGAAGAGGATGAAGTGTTTGTTGAAAGTCCAAGCATAGACAAAGATTGTGCAACAAAACCTTTAATGTATCCAAGGTCAAGGACGAAAACAAAAATTGGGCGTGGCCGACTCCGCAAATGCCGACCAATAGTAAATGCTGTCTCATGTTTTCTATTCTTGGTGCTTTCATTGGGCTCTTTAATGGGTCTTGTTGTGTATTTTGTAAACAAACACGAGCAAAATAAAGCTGGATTTAATAAAGTGATTTCACCAGGTGCTTTCAATTTTGTTAATGAGAAAATAACGCGGGATTATTCGGATATTGTCGGTTGTGATCATATAGAAGTTGAGGATGTTTGGACTGTAGGTATACCTAAATTATTGACAGAATCTGCATTCCGATTGGTTGATGTTAATCAAGATGGCGTACTAGACATCATTGTGGGATTTGCAACAGGTATTACTATATGATTTTCTCCTTCAGCTATTTAAGATAGGGTATCTCAAATCGAAATAAGTGTTTTAACATTTCAGGCAACTCTTATAAATACTAATGAATGTCTTGAGATTTCTTTGCAATATATGCATGTTTTTTTTTATGAATATTCTATATCGTTATATTCATTCATTTGAATTCTTTCGAACGTTAGGTGCAGATGGCTACAACATTCCTAGCATTGTATGTGATATTTACTTCCCTGGTTCCTACCCATGTTTTGGAGGATTGTTAGCGCTAGAGGGAGCCAGTGGAAAAGAATTATGGCGGCACTATTCGGATCATGAAATTTACGGACTTAACTGTGAAGTCGATTTAAACAAAGATGGCGTAATGGATTGTCTTGCAGGCGGTCGAGCGGGGGTAGGTTTTGTTTTGGCGAGATATAATTTGAATAACTGGGCGGGACCTTGATTGATAAAAAACATTGACATCATGTGTCAATGACATTATGTCCATCTAAGTGTAAATGGTTGTTGTGTAGGTGAAAATAACTTACATTTTGCCATAACTATTTTCAATTTTATATACCATGTCACGTGTATCATCCACGTAATAACCCATATGAATTCCAGAAAAAGTTATATAAATATTTCTGGAAATATCAGTAACTTTCAAATTTTATATCTTTCATCATATTAATTAATTATTGGCCAATGTCCATTATAAAAGTCAGCCTTTTGTAATATATATAGCTAGTTCAGCTCAGCTAACAACAAAAAATGAGCATATTGTCACTTTAAAGTTGTTTGCAAATGAATCTTGCCAAGTTTGTGTAAAAAGGAGGTAATTCATTATATGAAATGGCAAAATAATGAACATTTAACAAAATGTGTTATGTTGTGAAGGAAAATAATGATTAAGTAGGCGAACGTTGTTAAATGACAGGCATTTTGTTATTGGGTACCAAACTATAGAAAAATAGTGGGTCAACATGTGACAAATATATTATAAATCAAAAAGGTTGTAGTGGTCAGAACATATTTACATACAGTGAAAAATAGATTATATTTTAATTAAATAAATAAAACGCAACTATTTTTAATTATCAATTAGCGAACGTAGGCAAAGCAACGCAGAGAACATTTTCTTTCAAAAATGATGTAATCAGAATTTTCGCAAAGGATTAAATCGCCATTTTCTTATTGTTTCCAAAAGTTCCAAAAAGTATATATCATATAAAAGTATATATTAGTATCATATTTATCTAACATTGCAAAAAGTAAAAATTCGCAAAGTATTTAACCTAACAAATTAGTATAAAATGTTGATTTCGCGAAATTGTGACCACGTGAATATATCTGATTTAACAATATAACATCGCGTTCGTCAACAAATTACTCTGTCGACTGTCAGATTTTGTAACTACAGTAATGGAGAACATATCACAAAGCAACTCATTAAGTCGTTAAACACATAAATCACTGCTAGATGTTTTCTTTCAATATTAAATATTAATATTCCAGAAAAAATCGTTTACAGAGTCAACATCCTCTATTCAATGTTTCCGTATAATTACGAGCAATAATCAATTAGATATCTCGCCTATTGCATTGTCTATCAGAATTCAATAAACCGCTGTCATTATTTGATGGAACCACATAACATTCTATTGACTTCACTCTCAAACAATTTCTTTGTTAATTAATCAATACAAATTACAATGGTATTTCTAAGGTTGCTTTCCCCCTAATCAGGTAAGGTAAAGATATCCATATAGACCGGCGATCTGCTGTTATTTTTCGTTCCCATGACAACAGATTCACATTCCTAGAATAATAAACAAAGAAAAACAACAAAAACAACAACAGTTTATACATAAATAAATTGACTCAATCCACATGCATATGTTTTTCATTTGCTTTAGTGCTTCCACCTTGTTGTCATGTCTATATGAGAAGAATAGTCTGTACTCACGACACATTTTTAATTATTCAAATATAACGACAACCCTCTAGAGAATTATGTATATACAATGTACTAGAAATGGGGTGGTGACAAACATTTCAATTGTTTTATTAATGTTCCGTCAATAATTAAGGAATACAAGAACTCAGAAAATAATGAGATAACGATCCCTAGCATGTACAACAATGTGATTCTCGGAAGCATTAATCACAACAAAATTACATGAAAATTGCAGACCGCGGTTTGATTGAGTCTGTACATCAGGTATAATGAAAAAGTGCAACATTCCTAAAGCCCCCCCCCCCAGCACCGACTGGGGAGGTTAATAAACTGTAAAAAAAATGGCAACGAATATTGCTTTGAAACTTTACTGAAATGTGACCTTATTTATTCAAGGAAAAGTTCTGTACAAAAAATGTCGGAAAGTAAAGTGTCAGATAGAATGTGAAGTATTTTCAATCGATCAATGAATTAACATTCTTAATAACTCTTCTTAAGAAAAGTTACTCATTAAGACATTCTTTTTAACAAGTGGATAATCGAACTGTCAAAGTTTAATACAATGTTTCACATATAACACATTTGTTTGTTAATATTTTCTTTAATATAGGCTTTCCAAGCTGTGAGCGGAAAAGACGGGTCTCTGATTTGGAATTTCGGTAAACAAGAAGCAAAGAATGACATAATGAACTTGTACACGGCTCAGATCATCAAAGACATAGACGGAGATGGTACTGTAGACATATTGGCGATACATGGTGGGGACCCTTTGCAAGATCCAGGTAAGATCCTTCAGCCTTTATTGATGTTTGTTTATATTTCATACAGAAGGTCTGAGCATTCATCGGCCCTTCGTTTCACTTTTCTGTTAACTGCAGGCGACAAACTGATGGCATATAAACGAATTTTATCTTCATTGTTAAGATAATTTTAAATTCAACACTTTTGGGTCAATGCAGCTATTTGCCAGCAAATAACTTTTGACCATACAGCAATTCTTAAGATTTAAGACGTAGGAATGCATGCTTTAAAATAAACCAAAGATTTGTAAAAGTGCTTTGAAAACCGAATATCTTAATACACTAAAACTTGTCTAGTTCTGACAAATTTGTCATTTAAAGTACAGTTCGTGACAACCGTAAATTCTCTTGAAGGCCATATTACGTCATTTTAGCTCTTCGCAGACGGCATTTACAACTGACCATCCATAATTATGACAGAAATTTTTTTATCAATAATGTATATTTCAATCATTTGTTTTCAGAAAAACCAACAAACACGATTGTTCCTTATAATTACTTGACGTCATAAAAATGTTTTTCGATCAATATATTTAAACTATTAACTGTAAAAAATTGAAAAGGCAGTATAGCGTAAACTACCACTTCACTCAAATTCATCTTTCATCAAATGAATTGTCAAAATATGTATACATACTTATGCTTTTTTTAAAGCATTAAAACAGGGAATCTGTCATCTTTGACGTCGTTATATAATCATATCATTAAAAAACGGTAAAACAAGGAATCTGCTATACTTGTGTTGTATATGAATTAAAAGCTTTAAAGATATATCTGCAGCTATTCATTGTGTGGAAGAATTATCGTACTAGTTATATTTTGCCTAGCTGGCTATACTTGTGATAAAATCGTAATAATAAAAAAAAAAAACTAATTATAATGACGTAAAAAATACAAACTAATTATAATGACGTGATTTTTGGGGAGGCTATGCCGACCCAATGTTAATAACTGTCTGTCAAATCTTACTGCCGCGGTAATCAGGTCAAAAAATAGTACCTTGATTTTTTCTAAGCTGACTCATCACTCATCACAGACATTTACAATATGAAAATATTTTCATTCTTTAATTTCATATCTGCAATTTGTAAAGATAATAATTCTCTGAAAAATTCTTGATTTTTGTTTAAATCACTACTCCGTGACGTCATACTGCCGCGGTAATCAGGTCAAAAAATAGTACCTTGATTTTTTCTAAGCTGACTCATCACTCATCACAGACATTTACAATATGAAAATATTTTCATTCTTTAATTTCATATCTGCAATTTGTAAAGATAATAATTCTCTGAAAAATTCTTGATTTTTGTTTAAATCACTACTCCGTGACGTCATACTGCCGCGGTAATCAGGTTTAGGCATACGTACGTCTGTAATAAATAGTTCTGGTATGAAAACCCTTCAAAATAATAACTTTATCCATAATTTTAAACAAAAAGCATAAATGAAAATTTATAAGTAAATGCTTTAATTCAGTGGCAAATATTCTTTATTATTTTTGATAACAATTTTCCAATTACTACGCAGCGACCAACTGTTTATGACGGGTCATTAACTAGAACGTTGCAACACCGTATTCTCAATATCATGCATGTTCTTTTGTTGTTATAAACTATTAATAGTCCTTAATATTTTTTAAAGACAAATAATTTTAAACTGTCGCTTACATCAGAGACATGGATCATGCTTGCGTGATAACTAAGGAAAACTAACTTATTTGTACACCCCAGGAGGCTGTACGCGGAAAACGCTCATAAACCGTTAAATAATATAGCTGTTTAGTAAATATTTTGCATACATTTAACTAAAAATTCACTGATGGTGATGAACATATAGTTTAAAAACATTATATTCTTTAACCATTATCGCCGAAAAAAAACTATTTAACTAAAAAAACCCTAAGGACCTCCGACAAAATTCCAGCACAATATTACATTTTACATTAGCAAAATAAAAAAAGCAATACTTATATTTTCATCTTACATAATTCATTAATCAAACTTTTAACATAAAAGTATCTTTGGTAATTGACAGATCCCTACTCTGATCTTTTATTTGTATAGGAATAAATTTAAACATGTGCTCTTTTGTTTAGGAATATTTTGTAGTGAAAGTCTTATATATTCACTAATCTCATAATTAGAATTAGACAGGTCAGGAATTTATACAAACAGTTGTTTAGTTAACTATGCTCATTTTAATCCCAATAGAAACATTCAAATATTTGTGGTAAAAAACATGACCAAAGTACCTAGTAGTCGTTTACCCGGTGGTGATCCCATTAAACTGATTATAGATTCGAATTGATTAGAAAACACAAATAGAAACATGTGTTTCCGTACAACAAAAATCGGAAGTAAAGTGAACAGTTAATTGACAGAAATATGTGGTCAAATATGTTTTAACAAGGAAATAATTATTTCATAGAAAGACGCAAAGATCAGTATGACCCGTATTGTGTAATTAGAAAGTTTATTCAATTCTAGGGCATACATCATAATTTGATAGTCCATGTGTAATAAAATTTAAATTTTCAATACAGATTATGAGATACATAAAAAATATTAAAGAATAAGAAGCTTTAATTAAAAAAACAAAAACAAAAAAAAAACGCATACATATACAAATTACTTACAGTCGAGCATCGGGAAGTCATTAACATATCTTACGAAACTAATTTGAAACCGATATTTGCTCGCGCTGAAGTGATAAATGTTTATTTGAAAAATAAAAAAAAGAACTTTTATGGTTGTGTTCTAAAAATAATGGGCGGCATAAGAGGAATTTCTTATTCATTTTACAACACTTGAAAAATTACTACAGAAAATGTGTTGTTGTTTTGTTTTCAACAAAAGTGTGTGTGTTTTAAGTTTATTTATACTCGGCGCCGGAATAACCATATGTCCGAGATTATAGCATCTGGGACGTCTTTTTCAAGCAGATTCTTCCTGGAAGTCCATTCTTCGTTCTTTTGTGGTAAAGGAGACGACAATACCGTCAAGGCATCAACTTTCTGACTGACGACAACAAAAACGGCATCTATTAGCGCCAAACCTCCAGAGTAAGTCACGACAGGTCAACCAATCACCTCTGGTACTTATGATGACTTGACTATGACCTTCCGTGTGCCTTCTCCGCGAC
The DNA here is from genome assembly GCF_026571515.1 of Ruditapes philippinarum. Taxonomy (NCBI): domain Eukaryota; kingdom Metazoa; phylum Mollusca; class Bivalvia; order Venerida; family Veneridae; genus Ruditapes; species Ruditapes philippinarum. The sequence continues at coordinate 520,722 of NW_026866030.1, read as the reverse complement.
GTGCACGCCTCTGGAGGTATTTGGAGAAGTTTCAACAAAAACTTCCAAAACACGCCATTTATAACACCATTCATAGCACTGACGGCTTCGATGTTCTCATCTATTTGCGGGAAATGGTCGACAGGGAAAACCCTACGTAATAACCGCACACCCTGTTAACAACAGATTTTCCGCAGTATATATTTCAAGCTAGTGAGGTTTAAAAATACACGTAGAATCTATCGATTAACTACCATAAGTTGGTTGAGTGTTGGCGGTAAAAAAAGAAGATATAACTTCCTGATCAATTTTCACTTAGGTTGATTCAGTTTTGAATAAGCTTTGCAGAGATGTATTTTTCAAGAAATATTTAGCTTTAATATTATCCGACGCCGTCAGTAATGAAATGGGATTAATTTTCTGAAACGTGATTTTATTCGAGATTTGCTTCTGAAGAAGACAACCTTCTGTCCGTAGAGCATGAATGTTAATACTCATCACAAGACAGTATCTTATTGATCTCAATTATGGTACATCTAAACGTGTACAATTTTTATGTTCAATAAAAATGTTGCATCACTTGCAGTTGTTATTATCATTCAATAATATTAAAATGACATAAAATATTTATGATGAACAGTCCTAGAATATTTTGATAAGGAACCGTCAGTTGTAAAATGTTATTGTTATCTGATAATGAACAGTCGTCATACTTGCTGGTATGTCATTTATTATTGACAGTTTAGGTTTTTCAAAATTTGCATGATTAACAGTCCGAATGTAGACCTTAATTAAATGTTCTGGAATATTAACAAAATGAATAGTCAACCTCATTAACCATATATATGAATGGTTGAACACAACAGTAAGAATAAATAGCGCAATGTGCATATCTTTTTATTTTGGTAGCATATTTTAAGCAAAAAGAAAAGAAACTATAAGTCTGAAAGATTCTCTCATAGCCTCCCCATCAGTACATTCAGTGCTTTGATTTCTTTGAAAAAACAAAAAAACAGTTGCATTGTAGAGATGAGGTTCGAAAAACAATCAGTATTCCTTTCTTATGTTGTTCCATTATTGATAATTACATTTAAGAAACCCCCAGTGGCCTCTTCTGAAAGGGAAATTGAAATACAATCACGCGAACCTCATTTTATCACAAACTTTACGAATCAAATATGTTATAAGCATAGTTATATTCAACAGGATATTTCCTATTGCAGAAGGTCAACAGAAAATCACACGCTCAATAAAATCCTGAATATTTCTTAACAATCTTAGAATTTGAGATTGGTGTTCCATTTATTTTGTTCAGAAGTTGTTAAGGGTTCTTAACTGTTATTATAGCTGTCAACTCTCCCTTACTTTGTATCAGCGAATTGTGGAAAAAAGCACGTTTACAGTTCTCGTAATGAGTGCTTTAGTATCTCATTTGTAAATCTGTAAATATACAGATATTCATAGGTCTAAGTTTTAATCTTATTTAATCATACATTATGTTATTCAAATTGCGGTTCAATATTTACAATGTGAAATATGCTGGCATATTATAGAGAATTATGAGGGGATATTAAAAGGCTAGTGGCAAAATGAGCCTTGTAATTATGTTTTAGTTTTTTTTTTGTAGTAATACACGACGAACTGTAAGCGGTAAATATGTTAAATAAAAGTGTTCACGTTACAAATTCAAATAACGTTCACCCACAGTTACATACTAACCATATTACACTGCAAAAAGAAAAGAATAGATGAAAATAACTTGAAAGAATAGTATTATTGGCATAATATTTTCTTTTGTGTTTTGTCAGTGTCAAATTACTATTTCAGCTCTCTTGGCTCATTACACAGACATAAAGGAAAAATGAGCCATCGGCTTACTGTTACAAATTCAAAACAAATATGGTAAAAAAAGTAATATCTTCTTTATAAATAAGCAGCTATTCATCGAGATGAATTTAATTCCCCGGGGTCAGCAGAAAATTACTCGCTCAATAAGTTCTAAATATTTTGCAAAGTGATGAGGTATTGAGATTGGCATGTTTGATTAACGTAGCTTTCAATTTTACTCTGACTTAAGATGAACATAGGAGGTGGTACAGACCCTTTCAATTCTAAGAAAAAAAATGCTACTCTTTTTTTTTTGGTTTGTCAGAGGGATATGCACATTGATCGTTCCTTTCTTACAAGTAATAGTCATCGATTATGTGTTAATATTTTCATCTAGTTAAAAGGTTATTTTTCAATTATTGAGAAAATATTACAATAATTGATATAATTTTGAGACAATTAAGATAAATGTCCCAATGTTTTAGAAATTAGATGAAATAATACAAAAGTTATGTTTTTTGAAATATTGGGAGTAGTGTTACCACATTCGATCGGTATATACCAAGAAAATGAAAATAACATTTTTACCTCTCTTTAAATGACTAACAATTACATGTGTAAATCTACTATAATGGCGAACCAATACATTATTTCCAAATCTTTCGAGACCAGTGCAGGCCTTGCAGTATCGTTATAAAAGGAAAAAAACTAATTCTATGCCTAGATTTTCATATTAATTTCTTTGCTAAAAAGAAGAGTTCCTTATGCGGTTTGTATATTGTTCAAATGATTTGAACAGCCTTCCATATTTTTGTCCTTTCATGAGAATAACATTTAAGATATGTCTAGTGGCATCATAGCGTATTTGAAGGGAACTAGAAACACAATGACGCCGCCCACTATAATTTTACAATGAATAAAAAATGTCATCAGCAAAGCTATTCAACTGCCGGAGGTCACTAGAAAATCACACACTCAATGAAATTCTGGATATTTCTTAACATTCTTAGAATGTGAGATTGGTGTTCCATTTATTTTGTTCAACAGATGTGAGAGGATTTTATTGTTATTACATTTGTCAAATCTCCTTTACTTTGTATCAGCACATTTTGGAGGAAGGTACGTTTAAATTTCTCAGAATTAGTGTTGAAGTCTCTCGTTTACAAGTTATGTTTTAAAGATATACGTAATTTAAAACTATATCTTACTTTCAAGAAATTACTATACATGATGTCATTTGAATTGCGGGGTCAATATTTAAAAACAATGTTAAATATACCAGTATTGAATAGCGAGATATTAGTAAAAAATGTCAATGTCAAAAGCATACTTATAATCCTATTTAAATTCGTACATAATAAATATACGATAGTGTTGTTTGCAGAAATGGTAAGGCATGGTAACGCCTGACTAATAACTTGTTGCGTAAACATTTGCTCCTACATGACAACCAAACATTTTCAATTAAATTCAATCAGGCGTATTACCCATATTTGATTTTGAAATGTCAGTATTATCCCAAACGTTTGATTCCATTCCATAATACCTTTCAACTTGATTAGTCTTCTGTTATTAAATGAAATGATATTGATTATATTCCATGAAAATATTATAAAGGTTTTGATAGAACAAGATAAAATGACATACTATATTACTAGTACTAACAGTCAAATAGTTTCCCCCTCGAATACTATGACAATTCAGTAATGTTTGCTTAACAGTTAAACAATTTAATTAATAACTAGCATTTTCAACTCATTCATTATAGCCCCAAATAAAAATCATGATAATAAGATATTTAATTAATAATAATTGTTAAACAAATACAAAAAAATGAGGTTATATGATACACACAATGATCAATGATATGCAGCCAACGGTATACCCAAAGTTTCTCAAAGGTTTTTTTATATATATAAATTGAAATAGATTAGTAATACTATTTCAATAACAGAAATGAAAGTAGTAAATATTGATAACTTAAAAAAATACGACATTTATTTAATTGTCCTGTGTTAAGAACATTTTCTTATGTTTCTTCGGAAAACAGTTCGAATATTTGGTCACCACCTTAGTGCAATAACCGATTAACTCCAATTAGATATTATAAAAGGATATAACCCGTTACTGCACTAAAGTGAATGTTCAAACTATGTTTAGAATGCACATATACTATTAAAGTGATGACATATGACTTAATTCGTAATTGCTGTATATTTATCAAGTAAAGTTGTCAATATCAGCATAATTAACACATATTTGCCTTGCTGCGGAGATAAATTACATACCATCGACTCAATCAAATGGTATGCTCTGTATGATTGTATGACACTGAACAATATATCGTATTAAAATCTTTAATATATTGAACTGTATGCTAGTGCTTTATGGCCTTTTAAACCATATACGATTTTGCATTTTCATCATAGGTCTTAATAAAGGCTACTTTTTTCAAATTAAACTTTTAAGCATCTAAGCTATTTTAATACCATTGAAAAAAAGCCTCTATCTATTCTAAGAAAAAAATGTATGCTGACTATCAATTGAAAGAAAAGTAGTTTTTACGACAACTGGAACAATAAATTCCGTTTTTTGTTCTATCTCAAATTACATTTAAGCTCTCTCTCGATTCATTACACAGACATAAAAGAAAAATGAGCCATCGGCGTACTGTTACAAATACAAAACAAATATGGTACAAATAGTTACCTCTACAACAGCGAGGACCTATTCACCGGAATATATATAATTCCCAAGGGTCATTAGAAAATCATTCACTCAATAAGATTCTGAATTTCTTGCAAAGTGATGAGGTATTGAGATTGGCATGTTTGATAAGATCTTAACTTAAGAAACTGAACTATAAGCGTAGCTGTCAATTGTCCCTCGTCTCATGACAAAGACATGAGGTGGTTAGGACTCGATTATATCTCAGAAAAAATACTCTCTTCTTTAGTAGAAGAATTTTAAATTGAGACACGAAATAGTCATGAATTACATGTCGTCAGTATTTTAGTATTTTACCAATGTGAAAAGGTTATATTGCAATTATTGAGATAATATTTACATAATTCAGATAAATTGCCCACTGTTTTAGAAAGTACATGTCAATTTATTAATGCTGGTAGCAGCTGAATCTAGCCATGCGACCAGTGCAGACTAAAAAAAAGAAGGAACGTCATTGCAGTCTGGTCATAGTCTGCACTGTTCAGTCGCTGTTTACTCAGAAAATTTCTTAACAAAATGACTGATTTTGTCTAGACTGAAAAAGGAAAAGTCAATTTAAGATTGAGATAACGTTCTTGAATGCAAAAGTGGCTACTTAGCTATTTCAAATGTTAAAAGGTTTGGTAATCATTTTATATACATGTATATCAAAGGATTTTACTTACATGAAATAGCATTACATAAAAATCAGTAGACTTTGACTTAATCATGAATCGACTTTAATAAGCATATATGAGGATTTATATGCAAAAAAATTGTTCACATCCAAAAAAAATAACGTTTTCAATTTTATTATGGATATTGTACCAAACTATATGATCATATAACTAATAACTAGAATATTTTAATACAAAAGTCTGCTTCAAAGACATCTGTTTATTGGTTAACACATAGTCAGAAACAAAGGCACAGTATATAGTGTCACACTATCGGCATAAATATACTTAGACATAAGCCAATATATTGTATAAAGATGTATTAAGATCACCTCTAATAATCACCCCCCCCCCCCCAGAAATGGTCTTATATTGCGTAAAACCGCATTAATTATAAACGCACTCACCATATTAGACCGTGTTTTATTTAAGTTGCTCAAAGCCATTATATCTGACGCATATCAAACCGGTATGTTCCAATGCTTCAGTAGAATTGAACGTTTTAGGTTATTTGTTAAACAAATGTTTTAGAATATTGAGCGGAAATTAATTTTCGTTGTAATTCGTTTTAATGTGTCAGACAATTTAGTCGTACATATACATATATCATCTACTCCGATTTTCAAGCTATTTAAATACAATGTAATTGCGAGGTTTAAATTATATCCTAGACTTAGTTGTCTTGTTACATACTTCCCAAAATCTGGCAAGGCTAAAATAAAAAAGAGACTCTGTAAGATATATCATTTTAAATAATTTTACTCTTAAAATAAATGTCAAATTCAGGCTAATATATTCAGTTGTAATATATTATATAAGAATATTGTTTACGTGATATTAATTCTTTTAAAAATCTCGAAAGGCTAAAATAAAAAAGAAACTGTAATATATATCATTTTAAATAATTTTACTCTCAAACGAAATGTCAAATTCAGGCTAATGTATTCATTTGATACATAGATTTTACGTGATATTGCATCATAATATTTAAATTTTAATGTATTGCATTTAGCGTAGAATAGTGGGAGGACGAGCCGTCCACCCTTTTAATAATTCCCGCTCTGTCCTAATCAGTATGGTCCTGTCCAAATTTCATTGAAATATCACCTTCTACCATACTTTTGGTTATCTGATATTCCATTTTCAAACACTTTACTGTGTCAGCACCTGTTTTCATATCATATGCGAGACGTAATAAAACATTAATCAGGAATTATTCCAATTATTGTATGTCATTGCATGTCAACCAACTTGTAAAAGTCCTCTTATGATTTCCAATTCTTTATTTTCAAATCGCAACAAATTTACATTACGCCTCCTGATATATAAAATTTTAATGTAAAACGTTATAATATTTCCCATTCAATTTATTTTAAATATTTAGTACTGAATATTTGCATTAAATTTGAATCTATCTAGCAAAATGATCATGTTTATAGTGAAACAATATTATTCGTTGCTGTCAGGGAAATTTTGCTATAAAAGTTTCAAAAACGATACCGAAAAATATAGCATCTTTTAAAGGTGTAACAAAAAGCTAAGGCTTATAAATTATACAACTGTTATAATGTTGGTAAGGAATAGTATTTTCTGTTGTATTATAGAAACAATAGGTGATATATGTGAAAGCGTTTCTTGCAGTGAAGTAGATATATAGGATATTTAATGAGTGTAGTTTAATACTAAATTATTGAACGAGTTTAATAAAATCATATTATGCGAGCCTCTGGCGAGCATAATATTGTTTTATTCAACGAGTTCAATAAATTTAGTATTGAATCTAAACGAATATAATATTCTATTTATCACATATATAAAATAAGAACAGTGAACTGTTAAAACGAGTAATTATTCAATGACGCCCCTATAGTTGAACGCTAACATTAGCACGCTTTAACGCTATATGTTTCTATAAAGCGCAAATGACGTCACGTCCAAGTGTTATTACACTAGTGTAATATCGTTTTTATTTGTTTGGGTCGTCAGTCCAAACAAATTATGGTAGCGAAATTTCAGAGTCTAATGCTGTTAATTGCAAATGCCGAAAGTAGTTCACTTTTTTGAAGCGGTTACTTCCCTTAATATGTACACTAACGCCGAAAAATTCAGGGGAGATCACTGCGTAAAGATGGTCAAAGACAGGCACATTAATTTTCAAGCAAAATAATTTCCGAATGGTCGGAGATTTCTAATATTGTTTTATTGCATTTTCTGATCGAAAATAAGTAAATACAAAGCGGACATTCAATCTCTGACAGAAGTTTACAACAAACCTAACAACAAGTAGTTCTCAAAACAGCTTAAAACTAGCGATTTAAAAGAAAGAAATTTTTTTATTTTGTTACAAGTATCCAACAAATTACAACGCATTCAAAGTTTAAAAATAGCGTTGGCTTATAGAATTGTCAATAAATGCACAATCACAAATTACGCGGATGAATATGATTTTATCAATGAAAATACTATTTTTAGCGATGTCGATTACCGAATACTACGCTAACCGAGTAGTGCAATATATAGATTCTACATGTCGGACTGTTTGGGCGAGAAGATTTTCGCTAAATTATTTACTTCAATTTTAAACAACAGGTTTATCCTGAACAAAATACCTCGAAATTAATAAGGATTACAAACATGAAATGCAATGGAAGTTCTAAATTTAGAATGACTTGATGTTATTCAGCCATTGTTTGTATAACTTCTCCGTGGTGCAGGGGTAACGCGCTCGCTTAGTGAGTGAGAGGTCTTGAGTTCAAATCCCAGTCGAGGAAACTTTTTTTTTTTTAAATTCTTTTTTAAGTGTCTTTGTTAAGGAAGTAGCCATGATATGCAAGGATAAAGTGTGACTGTCGTAAAAAATGAACATAAATGATTTTTTGATGCAACTCTAGTTATGCAGAATTCCGTATGTATCAAACTCTGGTGCCTTGCAAAATGAATTATAATACATAAAAATAAACTTATACAGGAAAATACATACAGATATACAGTACGATTTAGATTGCAAAGATCAGAAAATACCACAGAACTTGTAGCCCTTTGATTCTTTATAAATATACATGCTTATAGTAAGCTCCAGGATTATTTACATCTGTGTTAAACAACAGTTAAAGTCGTTACAAGCCCTAATTTAGAATAATATGGTTTTCTTCAGGCCGTTTAAATATAAATTCACCGTGGCTGTAGGGTTTTCGCGCTCGCTTAGGAAGTGAGAGGTCTGGAGTTCAAATCCCAGTAAAGGCAACTCATTTTTTTTTCAAATTGTTTAAGTCAAATAAACATTGGATTGAATATCAGTGTTGCAATTAGTCTTATAGCCAATTTACTACAGTTAAAACACTGGAAAGCATTGGTGGCACTATACATATAATCTCAAAACCTGTACCTTTCTTACATTCTGAGACCCAAACAAATTCAGCGCCTTCTGTGCTTTGATTATTACATGGCTTTATTACACTCCTGCACCGCGGTTTATGTGATAAATGCTATTTACGGACAAAATGCAATATCTGAATGCAATACATAATATGGCATTTTCATGCGAGTATAAATGGATTGTATAGGCATCAATTTAATCGGTTCTTGTATTCAAATACTAAATAACTCGTTTATTCTTCACATCTAGTGTATTCCCATGGGTAAACGAAATTCTTGTTTGTTCATAAAATTCTTGATATGTGAAAGAGATGTTGTGAATTGGTTTAAACATATTTATTTTAGCTCGATTGCGAAACAAGTTCTTGCAACTTATATTAATCACTTTCGAGTCCACTTCCTGGAACCAACCAGTACTGGTGTCATATGAAGAAACATGGTCGTGACCCGTGTAGGGCTCGAACCCATGATCTCTGGGTTGAGAGGCAGACACCTTAACCACTAGGCCACCGCTCCCCTTAAAGATGTTGTGAATTGGAATATGGCTCTTTATTAAGTCAGAAATAAACATGAAATGTTTTGTGTATTGTATTGTAAAAAATGAAATTTGTTATATCATTATCACAGTAAAAACGTGTAACGCCGATGTAGTGTTTTCTGTTCCATCATACTTCTGCTAAAAAAATTTCTTCTGATACAACTTATAGACAAATGCTTTTTTTTCCTTAGGGTGAATGTGTGCCTTTGAACATTTTGATCAGTTTTCGATTTTTAAGAAATAAATGTATCAGTTGAAATAATAAGTGTACAAACTTTAATTGTCTTGTTTGTGATTTGCCTAAAATATCATTTATAAAAATAAATCAGCACGATTCCGGGAACTTTATTGCAAGACTTTGTAGATGAACGAAAGCACATGAATACTTGGATATTTGTCACAATTACTCAAAATGTCACTGAATTGTCTCATTTATTAGCATCGAGGTGACGATGAGACAGTATTCCCCTAAAATGATGAAATGACTGTCTCCTGTTGCCTAAACGCGTTCAAGTTTTATACAAACTTATTCATTAAATGTGACAAAAAAGTTCAAACAGAGTTTAGTGTCATTTGCAAAAATCATTACAAATGAAAATGCCTTCAAATGCATTAGCATCCCGAGAACTTCCAGGGCAGTCGTCGTAGATTATAAAAAGCGCTTAGATATGTGCCACACTTACTCAAGATGTCATTTCAATGTCTTATTTATTAGCCTCGAGGAGACAAAGAGACACAATCCCCACTAAAATGATGGAATGATTGTCTCCTTTTGCCATCTTAAGATCGATAAATTGAATATTAAGCGCATTGCTCAGGAAAACGATACAAACTTCTAGTATCCGACAAATTTGACTTTTTTTTTCATTCGAAGAATCTCTATCAATAAAGTAAAAAAGAAGTAAAATATTGGAAATAAAATCAAAATATTACGATAATCTGTCCTAGGGAAGATCTTTTACGCGCATTTTCACTGTCATTGCGAGACACACATTAATTTCTAACCTGATTGAACTCTTAACCTGTTGATTTTATTAAGACTTACCATAGTTTCAAGTTGCAACTGTTAGTCCATTCAATAGTTAAGGCTTATCGATACAGAAACGATAAGCTACCATAGAGCCGGGTCAGACTGCAAGGAAAGCTACACGGGTGTGCAGGCTGGCCTGGCTCTAGAGTAAAGAAGTTTTCTTATAGCCCTTTTTCTCACAATTTAACAATGTTGATAAGTTTATCAGGAAGTCAATTATTAACCAGCTTTTGAAAATAATGTTTAAAAAAACGTTTTATGAAATGAAACACAATTAAAACATAATACATATTCTTTTTGTAATAGATCTCCTTTCCAAAATTAGTAATTTAACACATTAACATTAAGTAATCCGAAAGTTATGATAGCGTGTGGAGCAAATTCTCATCTAATTAGAGAAGATGTAATTTAGTAAATGATGTTATAATGCCAAACGGTTACAGACAAGTAAGCCAATTTCTTTTCTGGACAAGGTATATGACATGTTTTTTCGACTCTCTAAGATCAAGGTAATCACGTATAGACATATATTCTCATGGGTCGTCCTAAGTCTGTTAATTTGTTGGTATGCTGCATACTGATTAACACTAATATCCTTGAATAGAGGTTTTGTACAAATTAAGTCGTGCTAGAAAAATATCATAAAAATTAGCACGATAAATTGAGAGATAAAGCAAACAGAAGTCGGCAAGGAAAATGTCGATGACAACTATCATCGAAAATCCAATGCGAAATAAAAGTTTCAATTTTTTTCTACTGGATTTGACTATGTTACTTTACATTATGTTTTAAATTGTGTTACATGATTGCAAGTCATATGGACTATATCCAATATTACTGGAAAGTCACTGCATCAAGGGCTTCAAGAACAAAAAGAAAACCCGAGTTTCCTTCGCCGAATAGCTCCTTTCATGAAAACGAATTTGAATTTAATTTTAGAGACAATTTTTTCTCCTGATTGTAATATAAAGTACAATAACCACACAGTGTCCAATGATATAAAGACAATGGTGTACCCGATCGTCAAAATTTGTTTTACTTAACAAGAATAACTTAGTCATACTTTTTCAGTTACAAAAGTGTGAGTGATAAAAGCTTGTACTAACAACATTTTATGTACCTGTATGATTCTCACCGAATATATCTTATCCAATCTATGTTTTAGAATATTCCTATACTATTAAAAGACTTCAACAAGCATTAGATAGCTTCGATTATAATCCTTTTTTATTGTTTGTTATGTATGTAAATATGTTCTTATGTGACGAATTTCGTAATTGCTGTATATTTAATGATATTTAATCATACTAGGTAAAGTTATCAATATCATCCTTATCATAAACAACATATATTACTCTTGCTGTGGAGTTGAATAACATACCATCGACTTAATCAAATGGCGTGCTTTATTCCGAATATCTATATAATTGTATGACACTGAAGAATGCATCGTATTAAGATACTTTTATTGAACTGTATGTTAGTGTTGTATGCTCTTTCGAACCATATACGATTTCGTATTTTCTTCATAGCTCTTAATAAAGGCTTTTTCTTCAAATTAAACGTCCTAAATAGTTGAGCTTTTTTTTCAATACCATTGAAAAAACGACAATAATAATGCGTATAATTATACTTATTTCTATTCTTTAAATATACAGATGATTATCAATTTAAAGAAAAAGTTTTTACGACTATTGGAATCATATTTTCCTTTTTTGTTCAATCTCAAATTACGATTTTAGCTATCTTGTCTCATTACACAGACATAAAGGACAAATGAGCCATTGGCTTACTGTTAAAATACAAACAAATATGATACAAATAGTTACTTCTTCACTAGCTAGGACCTTTTAACCGTAATAAATAAAATTCCCAAAGGTCATCAGAAAATCACTCGCTCAATAAAATTCTGAAATTCTTGCAAAGTGGGGAGGTATTAAGATTGGCATGTTTGATGAGATCTTAAGTTGAGAAACTTAACTTAAAGCGTAGCTGTAAATTGTCCCTCGTTTTATGGCAAAGACATGAAGCGGTAGGGACTCTAAATTGTCTCAGAAAAAAACAATTTCTTGTTTGGCAGAAGAATTTGTAAATTGATTTCTTGTTCTCTTACACGAATTACTCATGAATTACATGTCAGTATTTTACCGATGTGAAAGGTTATATTGTAATTATTGATATGATCTTGCAATTATTAAGGTAACTTTTAAATAACCCAGATACTGTTTTAGAAGTACGATGAATTAATGCTGGTAGTAGCTGAATCTACCCATGTGACCAGTGCAGACTAAAAACAGCTGGAATGTTTTTGCGGTCTGAGCATAGTCTGTTCACTTTTCAGCAACTATTTATCCAGAAATTGTCTGAACAAAATGAATGGTTTTGTCTTGACTGAAAGAAGGAATAATCAATTTAAGATATTAAGCTTGGTTTGAGATAACATTATTAAATGCAAAAAGTGGCTACATAGCTATTTCAATTGTTAAGAGGTTTGGTAATCATTTCAATATACATGTACATTAACGGATTTCATTAAAGACAAGAAACTAATATGAAAAAGCATTAACATGAAATAGCAGTAGACTTTGACTTTATCATGTATCTAATATATGAGGATTTATATGAATAAAAAATGTTCACATCCAGAAAAATAATGTTTTCATTTTTATTATGGTATTGTACAAAACTATATGATCATATGATTAATAACTAGAATATTTAAATACAAATGTTTACTTAAAAGACATCTGTTTACTGGTTAACACATAGTCAGAAAAAGACACAGTAAATAAAGTCACACTATCGGAACAAATATACTAAAACGAGATTCCAACCAATATATTGCATAAAAACAAAGGTATTAAGATCACCACTAATTATCCCTTCTAGAAATGGCCTTATATTGCGTAAAACCGCATTAATTATTAACGCACTCACCATATTAGACCGTCTTTTATATACGTTGCTCAAAGCCATAACATCTTACGCCTTATCAAACCGGTATATTCCATTGCTGCAGTAGAATTGAACGTTTTGGTTATTTGTTAAACAATGATCAAGTGTTTTAGAATATTGGACAGATATTAATTTAAGTTATATTTCGATTTAATATGTCAGGAAGTTTAGTCGTAGTCACAAATACAAATATAACATCTAATCAGAATTTTCAAGCTATTTAGATACAATGCAATTGCGAAGTTTAATTTATAACCTAGACTTTGTTTTCTTGTTACATTCTTCCCAAAATCTCTCCAGAAATGAAAAAGAAACTGTGCAAGATATATCATTTTAAATTATTTTACTCTTAAACTAAATGTCAAATTCAGGCTAATATATATTAATGAAACTATCGTTTACGTGATATTGCATCATAATAGTTAAATTTTAATGTGGAAAAGCGGTTCGAGCCGTCCGCTTTTCAATAATTCCCACTCTGTCCTTATCAGTGCTATGCTGCCCAAATATCATTTATCACCTTCTAACATACTTTTATATTCCATTTAAAATTCCCTGTCTTCATACTAAATGCGAGGCATTTATCAGATTAATAACTATGTTATTTTAAACATTTTATGTCGCCTTTTACATGCCAACCAGTTTGTATTGGTTTTCTGAATAATTCCCATTCTTTTATTAAAATCGCAACAAATTTACATTTCGCCTCCTGATAAATAAAATAAATTTTCAATGTACAACATTATAATATTTCCTATTCAATTTATTTTAAATATTTAGTACAGAATATTTGCATTAAATTTGAATCTAGCTAAATATTCATGTTTATAGTGGGAAAATATTATTTGTTGTTGTACAGGGCAAATAATACAAAGTTAGAATTATAATATTTTCTGTTGTATTAAAGAAACAATGGGTGATATATTTGAAAGCGTTTCTAGTAGGGAAGTAGATATGCCATTTACGGACAAAATGCCGTATCTGAATGCAATGCATTATATGGCATTTTCATACGAGTATAAATGGATTGTATATGCATCAACTGAAGCGGTTTTTGTATTGAAATACTGAATGACTGTTTATTCTTCACATCTAGTGTTCTCCCATGGGTAAACGAAAGTCTTGTTCATTCATAAAATTCTAGATATGTTGGAGAGATGTCGCGAGTTACAAAATTCTTGTCAGTTCCTAAAATGCTAGATATTTTGAAGAGATGTGTACAATTGGAAAATGGGTCTGTTTTTAGTCAGAAATAAACTTGAAATATTTAATGTATTGTGTGAAAAAAAAAAGAAATTCGTTAAGAGTAAGTTTGTTCTCCATTATGACAGTAAATACTTTAAAAGTAACGACGATTATACTGTTTTTTGTTCCTTGTTTTTTTCGACAGACATACAATAGCTTAAATCTTATAGACAAATACTTACTTTTTCCCGAGTAAACATGAGCTCTTTTAATATTGCAGGTCGGCGTTTCATTAATCAAACAAATTTATTAAATAAAATCAAAAATGTTTAATTATTTAATGTCTTGTTTGTGATTTGCCTAAAATCAATAATCATTAATTGTCTTGTTTATGATTTGCCTAAAACATACATCAGTACGATTCCGAGAACTTCAAGACAAGGCTTCGTAGATAAAAGAAAGCGCTTGGATACTTGGATATTTGTCACAATTACTCAAAATGTCACTGAAATGACTCATTGATAAGCATCGAGGAGACAATGTGACACTATTCCCTAAAATGATAAAATGACTGTCTCCTGTTGCCCAAACGCATTCCAATTTTAAACCAATATTCATTAAATGTGACAAAAAAAGTTCAAACAGTAGTTTTTTGTCATTTGCCCAAATTATTACAAATAGAAATGTCTGAAAATGCATAAGTATCCCAAGATCTTGCAGGGCAGCCTTCGTTGATTATTAAAAGGCGCTTTGATATTTGCCACAATTACTCAAGATGTCATTTCAATGTCTTATTTATTAGCCTCGAGGAGACAGAGAGACACAGTCCCACTAAAATGATGGGATGATTGTTTCCTTTTGCCATCTTAAGATCGATAGATTGAATATTTAGCGCATTGCTTACGAAAACGATAAAAACTATCCGACATTTTTTCATTCGAAGAATCTCTATCAGAAAAGCAAAAAAAGAAGTGAAATATTGGAAATAATATCAAAATGTTATGATAATCTGTCCTAGAAAAGAAATTTCTACACGCATTTTTATTGTTATTATGAGACGCACGTGTTTGATTTTTAAACTTGATTGAACTCTTAACCTGTTGATTTTTACTAAGACTTACCATAGTTTCAAGTTGTCACTATTAATCAATTCAATAGTTATGGCTTATAAGGCTTATCGATACAGAAACCCACATAAATTAAGCTACCAATATTATAGAGCCTGGATAGACTGCAAGAAGGAAAACTACATGGGTGTGCCGGTTGGCCTGGCTTTATAGTATAGTCCCTTTTTTCTCACAATCTAACAATTTTGATTATCAGGAAGTCAATTAATAACCAGTTTTTGAAAATAATGTTTTAAAAACGTTTTATGAAATGAAACACTATACATATTCTTTAAGTAATAGATTTCCTCTCCAAATTTAGTAATTAAACACATTAACATTAAGTAATCCGAAAGTTATGATGGAGCGTGGAGCAAATTCTCATCTAATTAAAGAAGATGTAACTTAGTAAATGACGTTAAAATGTCAAACGGTTACATTCAAGGGTTACAGACAAGTAAGCCGATTTCTTTTCTGGACAAGATATATGACATGTTTTTTTTCTACTCTCTAAGAAAAAGATAATCACGTATAGACATATTCTCATGGGTCGTCCTAAGTCTATTAATTTCTTGGTATGTTGCATACTGATTAACACTAATATCCTTGAGAAACTCTTGGCACAGAGATTTTGTACAATTTAAACCGTATTGGTAAAATATGATTAAAATTAGCACGATAAAATGAGAAAGACAGCAAACAGAAAAAAATGATCGAAAATTCAATGCGAAATAAAGAGTTTCAATATTTTCTCCTGGTTTTGTTACTTTACATTATATATTATGTAATATGCGTCTGATTTCAAGTTAAAGTGACTCTATCGAATGATACTGACTTGTTTCACTATAAATTTTAAGCACAAAAAAGAAACCTCGGTTATCCTTCGACGAAAAACTCCTTTAATGAAAAACAATTTTGCATTTCATTGTAAACACAATTGTTTCATTGAAAACATGACTCTGATTCTGATATGAAATACATGTTTAAGTTTAAAGTCGTTACTTTACTAGACTTTAAAATATATGGTAATGTAATATTGATAAAAGTTAAAGTATATTAATTTTTTAAAAAAATGACTTGTTAACAAAGGTATTAAACAAGATTCCCAACTTTAGTTAACAGCATCCATGTTTTAGAAATATAACCAGGCATCTTAGTTTGAGACATGGACTATTTCAACTTTGAAATACTAGTCCATTGCACATTTAAATGGTAGTCAATCAGTTGCCTGAAAAAGGACCATGATCTTATAGATGACTCTTGTATCAGTGCAAAAACTTTACAATCTGATCAGATGGCCTCATATTACGAGATGCTCTTTCTATTACTTAACCAGCTCTGGTGTAGACGTGTTGTACTCCTCCATTGTCCTCTTACTTTTAGTATATACGTCTTCTTAAGTATAAGGTGACTATTAAAAATCTGGAAACAAAGTGATACCTCGAAAACATTAATCACAACAAAATCATATGAAAATTGCAGACTCGGTTTAATTGAGTCTGTACATGAGGGATAATGAACAAGTGCATCATCTCTCACGTCCCTTAGCACCGGCTTAAGCGGTACTCAATTCTCAACATTTAATAGTGCTGGCATCAATGACTTTTAAACAATAAACATAAGTAAACCTATGCATACACAAGCTTGAAACTTCCAAACGTTCTTGATTAATTAGGCGTTGATTTAATAGAACGGAAGAATTATTTTTAATTCTTTAAATCTAGTCTACCCCTTAAACCAACCGAATAAGATCGGCTATGACAAGAATGAAGTACATGTATCATTTAGTCTATTGAACTGTGTGAGGCAGGCTACCGGAACTCAGTGCATCAGTTAAGACTCGGAAATAAAGATTTATTTGCTACCACTATGTTTAACACTACAAATTTAAAAGCTACAAATGACCACGGCGTTAAGAGGTTTTAACTTTGTCACCCCGTAAAATCAAATGCCTTTGCCACGCAACTATACCTGTTTATTAGATTCATTTACTGGTTTATCGTCTCGTTCATATCGTGACAAAAATGTTATACATGAAGTCGCTGCACAGGAGATGAATACGAGAGTACACATGATGTCGATTTAATTGAATATTTGCATGATTTTGCTAAACTGCCTCTATACAAACTTAGCTGTTGGCATTTCCTAATTTTCTAAAAACCACTGGAATCATAATGAGTTTTTGCTCAAATTATTTGAGATCTTGCGATCTTGTTTATTTATTGCATTAAATGAATTCAAGTAATTTCATACTTCAGTATTGATTGTGCATTCAGTACCCTTTTTAATTTCTTGAACTTCTATGACTTTGTGCTTCATGACTTTTAAAGGTTTTGTTATTTTTGTGATTTTGTAGACTTAAGATCTTATATTGAACTTCATTACAACTATATATCTTTGTTTTTATGGCTTATATCACGCCTTTGCATTTTTGAACTGTTCGATCTTTTCGTACCATTGAAACGGTTTTTTGTTGTTGGTGTTGTTGTTGTTGGTTTTTTTGTGGTTGTTGGTAGTGGTGGTGGTGTTTGCTTTATATTTTCTTTAACAATTATTTTGATCTATTCGGGAAAAACAATGTTTTACAGAATAACGTATACTTAAACTAACGCTATGTTTAATATCTTATTATTCTTCTTCTAGGAAGCAAGTTTCGCCTATCCGGCCGTATTTTGTTGATGAGTGGCAAGACTGGTAAGGTAATCAATTGGAAGGGCGTCCCGGACGGTCGCGAGTCGTACTACTCTCCTCAAGTCTACACAGGGCTGGACGGTTCCCAGATGGTATTGTTTGGCACAGGCGGAGAGACACACGGTGGATCTCTGTGGGTCATTAAACTAGATGATTTAATCAAAGGCGATATTGATAAGGTAAGAGGTTTACTAATATTGTTAGAAATTGTTGCCCAATCCATTTGTTTTTGTTTTTATGTTTCTATTTTATGTGTATGTTTGGTTTAAACACATTTATTTAAGCTCGATTGCGAAACAAGTTCTTGCAACTTATATTAATCACTCTCGAGTCCGCTTCCTGGAAACAGCCAGTACTGGTATCATATAAAGAAACATGAAGAAACATGGTCGTTACCCGAGTAGGGCTAGAACCCATTATCTCTGGGTTAAGGTTTCAGGTTTCACGTAACCAAGAGGTATTATCACTAAACAGATTAATATGTCAAGTTGGTGATATTCTTTGGAATAAAAAAAGAAAACTGCATACAAATGCTATGAGAACAGTAATTTGTTGTTGACATGATATGGATATAGAAGCTTAGTCAATAAACGACATGGTAGAAAATGCGATAGGTTGTATGACTGGGTAAACATGCTGCATGACACCACCATTCAGGAGGTCCTTAGATTGTTAAGACGCTAAATTGCCCCTTTAGTCCACATATGGTTATGAATGACAAACTACTTACATGTCAACTTATTGTGTCCAAAGTGATATTTGCAGTGTATGTATGTTTGTAGTTTATGATTGCTATAAACATTAAATCCTACATAGTAAAATTTAATGCAATACAAAATTATATGGTTAAATATGCTGAATTAATAACACTTTCTTATTTGCTGTTGAATTCTGTAACATAAAAATTGGAAATCTTTTTTGATAATTATTAATGTTCTATAATAGAAATGTGGTAAAGAAGGAAAAGAAAAAGTACAGCCGTCGTGAAATTTAACTAAATCTTTGTTTAATTTACACAATTTCTCTTAAAACATCAAAGAAAAACAGAACAAAAAACATCGTCCTCCTTTTATCAATAAACTTTCAACATGCAATTTTGCAATTTGAAGCTCCATAAGAAAGGCAAGAAAGTCATGAGATGCATAGAATTTTATACTCTCAAAAAAGCGAAATAATATTATCTGCGGATGTTTCTGCACTTTTAAATTACCATTGTTTATATTAGATATTAAATTCTCCTTACCTGGGTGTCAGAGAACATGGATAAAAGCAAACATTTATCACTGGCGTCCATGAACAGGTTAAATAAAACCAAGTCTGTAACAGCTTCAATTTTTCCATGTTTCAAGACCTTTAACATTTTCTGCGTCAATACTTCCATCAGTTATTTGGCGTATTTGCATGGATGCAAAACTCTGCTAGCTGATAAGTGTATTTGTCCTCATAAAAAACAATTACTTTATGTAGTATGACAATGCATTTTGTTTGACGTTGATAATTCTGTTTTATGTCGTTCAATGATTTCAATTTCTTTCCAGATAAAAAACAATTTTCAAAAATGATGCATTTGATTACACTTAATGTTTTGTTTCAATTTTAAAAGGCAAATAAACCCTCTGGAATAAAACTGTTTTTCTCTTTTAAACGAAAAGTTAAATGTTTTAATATTGTTCCATAATAGATAAAAAGGAGGTTAGAGGTTTGTCACCTGAAAATAGTGGCACTTTTCTGCCAAAAAGTTGAAATAGATAGTTTTGCTATATTGCTCATATTTTTTATAAGCTATTACAAAGCGCCTAAAAAAACTTCTTGGAAATACAAGTAACAGCATTTTGGGATTGATATGCCTTTAAAGTAAAGCAGTAATTTACGGATCAGTTTTCCGTTGCCATTTATCTACAGAATGGTTCAAGCATCAAATGCAGCATCTACAAATTATGTGGCCCAAAATATTAACTGTAATTTAATCAATTCATTATTTTAGCTTTGTTAATATGTAAGGCCATGAAATAAATAAAAACAAATGAATATAAACAATATGAATATGAAAATTGTAAAGCCCGAAACGAATCACAGTAAAATCATCCTAAAAAAATTATCATACAAGACTTAAAAAAAATATTAGGGAAAAAGAACCATCATTACAAATAATTAGAAAAACATAATCTACAGAAGCACTACACTAATTTAAATAAACAAATTATTTTCATGTCAGTTTAAAAAAAATGTAAATAGTTTAGCGATTACGTAAAGTTACACAAATATCTCTCATGTTGGGGAAAATTCGGACAAATGCTGTATGAACAAAACTTTCTCATATCATTTCACATATAACAATTTGTCATATAATATTTTCTGTATAGTTTCCCCTTTAATGTTCAATTAATTGATTTTTTCCAGGCAATGGCATTATTTACGGACAAATTTAAAGGAGTAATGACGCCACCAGCTTTAGTTGACGTCACCGGTGACGGTGTCGAGGACATTATTGTTCCAGTTTTTAACTCGTCTGTACTCGCGATTAATGGCGACACATTCAAAGTTATTTGGAAATATGCACAGCCTGGGTCGGAATCATACAGGTAAATATTTACATTTTGAATGAAACACTTTTATTTATACTTTCGGTCAAACTCTAATATTTTATAATCTTTGCATACATAATTATTTGAGCTGTATTTGCAATATATCTCTTCTTCAGCAAAGAAGAGAGTATGTCCAGATAAAATCATAGAAAACTTATCAGTTCGTGCTGTTCGTATGATACTCGTAAATGTGAATCAACATAGATCTCAAAACTGCCGGTTTTTAATGACAATATGTTTACTAATCATACTGTGATTACCTTTAGTATGCAAGAGTTTAAAACGTAACATATTTTCTCTGTGTGTAATCAAAAGGTGTTTATTTCACATATCATTTTTTTTCTTCTTCAAATATTAAATTTGAGCATAATGCATCTTTAACTTCAATACAAACGATAGACTTTAATGTATGATTATGAAGTTATTACTTTGAAACATGTACTTTAAATAACAGAAATATCAAAACAGCGCGCCTTTCGCACATCTTAACCATAGTCAAATTTTTTATTGCAGCTTTTTACAACAATTACTTTATAACAATGTTCTATATTTTCAGTACTCCTTCACCTGGATTTTATAACGACGACGATGTTCCTGATTTTCTCATTAAATTTGCACATGGACCAGGCTTTCCCGTATACTATCATTCAACAGTGAGCTTTTGTTATATATCAGTTGTGGGAGTTATTTTAGCGGCATCCGTGGTCGAGTGGTTAAGGTCTTTGACCACTTGCACTTCATCGATGAGGGTTTGAATCGTTAAGTGGAGTTTAGATTCTCTCATCTGGGAGAAGTATACTTCAAGCTTACGGAACGTCGTTGGTTCCATTAAGGTGTCCGTTCGTGCCTGAAATAATGTACGAAAGGGGCACGTGAGGTTTTCCCTCACCATTTGGTTTTGATTTTATTCATCAATGTTTACAAGCTAAGCATCGCCGTTCCTAAAGATTGGGCATATTTCGCAATTTATCATCTTTTAATATATAGAACAAATTAACCCCCTAGTTCACTGATCACAAGCATAAAATTCAGACACCCAGCCATTTGTCGTTTGGCAAAGTTGAAAGTTGTTTAACAAGGTTACTTTGTATATTTTCTCTCCGTCTGAAGAATGGTTTGAAAGTAAACATTTAGCAGACGACATTTGTAGCTGAAGACAATTTTCCCAGCATGCAAAGGGTTTAGCGTCGCTACCGCTCAAGAAATACTTTAATAATTTTATAACATAGGAACGTAACTAAATTAATCGAATGTTAACAAACTGTAGTTTGATAAATAAATTGAATAATAAGATCATGTAGGAAAAGCCCAATGCTTAAATTTGTGGATACTACAATGTCTTCGCGCAAAAAGGCAAGACAAATTGTAATAGATTATCATACGCTTTCTCAGAACATTATAAACAAGTATATTGCAGATAAGGTGATACATATAGACTTGAAGAACTGAAGCACTTGTTTCACTTGTTTCACAATTTAGTTCAAATAAATGTTTAATCGAATAACAGTGAAGCAACAATTGACAAAGCTATGCTATAAGTAATCTATCTTTTTATCTTCGAATAGACAACAGTCTTAGACGGTAAAACTGGTAAGCCACTCATTGATCCACCAATTAGAGACACTGTCGGGGCCCAAGCTTCTCCGATCACAATAAGTATGGAAGGTCGAGGGAACGATGTCTTTCTGTATTGGGTGGCAGACTGCTTAGACCACGAGGGCCAAGGCGGGGAATTCACATTTGTAGAGGGTTTGTACACATTTGTCGCTATGTATTTTCTTTATATTCTTTTGCAAATTTGCAGAAATCATGCTAAGTTGAAAAAAAATTGTTATTAGTTGCGAATAATTTTCGTAGGACTGCACCATTCTATAGACATAGTGACCAACTTTGGGGAATATTTCATTCCAATCAAAATAGCAGATTCTTTATCTTTTTTGAAATAGGTTGTAAGCGATTAGCAAACAAAACCATTTTTTATAAATACATTTAATTGTATAATGAACATGTAGAATTTTCGTTTTAGGGACAAATGTGCACGAGCAAAGTCGTTCTGATTTTTGTCGTTTGAGATTTAAAACCAATGGTTACAGTAAAATATATGCAATCAGCCAAAATATACCGCCACCCGGATCAACTGTTTACTACTCAGGTAATATAGTCATCATTTAGTAAGTTAGCACACCAATGTCTAAGACTATTTGAGCCGCGCCGTGACAAAACCAACATAGTGAGTTTGCGACCAGCATGGATCCAGACTAGCCTGGAGCCTGCGCGAATGCGCAGGGTGGTCTGGATCAATGCTGGTCGCAAACTCACTATCTGGATTTTGTCATGGCGCGACTCATTTTATATTTACAGTACCTCTAACAATCATTCCAATTATGTGGGAGAATCTTCTTTGCCAAAGTTTACTTAGTCTTGTTTCCGAGTGATCTCCCTTTTCCCCAAAGCTGTAGATGTCAAGTGCCGTATGCCAGCACTAAAAAAACTTCCCCATCACTTTTTTCAGTGTTGTTTTATTTTTATGGTGATTTCAGCACAATAAGTGTCAAAGATTGTGTGTTGGAGGGCAGGCGTGGGGGTGGAGGCGGTGTGTGAGAGATGATGCACTTTTATAGCATCCCTCATCAAATCGATTAAGCACTGCTTGTAATTTAGTTGTGTTTTTTTTGTATCCTCCGGGGAGGACATCCCTTTTCCAGATTGTTGCATCTTGTCTATATTAGTACTCTTAAAATTCGTCTACCGTGTTATATAACTGAAACATTTAATTAACAATCAATTTGAGAACTATGTTCTTTTCATTTCAAATTTGTTGCACTGTTTATAAGTTTCATAATGTTTAAACAACGGAGAGGATGTCAGCTGCTTTGCTTGTCACCTGAAGAAAGATGGATAAGTCATAAATATATAAAATGTAAACAAATTAGTATTTTGACTTCCATACAAAAAACTGATGCACTATAACTGTACTAATTGCCAAAAAAGCTACAGATGAAAAAGATGGTTCAGGTAATTGGCCAAGGATTACTTTTGGGATAGTATAAAAGAACACTAAAATTAAATAGCTTTAATTTGAGAAATGAAAATAAAAGCATTTTTCTGAGTAATAATGGGCCTTTAATAACGATATTAAATTCATTAAAACAAAGTATTGTATGATATGAGATATAGCTTGATACTATCTGAATACGTACCTGTCTTTTAATATCAATTGTAGAGGACCGTGTTGAAGTGGAGCATGCAAGTTGGATTAATACTACAAAGGAAGGTCTAGAATTCGTGATATCTCATCCGGAATATCTCGACGAATATCGAAGATTTTCCCATCCTGAATTCAGTGACAATGTAGGTATCTAAAATAAAGTTATATATGTTACATTTTCAACGAACGATTAGAAATTTCTGAATTTTATCACTTTTAAAAAAAGAGCATATTTATATTCTCTGTTTTATATGTTTTATTGAAAGAATAGAAAAATGATGAAAGAATGAAAAAGGGTAAAGCCTGTGGCTATTGCTTTAAGTTATGGCACTGGCTGTAAGATATGGCAATGGCTGTTAAATATGGTAATTGTTGTTACTAATGGCAATGGTTGTTACATATGGCAATGGTTGCTGCATTTGTCAATGGTTGTTACATAAGGCAATGGTTGTAACATATGGCAATGGTTGTTACATATGACAATAGTTGTTAAATATGGCAATGGTTGTAACATATGGCAATGGTTGTTACATATGGCAATGGTTGTAACATATGGCAATGGTTGTAACATATGGCAATGGTTGTTAAATATGGCAATGGTTGTTTCATATGAACATGGTTGTTACATATGACAGTTATGGTATAATATGACAATGGTTGTTACATATGGCAATGGTTGCTGCATTTGTCAATGGTTGTTACATATTGCAATGGTTGTAACATATGGCAATGGTTGTTACATATGACAATGGTTGTTAAATATGGCAATGGTTGTAACATATGGCAATGGTTGTAACATATGGCAATGGTTGTTACATATTGCAATGGTTGTAACATATGGCAAGGTTGTTAATTATGGCGATGGTTGTTACATATGGCATTAGCTTTTAGGAATGGCGATGACTAATCATTTGAAAGAAAGTGAAAGAAGTGGTATTAAAATAAAGGTTGTTTCTAATAGTTCAATTCTAATAAACTTTGTTTATATTTAAAAGTGGTAAGCAAAAGCAAAATTCTTCATTTTGATATTCTACTACTTCAGAACATAATTGACGATATGACACCAAAAGAAGAAGGAAGCGAATCTCTATTTGAGACCCCGTTATTTGATGATAATGAAAGAACTACTTACAAAAAAGGACCTTCGTCGGGTTTATTTAGACCCCAGTCTTCTTCTGTATTGAACTCAATGAAAAATAACGATTATCCGGATTATAACTACCGGGATCCGTATTATGATCAAGATCAGGTAAGGGGACGGCAAGGCACGGCATATAGCAGGACTAAACCGGGTTATAACGATTATGACTACGATAATTATTTTCAAAAAGCGCCACAGTATAAATATGGCGGCAGGACTAAATATAGAGGAAAATACCCGTCTAAAAATAGAAGTGAAAGGGTAAGACAAAGAAACGTAGCTAATAGTGGATACAGTTCAGTGAACACAGTAAAACCAATAGCAATGCGTGATACGCGGACTAATACAAACACTGGTGCTAAGGTAGAAAATAGTGCAACATCATTTATATCTAGGAGGACAAAGAAGCGTTCAAGTAAAAGGTTTTATACGTTACAACAGAGTAAAGACAAAAATAAAAGGCGAAGAAAGCGTCGCCATGTTGGTCCTCATGATGAAAAGGGGCTGCAAAGACTTTTATCAACCGGAAGCTTAGCACCTACATTATTGCCAAAAGATAATTATAATTATAACCATTCTGTAGATGTTGTGTTTGCCACATACTGGTTCTTTCCCGCCAAAACTAGAGCTATTTTACCAGACGACCAAAAGTGCATTGAGAGGAAAATGTCAGAAGAGACCATTAGATTCGATACAAAAAGTAAGTCTGTGTTGCATATTTTCTTGCTTTCGACTCCTTTGGGAGACAAATTCATATGTCACACTTTAGTCTCCGTTTAATTTGTGAAAAATGAATCATTAATGTTTACAAATCAAGCAGGAAAATGAAGTGTTGAAACGACTTTGAAAAAGCAAGCTTTGTTTCTCTTTGAAAAGCCTATTATTTTAATATCATTTTGCAGGTAAATATTTCGGAATGGACCACGATGCGTACGAACATACAATTACAGACGAATGTTTACAAAACAGTGACCACAACCTACCTGATGAGGGCACGTATGAAAGTCAGGACAAGTACGATCCCTTTAACGTCCATATGGGTCAAATGACGATTTACAGGTAATAATGGGTTCAAAATACAATAAAAAGATTTACACAGGTATCAAAAATGATGGGTCATTGGAGTTGAATTCCATTGGATTGGTATTGCGTTTATATTTTTCGGTTTTTAGCCATTTAGCTATTGTAATGCCAATTATTGCCTAGAAATTTTTTTTTTTTCATTTTTTTTATTGTTGTTTTGTTTTTGGGGGGGGGGTCATTTTGTTGTCCCAAAAAGTGACTCATCGCTAAATTACTTGAACAATATTTTTGATTATAAATGATTATATTATATATGACGTCAGGTACTGACATTAATGTATTTTAATGTCCGCAAAGGAACTGCAATATGCATAGAAAAAGAAATCAATGATGTTCCTTTACAGAATTAAATAACAAAACACGTTGAAGAACATACGTGTCTGTGAATAAATTAAGAAACCAAACCAAATAACACTTCTTTCGTTAATTCAAAGGAACTGCGCCGTTTGTTTCCACAGGTGGCAGTATCAGTGTTTGGACACCCAACCCGTTTGCCCCTGGACCCCTACTACAACCCTGAAAAAAAAATTAACACTCTAAGGCTTACTATAAGGTACCAAATACAAAACCACCGATGAAATTTAAAAAAAAAAATTTTCCACTATCAAAATTATAGTTATAGAAAGGTGTAAAGCCTACTATATGTTCATTTGCCAAACAATGTGGAACACGGGAAATCGTCGTTTCGGCGACTGAGGCGCATTCCGAAGGCATTTTGCTGCATCATTCATTTACATCAATAAAAAGAACTTGAATTACACAGCTTACTTAATTCAAGTTTAACGAATATCAATATTCTATCGACTTTTTTCTATTTCACGGTAATTTTTGACTTGTCGCTGCCATTTTGGATTCTGATACCTGTGTGTTATACGCGATCTGATTGGACGTCAAATTTGGCTCGTCCAATCAGAACGCGTATTTCAACCCAAGTATCAGACTGCAAAATGGCTACGACAATTCAAAAAATGCCGTGAAACAGAAAAAAATCTGAATGATAGTGATATTCGTTAGACTTGAATTAGATAAGCTGTGTAATTCTAGTTCTTTTTATTAATGTTAATGAATGATGCAGCGAAATCCTGCCGGAATGCGCCTCAGTCACCGAAACGACGATTTCCCGTGTTCCACATTGTTTGGCAAATGAACATATAGTAGGCTTTTCACCTTTCTATAACTATAATTTTGATAGTGGAAAAATTTATTTTTTTTAAATTTCATCGGTGGTTTTGTATTTGGTACCTTATAGTAAGCCTTAGAGTGTTACTTTTTTTTCAGGGTTGTAGTAGGGGTCCAGGGGCAGATAGGGGTGGGGTGTCCAAACACTGATACTGCCACCTGTGTTTGTTTCTACAAATATAGAACCAAATCTTCATTTCCTACTGTATGCGTCAAACAAATCTAAATTTAGATTCAGACGAATTGGAAAACGCAGCAGTACTTAAAACAGTTAAAAACGCGTTCCTGCCATGACAGATTACTCATATAGCTGTAAATAATTCGTTTATTCATTTGCTATTTGTAGAGCTTTCAATTATTGTCTGCAACACTGCAAACATTGCTATATATTATCTCTTATCAGATTACGTCTGACTTGCACGTGCAGTAACCAGACACAAATAGAAAAGGCGGGAAAACGATGTGGAAACATTCTTCCGTTTGATCAACAACAGTGGTACGCATATATGGGAAATAAGGCGGACAGTCATTGGGTACCAAGAGAAAAGAATTGATCAGAAATATTATTGTGTTGTTTTGAAGAATAAACATGTTGCTGGCGTCGAAAACAGAAAACATGCACGTAACATGTAACACGATCTCTGGAAGGCAATATTTGAAGAAGCACGCAATGTCATTTGAAAATAGACAAAAGATATTCCTGTATGAACTGCTTTTATGATTAAATAATGGATTCGACACATCTTAATGTAGATTTTACTTGAATCGAATTGTAAAATTGATGAAATTTAAAGAAAGGAATGACTCTGGATATAACAGAAAATGTTCACAGCTTTTTAGAATTAGTTTGACATCTTTTGACATTTATAAATACATATATGACATACTGAATTATTTTATCATTATTATAAGCAAATTATTTGACTTAATCAGTGAGATACAGTTTATATCACAGTTTATATCACGCAGTGTATATCACTCATTTTTTAAGTATTATCTGACATAGCTAATTTAAAAAACTTTCAAACATTGAAAGTCAGTTTCCCCTTGAGATATAAACCATATTCATGCTAAGCAAATAAATCATATGTATTATTTGTTTATACTTTTACATGAACCGTATAAAGAATTATATTAATTTATTATAGATATTGTTATGGTGACGTGTAAATTACGTCATCTGTTGGCTGTCGAAATGCTGTTTTTCACTTGTCTATTTAAAAGAATGGGGTTATTACATATTTTTGACGATATTGAATTCTCATGAACGAGTGAACAGCTTTTAAACATATTGTATAGTGGACGGGGAACAAGCAGAGTCTTATATAGGTTTTGCAGCTGTGTACGAGTCCAATATAAGCTTCTTAGCTTATGTATTTAATAACGATTTTTGGACTATGAAAATAAAAACAAAGCTATAGACGGAGTACATTACTGCTTTAATAATTATGGACACTTTGGACTCGGAAAATGAAATCGAGGCTAATTCTATGATTTGATACAATAATGATATATTGGAGATCAAATGTTGCAAACGCTGGACATTTATTGGTTGCATTTATCAGGTGTGAAATATTTGTTTCAAACCGTTTTAATTGAAAAAATAATATGATATTATGAATGAGTATATATTTTGCATGATGGCTCTTTTTTAAGTTGTCTGTTTCGGTCGTTTAATATCATGCAGGATTTTTTTTCTGAGATAAACTGGATTTCTTTATAAAGATTTTTTGTATTTTTCTTTTCAAAATACTTTTGATTATCTTTTATCAGTCTTGATATAAGATATTTAAATGATTTTCTAATTATCTGATTATTTTCGCTCCGGTTTTGTCATTATGTGTGATACATACATTTGTATTATCTATTTTTCAGAAATCCTCATATATTAACTACATTGTCACTTGACACCAATCTTCATTTATCTATCATATTTTCTAATAGATTGATTCATATATCATTTTGCGTGACAGCAGTATGGAGATTATCATACGTTACTAAGACATTCAATTTTCATATTGTCTCATATATTTTCTCATATATTTTCTCATATAAATTAATGTCCGACAACATCAAGAAGATAATTACAATTCCTGTCTCCGTTTAAGTTTATACAGCATCTATTTTAGTATGACCTTGTTGGAAGCTATATGCTTATTCAAACACTTTAAGATTCGATGCCGGAACAACCAGTACTAAGCAACGACTGTTTTGCATATGGAAACAACGGCTTGTCCCTGACATTGTTTGAAACTACTCGGTAAACAATTCGTAAATTAAAAGTCCGACGCGTTGACCACTCGGCCAGGCCGCCACTTGTCTTCGATTTAAGTGGTGTACAACAATTTGTTAATCAAAATACTTTTTACTAAAAAAATACTTACATTACACATATTATTGATTCTAATATTCCATTTTCATCAGACTTCTGATATGGTCACTTTTATCAGCGAATGCTTTAGTTTACAGTATTATCTTTTTTCTTCATTAATTTTAGTCGTCACAAATCAACATTATCTTTACTTTCATATATATTTATTATTACCATTTACATATACGTTTCCATGACAACTTGATATCATACATGAGCGTAAAATGTGTAAAATGTGAGTATTTCTTTTACAACATATATTGATTATTTTTATGTGTAAACTTGCCTATGACATATTGTGTTATCGTCCATCCAAATCATTAAAAGCTATATTATATTTTACCTCTTGTTTATTGTCTATATACCTTTGCTATAGTTAAATGCTCTTGCCGCTAAATGCGCCCACTGCGCTAAATGTCGCAACCGCCGCTAAATATCGCAAAATCTTCTACCGTTAAATGTCACAATGTTAATGTGAAATGTCGCTCGATTTTTCCTTATCGTTCAATGTTGCAACAAGCTTTAAAGGTCGCAGGGATTTATATTCAAAGTTAGCCAATGGCATTAAATTACATTAATACCTATGTTACTATATATAATAACAACGTTTAGGGTATTTTAAGGCCATTGTGGCGAGATTACGTCGCCGCCTTGCTTCTCGGCATTTCTAAGTACATTTTTCTCACAGTTGGTTTTCTTGACTCTTGTTTGGCTCATCTGGAGGTATTCAGCGCTTTAATTACTTTTATACTGTATTTTTTTCTTCAGAATATGGGACATATAGTGTTACAGAACAATCAAACATAGTTTTGTTTTATTGTAAACAAGATGTTTTATTGTTGACTAAGAGTAAAAGCCTACGAGTGATATTAAAGTATTTAATTACCTCTGAAACACTTTTGGCAAAAATATCACCCAATTTTAGATATTTTTCAATTAGCTTCCAATCTTTTTCCCAACATTATTATATCTGAAAACACAACTTCTATCTAAAAAATCAATAAAATAATTTCACCATCATGACATATTACCTTCACGATGATTATTTTAGTTGCTTTAAGCACAAACATGTGGTTTGTTTCACATATACGATTTCTAAACACGGACTTCTATTTACCTAGTGATGTGAAAATGGTCACATGCATTCAAATTGAGAAGCGTATTGACAACATCTACCCACTATATTAGTGCATGACATATTAAAAACAACCCTTCGATAATTACATCTTCTTTATGAACACTCATGTATTGACTTTTGCAGTATATGTTTCTCTAAGATACTAACATTATATTTTGCGAGGAGATTAAACAGTCTGTTCTCGTTAAGATTTTAATAAACTGTCGAGAGTTGTCAATACATTTGTTTTTTTAAAAGGGAGTTCCTTTTAATTTACAATATAAAATTCTTTTTACAGTGTACATGTGTTATGATTAATAAAAAATAACTTATTGTCACTTAAATATAGCATTTTCTATTTGTTCTTAAAAAGTTTCCCTAAGTCCGAAGTATACAAAATTGCTTTGCACAATATGTTTAGTTTATACGATTTCTTTCAGTTCGGTTCTGTTGGAAGCTGTACGTTAATTGTTACACTCTCGAATCAGTTCCTTGAACCAACCAGTACTAAGCAATGAGTGTAATGTTTCTTGCTCAAGTAAACAATGGCTTGCCCCTGACATGTTTGAATCCAGACAGTCAGCAATCCTTAGATTACTAGTCCGACAAGAATATATTAAAGACCAATTATGCCTCAGAATGCTGTTATCTTTATAGCCAGGGGCGTAGCTGCCTATACGCCAAATACGCACGTGCGTACAATTCGCTCAAGGAGACAAAAAATTTATTATGCTAAAAATGATATAAAAAACCAAAGGCTAAACCTGGTTAGGCACAAAAAAATGATTTAAATGAATAAAAAAAATACATTTTATATATATGTAAGAAAAAGTAAAATTTTTGTTCAATTAAATCATTGTAATATTCGTTCACTCCCTTAGTTTTCTAAATATAACACAGCTAACTCCCTGATTGGCTACGCTCTGTGTAGCGAAGCAAAGGGGGACCACTCCGAAGAAATTGTTGTCAGTGTAGCAACACCGAAAACATCCGAAGTTTACGGCGCGGGAATTTTCAAAATGGCACAACCTGACTATCGCGATATTTTTAAAAATGAAGAACCATTGACTCATGATGAGAAGCTTGCTCTTCTTACGCCTAGCTGGAATCCGGACAATTTCTCTTTCCCTCAAAAGTAGGTCTGACTGTCTAAGGTTTTGAATTGATCAAATTCATGTTTTAAAAATACATAAGATGAAGATCTTCAATTTTTATTACAGTAAAGTTCTAATCTATAATCAAATATTGTAAGCTCAAGCAAGCTGATACAGATGTATATTCTGTGGATCCCTTTTAATATCTGTAGTCTATATTTTTAATTTTAAGAATGCCTGAATATAATGAATATTGTTGACGTAAACATAATACTAGATCTATATAAAGATATTAATATCTTTGTAAATATAGTATAATGTTTACGTCAACAATATGACGTAAACATAATGGACTGAGCTGGAGCGTACTCAGTAGTTAGATCTAATATGATTTGCCTGAGAATGATAATTTAATACTAGATTTCTAACTGAGGGTCTAATGATATCGCTATACTAGATCTAAATTGCGGCTAAATTATCATTAAAAATAAACTGTTCCCAATAATATGTGATGTTATCTTGTCACTATTATGGATGACAATCTTATCTTACTTTGTAGATATAATATAATTTCATATATTTTGAACTTTTAATCGTATAAATTTGACGGTCTAATTTCATTTTGATTAACCATGCACGTACATTATTCATACGTGTATCATAATTTGCTGAACGAGATTTCATCAAATTCAAGTGAAAATCATGCAAGAGTTTAAGTGTTCATTAAATTTTTTTATACTTTTTTTACAGTTACATCTGTGGGAAGTTTCGACGAGCGCAAGCATCCTGGTTTAAGCAGTATAAGTGGTTGCGATATTCTATCTCCAAGGATGGTGTTTTCTGCGCACAATGCTCTCTTTTTGCAGGGTCGGATAACAGGGGCAATACCCTTATAAAGTCTCCTCTATCTGACTACAGTAATGCTGCTAAAATTCTCAACAAACACGATAAAAGTTTCAGTCATTTAGATAAAGCAGTTGCTGCTGACAACTTCCTCGCTATCTCACGCGGGAATAAGTGTGATATTGAATGTTCCATATCCACCAGCTACAACCAACTTGTTGAGAAAAACCGACAGATTCTTATCGGCATTGTTGACACAATAGTATTCTGTGGCAGACAGAATATTGCATTAAGAGGCCACAACGACGAAAGTGGTAACTTTCAAGCTTTATTAAGACTTCAAGCAAAGAACAATGCTATTTTGAAGAAACACTTGGAATGTGGCGACCCTCGCACGCTTTACACATCTCCAAGTATTCAAAATGAGCTCATTTCTATCGCAGGAGAACAGATCTCTTCAGATTTAGTAGCTGCATGCAATAAAGCTGGGATGTTTGGGTTCATTGCTGACGAAGCAACGGATGCATCAACAATGGAGCAGATGGCATTGTGCGTGAGATTTGTGGACGACAACCTTGTTCGTGAGGAATTTTTAGGTTTCTCAGAGACTTCCAGCACTACCGGCGAGGCACTCTCAACTGCATTCCTACACAGGCTTGAACAATTAGGTAATAAAGTAAAACATATATATTTAGAGTTATATTCTCATATAAAATATTTAGATGAAAAAGATTTAATTAATTCCTTATATTATTTTCATCAAAATTACAAAGTACGTATTCTCTCTCTGGGATCGGATTGATTATCCTCGGACCCTAACCTAAACGATTACAACTTACAAGCAAAGGTGTTCGGCGCGTTGATTGGTCATTACCCCCACCCGCACCTTTGCCCACTCTTTAACCCTCCTATAGTCTAATTTTATTGACCTGTCAATAATGAATAATTATAGTACTCATTAAAAGTATTCGATCACACTTCTGTTCTTGTTTACGAAAATTAATATGGAGCATATAAAACTAATGTTTTGAAAAAGTCACACAAGCTTAAAGTATGTGGCGTCATCACATCTGCTAAACCACAGTCTGTTAAGTGATTGCCTAATATATGAAAGGTCTGTTGTTCGATCCCTAATATTGCCATTGTTTTACACCTGCTTTTTGGAAAATTGTCTTCACGGATAAGAAGCAACTTAGAAACACTTTGTATTTAACGGCATTGAAATGACATCAATTTATTTTAATCCGAATGAATTTTAAATCATGTTATTTGAAGAGTAAGTGCAAAAGTAAGTGCAAAACCAGAGAGATGTAGATAACATCTATGTCTCTGACAAAACATATAACAAAACATATAAAACAAAACGAAAATCATAAAAATCATAGAAAACAATCATTCTTCAAATATGTTGAACCAATAAATAAGAAAAAAAGAACATAAATATACGCGATCTCGATCTAACAACACCTATGGCATTATGAAATTATAAACCTATTGCGCTATATAACGCATTTCATAGACTCAAATTAAATTTTATCACATCTTCATCTCACGAAACTTACCGAAAATCTATAAAGATTAATATATTGTGTGCATTGACAGATTAAAAAAAAATGAAAAAATATATATACATCAACCTGTAAGAGTACATGTTCAATATTTCATTTTATCTTCAGCAGAATGAAGAAAAATATAAATGCCTTGAATTGTAGTAAACATTTTTATTACAGTAAGTTTTTCTTCTTCAAAAACTACATGTATCTCTTAAAGTTAAAATTTTATGTATATGAATTGAATGTGTTAAGATTTATGAAAATATTTTTCATCTGATTTTACGTGTACTCTATTAGGATGCTGGTTTAAGTTCGATCCACCCGATCCGTATCCCTAAGTGTCTATGAATATATTTTAAATTTTCAGGCAATGTACCCTCTTAAAATGGCATAAGGGAAGCTATGGCCTAGTGGTTAAGGTGTCTGACTGTCAACCCAGGGATCATGGGTTCGAGCCATAATTGGGTCACGACCATGTTACTTTATGTGGCACCAGTACTGGTTGGTTCCAGGAAGCGTACTCGAAAGTGATTAATATAAGTTGCAAGAATTTTTGTCGCAATCAAGCTAAAATATATATGTTTATTAAAATAAACCAAAATGGCAAAAAAGTTACTATTACTGGCAATACCGAAAATCATTCATGTTTGCAATGTATGCATTTATTTGCAGGTATCGACATTAATAACATGAAGGGGCAAGGTTATGATGGCGCCTCGAACATGTCCGGGGCGTATAAAGGTGTACAGGCACGTATCCGTGAACGCATCCCAGATGCCGTATACTCGCATTGTAAGGCACACTGTCTTAATCTTGCAATAGTGCATTCTTGCAAGGTGGGTTTCGTTCGCAACATGATGGACGTAGTTCAGACAATTGCATTTGCATTCAGTTATTCAGCGAAGCGTTTGGCCCAGTATAAGCAGACATTGGAGGGAGACCCTGAAAGTCTTGAGCAGATGCAGGAGCGACGCCATCTGCAAAACCTATGTGAGACCCGATGGGCAGCGAGAGCCGATGCATTGACAACGTTCCTTGCTTCGTTTAGGTATTTATTATTGTTATTTCAGTTAAGCAGCTACCTAATATATTAAATATAAAATGATATCATTAAACTGTAATTACCCGCCTACAATGTCATTTATTGCATATACCGTATAGGTATATGTTAGATGAAATATCCGGTGTACAATTAACGCTACATAAAATAAACTGCATGTAGTATTTACCGCTTGGTGATTGAAAATAAATTGATAATATTTTTAATTTAGTTTCCTCTTGTTTTTTATGCCTTTCTTTATCATATTAATTTGACGTTTGGTATATACATTGTATCTATTTATGCCATCAGGACAGTTGTTACAGCATTGCAGACGCTATCAGACAATGGCGATAGTAAAGCTACTGGTCACTGTCTGTCTATACAGCAGTTTGGATTTATTATCACACTGGTGGCATCGCAGCACGTTCTGGAGGCGCTAGTACCTTTGTCCCTTACACTGCAGAAAAAAGACTGCGATCTCGTGCGGGCCCTCACAGACACCAAAGTTGTCGTTAAAACATTGCAGGTATATAAATGCAAATACGACTGTAACATGCTGCTCATTTCTTCCTTTGTCAAGTTGAGATCAATAAATTATGTTTTTAAAAGATTTACCATTAGAATGATCACAGACCAATAAAAAATTTAGATAAAATATAAGAACTACCTGATATCTACCTAATATTATAAAAGATTGCCCCATTTTTATCAGTTGAACATTACAATGTTTGTTTACATCTAAATTAATTTGTAGCTTATATTTTGCCAGGCTATACAATATCTCGTATTATCTCACATTTTAGAATATATACATTTTCTTACAAATAATAATACATATAATTTGATCAATTAGAATGAGCGAGCTGATGATGCAGTATGGGATGCCCTGTTTGAGAAAGCTGAGAACGTGGCTTTAGGAGTTGACGTCCAACCCAGCATGGCACGCAACGTTGGCCGCCAGCAACACCGTGCAAATGCCCCATCAATAACAGTCTCTGAGTTCTGGAGGGTAAACATGTATTACCCATTCATTGACCACTTGTTAACAGAACTTAATGACAGGATCCTGCAATGTGGAGATAGGTTCGAGGCACAATGGTTGATTCCTGCACAGGTAATTAATACAACATATGTTTTGTATGAATTGATGAAATGATATTAGTCAATAATATTTAAATATAGCTTTTAGGACAACCAGTATTTCCGACACTGAATAGTTGTACATATGTTTTGTTTTCAAATGAATTGAGTTGAAAAATCAAGCATAAAAGTTATTTAAAATAATATTTTTAATTTGAATTCTATGGAGTTGTACACGTGTCATTTATACTCATCATTTAAACTTTTATT
The DNA here is from genome assembly GCF_026571515.1 of Ruditapes philippinarum. Taxonomy (NCBI): domain Eukaryota; kingdom Metazoa; phylum Mollusca; class Bivalvia; order Venerida; family Veneridae; genus Ruditapes; species Ruditapes philippinarum. The sequence continues at coordinate 484,087 of NW_026866030.1, read as the reverse complement.
TATAAAAATAGGTAGAAAAGTATGGGCTGACAGATGACCGATGCTTGAGAATCTACAGAGCTTTGCAGTCTTCTCTCAACGTAGATGAAATGACGTTTTTGAGAGAATGTCACAGATGGCGGACTTGGTGGTGTGATATCGGACTTGCAGACAGCCGTCCTCAATCCCCGGATCACATTGCGGCAACGCTTGTTTTAGCGTCAGAGGATTCTTATCCAATTATTCGCAAATGCTTGATTCTGCTTGCAGTTGTTCCTGTATCAACATCTACGGCAGAACGATCATTTTCTACGATGCGCCGGGTAAAGACTTACTTACGAAGCACCATGGGGACAGAACGGATGAGTGGCCTGGGCTTAATGAACATTTATCGAGAGCGGGAGTTAGACATTGAAAGAATAGTAAACACTTTTGCTAATAGGAAACCACGTCGTCTTGCTTTACTTTTTAAGGTGTAAAACGAAAATTAGGCAAAACAGCAACTATTAATTGTTTTGCCTTTAGGAAAATGGTAACTTTTTCCTGCGATTAATGAAAACCAGTTCATTTTCTTTATGAATTTAATGGATAAAAGATGATCAACTCACGTTGACTGTATTTCATTTGTCAAATCTTGAAAAGTGATGATTTTGTGTAGATGATTAAATACATTTCTTGAAATATTTTGACTTAATTTTTCATTTTATCGACACTAATTTGATATAAAAATTCGAAATCTAAGCATCTCTGAATGGCAAAATTCGTCCGGTTTCCGGGGGCTTCGCCCCCTGGTCCCCCATCAGGGCTCTGCCCTGAACCCGCAAGGGGCCCTTCGCGGCCCCCTTGACCCCCAGCGTATCGTGCGTACCTTTCATTTCCGTCCAGCTACGCCCCTGATAGCTCTAAAGTATTTTGTGTCCCCACTATGGGAGAGGGCGGATTTAGATTTACCCTTGTTAAATTTTGGTGTTCTTTAATAGTATCCTTAAATTTACTCATTGGCAAATTAACTGAAACATCTTTTTATCTAATTTATTAATTTGTTGCTTTTCTTTTTGGTCGTTAGTATTATTATAGTGAATAAGTATTTTGTATAGAAGCCAAAATACTACTTTGTTTACATTTTGCTACATTTATGACAGACAATTTTCCATTGATCACTACTTTCTTCAGGAAACAAGCCTCTAATGTTTTTTTTGAACAGTGAATTAAACATTATAAATCTCATGTTTGCCCTTTATGAAGAAGTAAGAATTTATGAGGCTTTCACCTCTCGACCACGACACCGCTCAGTTCGCCAAAAATCCTTTTAAAAGGCTTAATATGTTTGTCATATTAAAACAAGATGAACATTAACAAAATGTTAATTACAAATAAAAAGGACATAAAGTTTGTATTTTAATATAATCACACTGTCTAGCATTACTTTATTAACATAATCTGAATCTGTTTTTGAAAATGTTTTATGGAAAGCAGCACATTATTTTCTTCATTTAATAGGTTGTTTTATTTGTATCAAATAAATTTGTTTAAATGTCATTTTATTTTGGTAACATAAATTGAAACATAACTAGATAATACAGTACAGCTGATTAACATTTTCTTTGACATATTTTGAAATAAGCTACCAGTCGGAAATAAAGTAATGGCAAATATATAATATTAAACTCATATTAAAATACGGTCTACTTTGTGAATACCACAATCTGTTTTATGAACGTTCAGCTATGCAATATCTTATTATATACACCGTGTATATCCAGTAACGTTGGAATGTGAAAATAACGCACGATTCGTGCAAAAAGTATCACAGAATTGTTCAAAAGATAGCGGATACCTGGCATGATTTCCAACGCGGCAAATAAGCTGGCCATTTAACCACACTGAAAAGAGAAAAAGCCGCATACATTATACTTTATCCCTCAACAAGATATTTTCACGAAATTGCTTACTTTTCAAGATCATTCGTGAAAATGATGGCTTAACTACCGTTCGAGTGTGATTTTGGCTTTTGTCGACTCTGATAAGTACAATAATGTATATTATACCGTATAATTTCGATTTTTTAAATACACGGGTTAAACGCCATTAACCGCCGAGTACGAGCACTTTTCATATATATATGTGTGGTTAAACTTTAATTCATTTCATACAGAACTTATTTTAGTGAACGAATTTTCGTAAGTACCACATTTTTTGGTGTCAACCGTCCAAAGATCATTAGTTTGGATGTTTTTCTTCACAGCTGTCTCTATTCCGTTTAATGTGTTGTATAGATGTTTGCCTATTCCGTTAGTTCTCCTTTCCTGTTCCAATTTCCTATTTTATGTGTCTTGTTGTCTTATTTTTTTCTTGTTTGTTCTAATAAGTTTTGTCTGTATCGTTGACATTAAGTCTGTTTTGGAGTGTCTTCTTGTCTCATTGTTGTCTGTTCCGATATGTATATGTACTATACTCCGTTACACGGTTCTCTTTTTTCGATCTTAGTGGACTTTAGCAGTGTCCTTTCCGTTACGTTGTCTATATAGTTCTCTTATAGTTTATTTTTACAGTATTGTCTATATTTTCTATTCCGCTTGTTTTCAAGTCTTGTTTTGTTTCTTGTCTGCTGGCAGTAATTTGTGTGTTGTCATGTATTTTTATTTCTGTCTTCGTTCTGCGTTTAGTCTGTGCTATTTAGTGTCCTGTTGACTACTCTGCGAACTGCTGTATGTATATTCCTGTTAAGTCCCTTGCTATATTTGTTAACATTGTTTCATATTTCGTAAGCTCTTCTATTACCGGTCCATTGTTTGAAGTTCCGTTTAAGTTTTGTCTGTATCGTTGATGTCCTTGTATTTTGTTCCATTAAGTCTCTTTTGTCTCTGCCGTTGCGAATCTTGTTGTCTGTTCCATTCCTCTGTTCCATTTAGTATCTTGTAGAATGCTCCGTTAAGTATTTGTTGTTATCTGCCGGATGGCGTCCCTTTTTGTATGTATTTTGCTGTTTGTTCCGTAATGGTTATTTTCATCTTTTCTGTTAATATGTCTTTTGAATTGAATTTTGGTCCATTTACTCTGTATCTGTATGTTTGTAACCGTTTAGTCTCTGTTTCTATGTACAATCCGTTTAGTCTGTAGACTTCTATGTTCTGGTTTTGTCAGTCTCGTTGTCACTTCGTTCTTTAAGTGGAGTAGCGGGGGATCGAACTCACGACCCCTTGATTGATAGGCAGACAGTGTTACCACTGCACCATAGCGCCCGCTCTGAATAATAACTGTTTTTGAAACTCCTATATACATAAGTAATTCAATGGCTAACACAAAACGATATTGCAATTATATATTAACACCTCTCCAGGCAACCCACGTGACTTTTTATGTAAGGTCAAAGAGAATATTACTCGATTTAAATGATATTTTTATAGATAACTTTGCTGTTGCTTTAAGATAACCTATACATTTAGTGAAAGGTACTCAGAATTCGTAGATATATCAGATGGTGTGATAATCTTCATGTAGAATCTTCCTAAAACCGAGATCTTCAAGAACTGCTATTGCAAACACACCACCAATCTCCCGATTTCAGACATTTAAAGCAAGTAAACGGGCTTTTTTGCATAATGAAACGTTTTGAGTTACATGAGAAACTTGTCAGTGAATTCACTTTGATGATAAAAGAAAATGATATGATCGGTAACACTTTGATGTAGATCAAAGCGCTGAAAGCACTGAATGCGATAACTGAACTTAGGTTATTATAATACAAATGAAACAAATAAAATAATGCGACATAACATTGCGTCATATTTAATTAGTGCCCTGTGCATCTCTGCAGTGATGTAATTTAACGGTCCCTGAAGATGCTTTATACACAAATTTGCATTTTAAACGCAAAATTTGTTTAGTATATAATAACATGAATGATTGCACTGAATTGTGTTATGATCTAACACTTTCCATTTCCCGTTATTTAAATACTTTGCTCGTTGGCATGCTGTCAGCTTTAAAACATTGCGCATGCAACTAAACCATAAGGAAAATTTATCGTAATACACACTTTATTACATGTAAGTTTATCGCAGATTTTGTCTGCGACGTAAAATTTTAACTGGTTCACAGTTTCTGTAGACCAACTTGAAACCTTGTAGGTGGTTAGTTCTTATTTAAGAGGCATGTAGCTCAAATGAGTGATGAGCACAATGTAGGTGAACATTCGCCTAAAGTATATGTATCATGATATTACAAGTTACAATCCATGTGTGTTGATTGCATTCTTATTTATACACATTACATTTGTCCATCTTCTATTTATATTGATTTACATACAGGAATGCAGAATTTCAAAAGCATATATGCCTTTGCAAGGAATAGTTTTTGTGATGTTATAAGGACGATAAAAGCACCCATAGCCTTTATATCACAAGATGAATTTATAAGCACTATATGTGACATTAATATTTAAAGTTTAGATATAATCGTGCATATTGTAAGTTACTGAAATACGAACTTTAGCTTTTAAGTTAGAAAGATGGCGGCAAAAGGAAAAACACGCACACATGATTTGTGTTTTGTTTGTTTTTTTTTGTAGTTATTTTGTTCTTGTTGTTGCTGCTGCTGCTGTTGCTGCTGCTGCTGCTGCTGTTGTTGTTGTTGTTGTTGTTGTTTTTGTTTTTGGTTGTCGTTTTCTTTTCTTCTTGGTGGGTTGTTGTTGTTGTTTTTCTCAATGAATAATATTTAACTTTGTTTCTATTGGCATATGTGTTATATAGTATCGTAAAACCAATCAAATTTTCGACATACATACTCTACAGGTGTTAGATTTGAAACATTTATACCCACTTTGTCTGTTCCTTCCTTGGTCAACTGTTCATAAACAGTATATAATTGATGATTTTATGAAACATGTTGTTAGAAAAACTAAAATAAGTAAACAACAGATATCAACTTTTTAACAGTTTATAATATAAAACGTGTTTCATATAAAGATATACTATGCTCAAAATTTATCTTTGTAAATATTGATAATTGCTACACCGTCTCTTTTTAAATATAAAGCAAACATGTTTTGACTTTACACAAACAAGTTAAGTTATGTTGTAAAAACAATAAAAGGTGGACACAATATGTAAAACATAGTGTCATTCGTAATAAGTTTTTTAAAGAAGTAACCAACGTTACAGGAGTCGTAAATGCAATTTCCCATAAATATCTTATACATTCTTTTTATCCCAGTTAGACATATTAAATAAGATTTTCATTGATTTCAATAAATTACTGCGATAAAAAATGCATTACTCGACACTTAACAAAAACAAAGTGCAAGATGATAGTAAAAATTGTTAACCAAGGTGTTTATACAGCTTTGAACTCTGTGTACTGAATATCTAATATACCATTATTTTCTAATGTATGGGAAGATCTTAATTATACCAATACTTTCTTCGATAACATTCTTAATCATTTCTAGTCAACCCTTTAATAACTAAATACATATTTCCAAAACGTCTCAGTTGCACTTACTTACCCCTGTGCTTCATGTATACTACATTTTATCAAAATTTAATACGTTTAACAAACAATAAAGAAAGAAAATTTGGAGATAAAATTCATGAGAAGCCTCTTTGATTTTTTCCTTTACAACAAAATAATCCTTCCAAGTTAGATTATTTGCCTATCGGGTTATTACGTTTTACAAGAGAGACTTTGACAAATGCCAAATGCTTAGCGTAGCGGATATAAACAGTAATTATCTATATGTCACTGGTGCGCCTCATTTTATTGTCCCCGCAAAAGATAACGTCGTTTTAACTGATAACATGATTATTTCATTTTCCCTTCCAAAAATTGAGTTAATTTCTCCTACAAATTGACTATCTAACAAATTATCAAAAAAAATGTAACATTTAACCCGAGAAACGTTACCATTAATTTGGCTTCGTTAAGGTGGTGATAAGTTTTCAACATTAATCACTTATATAATTTATAATCAATATTTACTTTGATTAATTTCTTTAAAAAATTAGTCACATAAAAATTAAAAGCTTTTTAGATTGTAGCAACATGCGCATCCTCTCCAGTATGTCATATATATAAAAAAAAAGGATAAGGAAAATTATCTGCAAATATACATTATTTACTCTGGTTACTACAGTACAATCAATTTTATACAGTATCTATACCTTCCGAACGTTTGTTTTTGTGCCCCAGCTTTAGGGGGGATTTACATTTACCCTTGTTAAACCGACTGGTTTATGTGGTAATTTTACTGGTTAATGGGGAAAAATGCCGCATTAAGATCAAAGAAAAAAACATAAACCCCAAATGTTGGCAGGTCCGTCCATCCGCACTCACTGGACAATAATTATGTGGCTTTAGGGACAATAGGTAACTGTTCTTTCTCTTTGAGGTCATTCATTCCGTAATGCTTTTATGTGGCTATTTTCTTTTGTATGGCTAAAAATAACAATAGAGAGAACAATAAAGTAACCACTTTATTACTGTCCCTTTAAAACGTCCGTCCTTCCGTCCGTCCGTTCTCATTTTGTGTCGCACGTAGCTCAAAAACTATTTGACCTAGAGTCATGAAACCTTACAGGAATGATGATCAGCATGTGAAGTTGTGCACCTGGGCATTTTCGTGTGGATATATTTAGTATTTTTAGAGTTATTGGCCTTGACTTAATAAAAATATACAATTTTCAAATTGTGTCGCACGTAACTCAAAACGTATTTGACCTAGAGTCATGAAACTTTACCGGATTGTTTATCAGCATGTGAAGTTGTTTACCCTGGGTTTTGCTTTTGGATTTATTCTGTTGTGTCAGATTTATTGCCCTTGAGGTAATAAAAATTTGCAATATTACTTGTGTCAAATGTAGCTCAAAAAGTGTTTGACATAGGGTCATGAAACTTTACAGGAATGTTGATCAGCATGTGAAGTTTTGCACCTGGGGTTTTCGCTTGTGAATTAATATGTTGTGTCAGAGTTATTGGCCTTGACGAAGTGAAAATTTGTAGCGCAATGTTTTTCAACCTAGAGTCATGAAACGTAAATAAAATGTTGGTCAGCACATTTAGTTGTGAATCTTGGATTTCGCTTGTTGATTTCTCTATTATTTGTAGAGTTATTGCCCTTGACTTAGTAAAAACCGTTTCATTACGTTGTGTTATTTGTTCCTTGAGTGCTTGATTTAGTCAATCAACTTTGCAGGCATAGTGATGAACATCACTGTGAAGCTATGCACCTGGGATTTTGCATGTGGATTTTGTTCAGTTTTGTTAGAGTTGTTGCCCCTGACTTAGTATAAATTTGCAATTTGTTCATGCATAGCTCAAAATGTTTTTGATTTGTAGGCCTGAAAGTTTACAAGAATGTTGGTCAGCATGTGTACTTATGCACCTTTGGGTTCGCTTGTGGATTTATTCAGTATTTGTAAAGTTGCCCCTTTTTAGTAAAGATTATAAGTTTTTAACTTGTGGCACATGTGACCCAAAAATATTTGACATAGAGTCATAAGATTGAAAAAAAAACAGTGGAGTGTGGGGGCATCCGTTGTCCTTTCTTTTTTGACTATACAAAGGGATGTAGGGATGTAGTTTCTCTATTGCAAAAGTTATATATAAACTGAATATGCTATTGTACATTTATGATGTTCACATGACGACGTCTTGATATTATTGATAATATTGGTAAATATATCGTTAGGGTAATTTTTAAGACAAACATGTTAACGTGTGTTGCTATTGTCAGTCAATAAAACAATGGACACTTACTTCGACATACAGTCTCAACAAAGACATTTCTATAATATCGGATTCTGTTCAACCAATTACCCTTCGCTACAACGATTCAGAAAAGCAAACTTTAAAGCCGCGACAATGTTTTATCTATCAGATTTCATCCTTTGGGTATTTTTGACAGACGTTTGTTAATGCCAAAGTGTTACTATAATACACTCTTTATATTGTACCTACTGACCTGTAAGAGACGTCTTTATTTATCAGTGATATACATTCACTTGAACTGAGGTTTAAAGTTCATCCAAGCGTGTCAACAATATATACATATTTAGAATAAAATAAATAAAGAAATACGCGTCATGGATATAATTTAAGCTCGGTGCGGTTTTTAGAGTAACAAAAAATATGATAAACAAGATCAAGAAGGAAAGGCGATGTTCAATGAACGCAACACCCACACGGCACAGCAAGAAGAATCGGTGGCAAGGAGCCAAGGAGGACTCCAAACAAAATCAGGAAAGGGCGTAAGGCAGAGCACTTAGACTGATTTAGACTGTGAACTGCCATCATCGAAATTTTTCATTAAGTTCATACATAATATGTACTGAAATGCAAATCGTTATACAAGATACACAGCAAACAGCAAACTGTCGTTATCATGAACTATCCATATTTTACATAGAGATATAAGTACGTCACTACACATTTGAGGTCGCATCTTCATAACGGGTAGAAAGTCTTATATCTGTGTGATTCCGGACTTTGTAAGGTTATAACTTAGGGAATTACCGATAATTTAATACGTAAATTATGCAAAATAAACTTACTTAAGTTTGTTCTACACGATCAAATATAAAATTTGTACGTTAGTATGATGTCCACTGACCTTTAAACATTCCCTGTAAAAGCAGCATTTTCACTGATAACAGAAAATATCGACTGATTATTATCCAAAATATTGTCAACTTATATTAGATTTTTTTCTTTTTTCTTTTTTTTATTATTTATTTCATTATTAATTCTTTTGATTATTCAAACCTTTTGTTTTGCTGTCAAAATTGAATTATTCTATGTCTTAACAATTCAAAGTTTTGATAAAGTTGACGAACATCTAATATTATTTTGTCATCCCCGTGCAAAATAAATAATTCACGTTCATTCTCTATAGGAACGTAAATGTTGCCATGTCAAGATATCTCTAAGTGGATGTATGCAAATACATTGCAATTTCTTATTTTCGAGCCTTCGGTGTTATACAGGTATATATCGATCAGTCACAAATGTAATTATAGACATACATTGATACATGACAGTAAGTTAAATGTTATAAACATTTTCTTGGAAAATTATTGCTATATATCGACTTCGTTGCAAGCAAACATGTCTATATTCCAAAGCAGACTATATAAATGATTTATTGCACATTGCTGCGTATATAAATTATTAAAATATTGCAAATTATTGAGAGTAGCATAAACGACGCAAGTACTTATATATATCGGACATACACGAATATAGTCAGTCATATTTAAATACCATGCGGCGCAATAATGTGACATTTTATAACATGCCATTCGGAAAAGCCGGTATCCGGGATTTTTTTAGATTCATAGTAACTTCATGAATTGACAACCTGTCGTAGGTATCATTGATAAACTATTGATAACATCAATAAATTGAAAAAGCTAACTAAAATCATTATGTCAATTCAATTGTGGGTGTGAAGATAACAATAATTATTTTTTTCCGAAAATCCTTTCAATGATAGTTTTTCTGCACATTTCTAACGGAAAATTCTATAATTTATTTATATTCGATTGCTCCACACATGCCTTTTGAAAATTTAAACGAATATTAATTATCCTCACAAATGCAAAGTTATCCATATCAAATATTGTTAGTTTGTATAAGGTGGGTGTATGCAATATTGATGGAAGGTCTCATATATCTATAAAAACCTTAAACTCCTACATTGTAACTGTAATCAAATAATGAATCGCTATGGTAGCAATAAAAGTGTTCGGAAGTAGGATGCAATAAAATGAATTTGTCTGAAAACTAAATTATTCCACCTACAACTGGCAATCGTTATTCATTTACAAATGGTACCAACATTTGCTTATTGAGCTGTTAAAGGAAAAACAAAAGTAATTTCACTTTTGCTCAAGAGCATACCTTTGAATTTTTTATCATGTTTAAAGACGCAATTTTTATTTTGTCTTAGGTTCAATTAGAATCACAAATTAATTAATACATCATGGTAGTGGAAAATCTATATGCAGGTAGAGATTTATTTCATGAAGTGTCTAGCTATTGTGGATTGTAAGAAATACCGGTTGTGGCATTTCAACTTCTTGAATTCTCGGGTTCATAATTTCAACTTCATTAACGATTTCAACCGAATTCACGATTTCAAGATAGGGAATGAAATTAAAACATTTTTGACCCATGTAAACTGAAATTCAGTTTTAATAAACCCGTTGACCATGCATACGAATTTATCAGTTAGACGAATGTAACATAAAATAAGTATAACATAAGATAATAAGCATTGTTAAAAACCTTCCCTGCTTATTATCATAAATTAACGTGTCCGTCTGTCAATCTCAGAGTTCATACACATATCCAATGCCAAAATTCCAGCACTTTTAAGCACGTTTTTTCCATCTTTCAAGCACATTTTGCTGCACATATATCATCTGTAGCCAATGATATAAAAGATTACGAACCAAAACATTGAGCATGTATTCTATCCGCCATATTTGAACTTCTACAAATAATGACATCACAGCGGAAAACATCTTCTCACGTGACAAATCTGTATTAAAGAAGTATACTACGAAAACAGTCGTGAAACAAAGAGAGCTGATACGGATAAAAACGATATTTTTCGACATCAGCCGATATTTCCAGATTCATAATTCTTGAAAACAACATGTATATTTCAAATGTTTGTCTAAGGTTCTAAAAAGTAATGTTAAAATAGAAATATATCGGGGCAGGGTCTTTCAAAAAGAATTCTATTTGAATGAACCTGATCGGGGAAAATAGATTTTAAAGTGTATTTCTTACAAAACCATATCATATTGTTGTAAGAGTAGGCCTACATTATAAAATTAATCAGAAAAAATCAGCTTGATAACTTTATACATGCAATGTCTGGAAGTTAAAGCACGACAATGATTATAATCTCGATGTGTGCCCAGTTTCGGTACGACTGTTTGATGCCTTCACATGTTTAGCCTTTATGCAGTACTTTGAAATTTGCCCAGCTGAGCGAACTTTAAGGTTTCTATTTTGACTACTTTATGAACTTACAGCAAAAGTTCTATGAGTTTAAACACCGTGGATGAACAAGTTTTGTCACGTGACCACAAATGCAAACGCCGATTTAACATTTCGGCAAATTTTTGCAGATATCTTTATTCCACTGCGAGCACAAAAATAAGACATAGACCTTAGGACCCGGCGTAAATTAAGCTTTTATATTATGTGAGTAGTCATTACTAGACTTTAGTAGTTTTTTAGATCACTTCGACACAAATGTTTTTTTCGCAAAGCAAACGCCGATAGGTTTTACTTTTTCCTATCATTTTTTTTCACTGGAAATACATGTTGAGGTAAAATAATAGAGGATATGTCTTTTTACATGCCATTCCCGTCCCTAACTCATTTATAATTCCATTAGCAAAGTTATATTTGACGTTATCCCATGTCATTCCCCGTATTGTCTAATTTGCAAACGTCGTTTGAACATGTAAAATATGCAAACGCCGGTTGAACATATTAGATATAATATTTTTTGCATCTCAGACAGGATTTTCTTGCATCTCAGATAGGATTATATACCGTTTACACAGGTGCTGGAAAACTCTGTCTTACATCCCCATGTAAGACAAGTCGCGTGCTTTAAATTACGTCATTGATGCGCGCCTTTTATGAATGAATCGCGTTCTTATGAATGAAGTTGTATGTTCATACGCTACTATAAGAAAAAAGTGCGTAATGAGAATATCAGTTTTCATAATTTCTGTTCCGAAAATAATTGACATGTAACATGCAAGAAAAAGAATCAAACACCGGCTGTCAATACAAACGGGAATATAGATCTAGCTCTCTGGTAACTGTTTAGCAGAAACTCGACAGAGCCTCGTTACCGCTGTAAACAGTTACTCTCGATCTAGATATTCCAGTATGTACCGGCAGCCGGTGTAAGATTCTTATATTCTTGCATCTCAGACAGGATTATCTACTGTTTACACCGGTGCTAGAAAACTCTGTCTTACACCCCCATGTAAGACAAGACGCGTGCTTTAAATGACGTCATTCACGCGCGCCTTTTATGAATGAATTGCGTTCTTAGGATGGCGTCATTTTTCCGTTATGAATGAAGTTGTATGTTCATGCGCTACTATAAGAATAAAATGCGTAATGATAATATCAGTTTTCATAATTTCTGTTCCGAAAATAATTGACATGTAATATGCAAGAAAAAGAATCAAACACCGGCTGTCGGTAGGCCTACAGACGGGAATATCTAGCTCTCGGTTTACTGTTTAGCTGAAACTCAGCAGAGCCTAGTCACCGCTGTAAACAGTTACCCTCGAATTAGATATTCCGGTCTGTACCGACAGCCGGTGTAAGATTCTTATAATCTACCGTTTACACCGGTGCTGGAAATCTCTGTCTTACATCCCCATGTAAGACAAGTCGCGTGCTTTAAATGACGTCATTGACACACACCTTTAATGAATGAATCGCGTTCTTAGGATGACGTCATTTTTCCTTTATGAATGAAGTTGTATGTTCATACGCTACTATAAGAAAAAAGTGCGATATATATACATTAGTTTTCATAATTTCTGTTCCGAAAATATTTGACATGTAATATGCAAGTAAAAAAATCAAACACCGGCTGTTGGTACAGACGGGAATATCTAGCTCTCAGGTAACTATTTAGCGGAAACTCGACAGATATTCCGGTCTGTACCGGCAGCCTTTGTAAGATTCTTATAAACCGGTGGTTATTTAAGTCAAGTTGCAAATATTACAATTCTCTGAACAAAAGACCTCTCTTTTCTCCTTTTTTATTTTAAAACATTCTTCTTCTTGAATAACAAACTTTTATAAAACTTCTATATAAAACCATATAATCTTCTCAAAAATCAATTCCACACAAAATCCGTCGGGAATAAACTTTGATTTAAAAATGTAGAAAAAAAATCCATCTTCTTAGTTTGAACTATACAGCGACGTTGAACTACACAGTGAAATCACTTGGAGTTTCTTGTTTCAAATAAAATTTAACGAAGGTGTTTTCTTTTGACCGATCTGCAGCGTTGAGAATTCGGACCTAAAGCTCTTGTAGAATGTGCTGTTTCGTTTTTATGTTTATCTTCATAAGCCTCTTGAATAGTTTTAAAAATATATGAAGCCAAAGTTTGTGAAGAAGCTAAAGAATGAGGTACATTAATTGTCAGAAATAAACTTGTTTAATCTTTACGTCTGAAGGATTTAGTTCTTTTAAGATAGAAAGCAAATGCTCTTCTTGGATGGTCTTAAAAGCTGGTACAAAAATTTTTTGCTGATGAATGACCAGGTCTATCCTGTTTAGCCAAACCTTGTCTGCTAAAAGTTTCCCCATCTGCCTTCACAGAAATAGCTCCTCCTAATGTTAAGGCTTGAAGGTGGCTAGCTCCCCTTAATGTCGTGATAGCTGTACGAAAAACAACTTTATATGTTAAAAATTCAATTGATGTTTTTCTCAAAGGTTCAAAAGGAAATGTTTGTAGTGAACTAAGAACTTTAGGCAAATCCCATTCAGGCAACAACTTTGTTACAGGAGTTCTTAAATTGAATACTTTTAATTATCTGATAACAAACGGATGTTGACCAATAGGTGTGCTATCTACTGGAGGTTAAACTGCAGATAAAATAGAGCGGTAACCTACTGTAAACCTTTATTGTACAAATCTGATAAAAACTCAGCACAAGTATTTAAGGATGCTGTGAAGGAATCAAAATTCTTTTGACGACACCATATCATAAATTGTCTTAATTTACTGGAGTAATCTTTCTGAGTACCAGTTCTCCAGCTGGTTGTAAGAAGTTTTGAAAAAATCTTTTTCTCTAAACTGTCTGTCGATAGCAATCATGCAGTCAATTTCAGAACACCTCGATTTGGATGACATATCTGAGATTTTGGTTTTTGTAACACGTTTGTAACCAGTAGAAGACAGAACGTTTGAGCTTCCGACTGATTCAATAAATCTGGAAACCATGGGCGTAGTGGCCAGAATGTTATTAGAAACAGTTTGCAATGAAATTGTTTAATATGATGAAGAATTCTGGAAGTGAGACAAATATAGTTCAGCGTTCAAAAAGACATCAACCGGTGCTTGCATATATTTCAAATGACCAACCGACGTTTGCCCATTTTACATAATCAAACGACGTTTGCAAAATCGACAACAAGTGGAAAACATGGGTTTATCTCGAATATAACCTTGCTAATAAAATTATGAATAAGTTAGGTACGAAAATTACTTGTAAAAAACATATGTCTTCTATTATTTTCCCTCAACATAGGTTTCCAGTGAACAAAAAAGATTAGAAAAGGTAAAACCTATCGGCGTTTGCCTACCAAAAAGGAAATTTGTGTCGAAGTGTTCTAAAAAATCACAGAAGCCTCGCAATAACTACATGCATAAAATAAAAGCTCAATTAAAGCCGGGTCCTAAGGTCTAGGTCATAATTTTGTGGATGCAGTAGAAAAAAAGATATCTTCAAATAATTACCTGAAATCGGGTCCGTAATTGCTGAAATGTAACATCGGCGTTTGCATTAGTGGTCACGTGACAAAACTTGTTCATCCAGGGTGTTAAAGGGAGGAAAACTTGTTTCTTTCAGCTTTAGCATAATCTAACATATATACATGACAAAAGGGTCAGTCTGCGTACCGTTGCAATAATATATTATAGACAGACATTGGTAAAATGTCAACGTTATAATAGAAATCACAAATATCTATGTGCTAATTGAAAACCTCATTCACTGACATTAACGAGAGAACATCCATCCCAAATGATAAAGCGATTTTCTTCTGTTCATTTGTGCAGATTTATTTCACTGTTCTGTCTGATCATTTTACACATTCTAAATGGATACCATTCGGCAGCAGTCTTCTATTTTAGTGAAATAGTATTGCTAGCAATACAGAAGTCCCCTAATGTTTAGTACCGGTTAAAATCCCATAAGAAGTAACTATGTCAGCGACATTATGAAGGGTCATGGCCTTTCAATTATGGCATTGTGGAAGACATAAATGATCCTTTTAGTTTATAGGTAAAACTGCAGGGTATGACTATATTATCGTAAAATGTAAGGTTTCCTTGCTTAGTAAGGAAATTATGTTTTAAATTATACAACTCTTAATTTCTCAGGACCACTATGTTTGTGACAAATGTTTCAACTATGCTATAGTTAATTTGTTCGAAAATTTTAAAGTACTTTAAAATAAGTGATTTTGGGATACAATTGTTAAGGACAACCACTTAATTCAAGTATTTAGAATTATACATAAAGGTCACTGTTCTAGACACATAACTCTGACATGGATTTTGAAAGAAATGTGTCCTTATGAACGTTTAAATCTTCGGTCATTATCTAAGGCTAACAAATTTGTCATGTATTTAATGTTTTAAATGAAATCTTCCTCCTTTTTCAATTTCTACAGTATTCTGGACTTTCTTTACTATCGAGAACTTTAAATAGATAAGCGCGTTATTTTACTGACAGTTTGTGGACAAAGATAATACCTTTGATATTTTTATTTAATAATTTTGTTAAAAGATTAATTTTATGACCCAATTTCACAGACATCTTCAAAGAAGGCCAAAATTGATAGATAAAAGCTTATCTTATTTTGAACAGAAATGTGTATATTCAACGAATGATAAATCTTATCGATGCCGAATCCAAATATGCCGGCTAGATTAGCCTCCCTTCTTTCATATGTGTAAAGAACGCCTTTGCTGCGCCATTTCACGTTTTCTTATTCTTATCATTTTGACCGAAACAAGTTTGTAGGAAACAAACTCTGTCAACATTGGCAGTGGATGGCGTTTTGTAAAAATATTGCTCTGATTTAAACCAAAATTTGGCAAAAACGAAGTTCCTTTGTCAAACTGTGTTTACATATATGACAAAGAATACATACAAGAGGGTTCCAGTCTCTCTAGGTGCTTCCTGTTAAACGGTAAAACATTAAAAAGAAATCGGTTTTAAAATACCGATGCCAGCGAAAAATGAACTGGAAGCCATATTGATTCACCGCCATTGTTACGGAAAGCTCCTCCGCCACTGCAATGGAACCACTGCTTCTGAGTCTTTTTCTTAATTGTCATTTAGTTTGTACTTATTTATTTTAGTTCGATTATGTTGAAAGCAATAAGCTTATTGACACACTCTCGAATCCGTTCCTGGAACCAATGCGTACTCAGCAATGAGTGTAAAGTTTCTTGTTCGCAGAAACAACGGAAATTTAACCCGCACTGTCAGCAATCCTTATAGGTATCCCTAAATTACTTGTCCGACACGTTAATCACTCGGCCGCGCCCCCACTAATTGTCATGTTGAAAGTTTCCAAAATGATCTTTAAAAAGAACACAAACTTTTATGTTTTATGCACTAAGACCTCAGTAGAGTTCTTGTTATTGCATTGAATTGAAATATATTTCAAATGGAAAACAACATATGTAATATAGGCAAATGGCGAGATAAAAACGTTGATTTTATATGGTAATCAAACACATATTTTATCTAGTTGGTACTTTACTTTTACTAGTCATTTTGTTTAAAGTCATTTTTATGATTTTTGCAGCAGACGTTATGAAATTTTCGTCATGTGACGTTATTAATTATGACGTTTTATTGCTGATGTTTAAAATGTAATTCTCTAAAGCATCGTGAATTGTGATAAATTTCTATAATAAAAAAATGCAAATTTATTTTTATTTCTTTCGGTGATGAGGTTCATTTTACTTATAACGGGATGTATTTTTTGACGAATTGTCCTCTCATTTACGATATTTTCTTTTCATTTATATGCACCGCATATTGATATTTGTAAGGTCCAGCTATAATAAGGAATCTATTTTGTGGCTAACATTAATCCGACTTGCATATTCCTTTAAATCGGAAGTTATTCTCTATATTCCTACACCCAACCCACCCCTACGCACCCGCACACCTTTGATAACAAATTTGATTCTGGCTTTACTCGTACCTCAGGACTAAGGGCATTCCTTAACACCAAAACACCATAAAATGTTTCCCTGCCTGATCATAAATCATTATGTAAGTAGCTACCACGCAACAAATCAGAACTAAAGCGTCATGCTGTCTATGATTCTGAGCTATGTTACAATATGCTTTTTAAAAGGCATCAAAGGTATGAAAGAAAAGGAAACTTAAATGCGTCAACGAAGTAAAGAAAACACAACATTTTCTGAAATTTTAATCTTTAAAAATAAAACATTTTTAGGTAAGGTGTCATTGTCCATCTGTTTCGTCCGACTGAAGTGCTGGTCAATAACGATTTCACATTCCATTCACCCACATGCTGCAACGGCTATTTTTATTTTATTTTTATTTTAAGAAAAAATCCACTGATAACATATTGAACAAAACGAGCAAATACCAAGGCGACATTTGTTAATTTGAAGGAGAGTAATGTTTCACCAAGAATCGGTGGTAGGTCTTATTCAGTACAGTTTTATCTTTATAAATCAATGTACAGATTGAAATAACTTTTATTTTTTACAATACCTATTAATGTATACATGTATATTATTTCTGAAAAGAAAATTCCATTGAGAATTGTATCAGATGGAAAATTGTGTCCATATCTTACATACATTTCATCTAATATATAACTTTTTGACTTCCTCTCTTAAACGTTACCGTAGAGAATGATTTTGATTGAAAGCACGGCTGTTTGATTATGATGGGACCAAAACATAAAACAGTTATACAGCCTGGACAAATTTCAAATAATATTTCAATGATGCTTTAAAAGGCTTCGGAGGCATATTGGTCCGTAAATTGATACAGAAATACAAATTCTCCCAGTGATAGGAATGGTGATGACAGGCAAATCCCACCAGTATGAAGGCAGACCATTGAGCGCATCCATCTGACAATATACTACATTAACCACCACCATCAGAAGTTCGTCAATAGGAAAATAAACATTTAGAAGAGAAAATGACAGGATGGAAATCAAGACTTCACTTGAATTCATATTAATATGAACGACTATAAACGATTTATTTATAAAATATAATTTCATTTTTATTTTCACATGAAACTTTCATAATCATTAAAATGTTCTTTAAAGTATGGAACATTTTGAATAAAGTCTGGTCTTGTTATGGAGAACAGTAAAATATATGCTTATGTATGTGTAGGGTTACACAAGCTAAAAATTGCAAATTTGCGGAATGAATTCGTATTAATCCACAAACAATTTTAACTGCTATATCAATAAATTATCATCGAATTTCCATGTTTGTATTCGATTTCGGAAAGGCGAAGATGCAAACTAAATCTTGCGTTGTCGTATCTTATCCTTTCTAACAAGGCGAAGTCCTAACAGGTGGAAAGTTGACGCCATATAATATTATATATAAAACTGTATGATATTTTAATATATACACCATGTATAAAGTTACTTTCAGTTAATCGTGTATGTTTTTTATGCGAGTTAGATGATTGTTAAATGGCACATGAGACTTGCGCATATAAGTCACTGTCTAAAATACTTGCACTGTGCTGATCAAAGAAAATCGTTGTTTTTATGATAAAATAAATGGTAGTAAGGTGGTATTATAAAAATAAAGATGTTTTTTCTATTTACTTATAAGCATTCCACTGAAAGTATTCATCACGTGAATGTTCTCTCCATTTAAAACGTAACTGGATCTACTAGCTGTACATGTAACCCAAACCTTTTCTCCTGATTTCATTTTTATAACGGCTGAAACCGAACTGCAAGTATAAGGATCGTTGTCATAATTTATCGTTTTTGTAATGAATGTACCATTCAAGACTAGTCCAATAGGAGAAAATTTTGCCTTTGTAGTACAAACATGTACAGAAAAGAAAAAACTCCCGCAATAGGCGCTGTGAAGATTCCTGTTGTTTTGTCATATCCTGATCCCTCGTTTGTAATTATACTTTCAAATACTAGAACTTCTCGGATGGTATCAAGGACTAAATCCTTGAGACTGTGAACATGGAATGCTATACTTGGCAGTAAAACTGTTTCTGTAAATATAATAGAATTTGTTTAATTCATTAAATTTGCACATATAACACCATCTGCTCATCTTAAACTTCACTCCAATATCCCTTTCACAGTATTTTAATGGAAAGTCAGTTGATTCAGAAGTAACTATGGACGTATTTAAAATACGGTCAAAAATTCGTGTGTCATCTTTTCAATAGATATGTAAAGTCAAAAAGAATAACCAGAACAAAAAAGACCTAATGGTTTTTTTGAATGATTGATAAGATAGATATTTTTATTGAAACTGGTAACAGTATGACATCAGACGATTAAATGACCGTTTATCAGATGCCTTGTTCAATTCAGACAATAATGCATGAATAATTCATAACGAAACCTCAATTTTCATTACTTATTACAATAGTGAAAAAAATGGAATCCCTCAAGAACACCTAAAACAGCAAAATTAATTTAGAAATGTTGCATGCTCGGTAATATATTCTGTAATTGATTCTTAAGTTTCATTTGTAAATAAGACAGTTCAAAGAAAAGAACTTTATAAACCAGATTTACGCAAAAATTAGTTTTAAAAAACATTTCACTTAAATACTTAAGAGACTTACAAATATGCGATACTGGTATCTTCAAACAAGTATAAAATTATATTGATAAAATGCTTAATTCTATCACAAATTTATGAGCTTCCAAAAAAAAATCTTACAAAATATTTACATTTAGAATATAAAAAAGAGGAGATAACCTTTAAGCTTTGCCACAAAGCTGTCCATTTCGTTTCCAACTTTCATCGTGAGATTGATTTTCAGTTCGTCAAATATGTTTTCGAGTTGATCTAAGAAAACAACAACAAACATGTACAGTATGTAGTTAATTATTTGTCAGGATTGAGAAAACAGTCCATTTAACTATATCTTCAAGTGAAATCAGTTAAAAGGATTTACAGATAACTTGCGCACTCAGCTTGGATTTACAAATTTCTATATTGCTGTTATTTTACACTTTAATGATGTATTTACTCACTGACCTACATTTTGTATTCATAGAATGCTGCCTATTCTTTGGAAATTACCAGGATAAATATATTAAAATATTTTTGTTCCAATTACAAGGAATGTAAGGGGATATATTGATCTGAGATACTGTTAAAATGAGTATAGAAAATCTATGATATTTTTATTATGATTATGTTCCAATCTTAAACTCAGGAAAAAATATAGACAATTAAAAATAATGTATGACTTGAAGTTGGTTCTTACATGCAATAAAAAATATAAAATAACATTTTACATAGCATAATTATACTTGTTGATGATAAGAACAAAGATTATATATTTGAAACGATTACCTTAATTGTCATTGCATTAAATAGAAACATCTGGACGCTGTGGCGGTCGATAATGTTTGAGTAAGGATATCTGTTCTTATGCTAAAGCCAAACTTTAAAGTTGTTGAGTACTGTTTTTGATAAAAAAAAACATACCTTCCGTTTCCCCCTGTAGTGTTTTTATTTGTGCTGCAGTCTCTCCCGTTAGATTATCTTTGAAGCTCTCGAACTTATCGTGAATTCCCAACGCTGTATTCTTTATTTCCACAAGAGTATTCTTGACAGTTTCTTCTGTTTTCTTTATTTCGTTTTGCATTGTTTCTACTTTAATCTCTGTGCGTATCATTTTCTCGAGAAGTTTTTCCTCGTAAGAAAATTTGGAACAAACCGGTTCAGTAGCCACAGAAAAAACAGTCGCGTAAATCTGGAACAATGCAGAAATCGCAAAGTAAATGGTAAGAGACATTTTTACGTAAAGTGCGACCGTAAAGTACAGACTATAAAATGTTTAACAATTTGTGTTTATTAAAAGCTGATATTTTCTTGTACAAGCACTTGAATAAGAATAGAAAAGGATATATTGAAAAAGTAACACTGTTTTTTGGTATAAGATAACCAAGAGAAAAGAAGACAAAAAATACTTAAAGTGCAGATTGAGTTGATACAACTTATGTTTATGTAGGAGTGGCCCCTAAAAAGAGCTATTCAACAAATTTTAATAATTTGAAAAGAAGATTTATTAAGGCCACCTTAATTATAAATAATATTGTATGATAATTCCTGTGTGTGTTTTTTGTGTTTTTTTTGTGTTTTCTTTTTTTTTTTTTTTTTTTTTTGAAAAACAAAAAATGAAAAATAACTGTTGCTAAAGTGTTTAAATCTGTTGATGCAAGTCATGACTCTCCGACAGTCAATGTAAAGTTATAAATGCAGCTTCTTTTAATGTTCGACTAAAAGGTTCTATTTTCTCAATATTTCGGTCTAATCGATCGAAATTTGTTGTGAAACATACGTACTTGATCTTGATGCAAAGTTACGGACAATAGTCAAACGATAGCGTGTGCAGATGTGTGCGCTTTGAATATTTATTGACATTTCTCGTGATTTGTCGCATTTGGTTACAAGATATTTCATAAATTATGATTAATGTGGTTTATTAATGGTAAATATCATTTGTTTTTATTGTTTGTCTTATTAGGTGAAAGTTTAACAGTCATTTTACTGTAAAATAGATTTTGCTGGGACCGAACAGTGAGTTCGAGCTAATCTTAATGTAAAGTGATTGTCATCACTTTTTTATCTTTCCTTCCCCTAATATTCATTTTATTACTTTTTAAAAATATCTTGCCCTATAAGCATTTGACCGACTAAAATTCAAAACCAAAGTCCAGAAATGAAGAGCTCTTGACTAACAAAGAAGAACACTTTCTTCAAATAATGAACAATGACTTTTGAAGTACACTTTCATTGTCATTTTCTAGTGGTTTGTTTTCAGCATTGGTACTTCAAATGGCCGGGTCAGTGTTTCATTGTTTCATCGTTCTATTTTGTATCATCAAATTACGCTTGTGTTATAGGGTGAAAAAGACCATGAACATTGCATTTCTATCTATAACAGACATTGACTGTCAATGGCGCATCAACAAAAGTTGAATCTCAAAATACGTATGCAAAACGTTTATCCGCGAAAACATGACTCTAAAATTTAAACATGTTTGCCAACAAAACAATACCATGTCATTGATAACAGTTATGATAAACGAAAAAAACAATGAATAAACCTATCGTGGAAAGTCTTTTTCTTTGTCTTACTTGTTAATACTTACCTAAAAAGAAAAGAATATTTTGTTTATTCATTGCCTTTATTCTTTCTTATTAAAACATGGCGGAGACTGCGCCAAATTACCGCAAAGAATAATTAACGCAAAGAACGCTCAACATTTTTTTTTAGGGTTGCCTTAAATACCCTCACAGATATACGGGTGTCGAGGTGAATAGATTTAAGTGTTTTTCTAACCAAACCAGATCATGTTGTTTTAAAAGTAGGCCTACATTATTTATATACTTGTTTAAAAATCAACTTGATAACTTTATACATGTAATGTATTTAAATAGATAGCTTTATACATGCAATGTCAGAAAGTGAAAGCACGTGTGCCCAGTTTCGGTACGATTGTTTTTTCATGCTTTCAGTACTTTGCCATGTTTGGCAATCTTTAAGTTTTCTATTTTGACTTCTTTAGGAACTTACTGCAAAAGTTTTATGAGTTTAAGGGAGGAAAACTTGTTTCAGCCAGCTTTAACATAAGTTAACATATACATGTCTAAAGGTCTGTCTGACATTTCTTTCCAATAATATATTATAGACAGACATTAACAAATGTCAACGCAATGATAGAAAACACAATTATCTATATGTTCAGTGAAACATTCATTCATTGACATTTATAAGACAAAATCCTTCCCAAATAATAAAGCCATTTTCTTCTGTTCGTTTTATCAGATTGATTTCACTGTTCTGTCTGAACATTTTGGATACCATTCGACAGCATTTTTTTTAATAGTATTGCCAGCAATACAGAAGACCCCTATTAATTAGAATCCCATAAAAAGTATTTCAGTGACATACTTCATTGTGACTAGTGATGTTCCGATTGTCACAAGTCGCCGATAATCATTTACTGTTATGTAAAGCGACAATAATCGATTTACAAAAAAATTGTTCCGCGACGTCGTCGAAAATGCTTACTGCAGTAAAGTATCAAAGGGAATTAATTCTGACGTTAATTTTCTTTAAAGAACACCTCACCGATCTCAAAAAATCATCTCAGAGACAATTTGGAGTTGAACAGGATCAATACGTGAATGTAATCAATAGTAATATAATGTGATTTGAATGTTATTTGACATCCATTGAAAAATAAAATCTATTTCGTAAAATTATGACTATATAAGGTTAAAACTATGTTGAAAAGTGGAAAATGAAGTTCATGTTACTGAATGTTATCAAGTGCCTTGGGAAGATTGGGAAGAAATGATACTTCCCTATTTCTTTTTAACGCGACTTTATTCAAAAAGTTATCGATTATGTCCCATCCGACTTAACCGATGATCGAATGGGACAAATTTCATCCGATTTCCATCACTAATTGTGACCCTTCAATTATTACATTTTGGAAGACATGTATGAGCTTTTTAGTTCAAAGGTTAATCTGCAGGATTTGTCTATATTAACATAATATGTTAAGTTTCCCTGCCTAATAATAAAATAATGTTTATACAGTGGATGGTGTAGTTCCTATGTCAAACATATATGAAAAAGAATACATACGAATGGGTTCTAGTCTCACTAGGTGTTTCCAGTAAAACGGTAACACATTAAAAAGAAATCGGTTTTAAACATACCGATGCCAGCAAAAAATAAACTAGACGACATATTGATTCACCGCCATTGTCCACTGCCGATGCAATGGACCCACTGCTTCTTGGTGTTTTTTATATTTGTCATTTGGTTTGACGTACTAATTCATTTAAGTTTGATTGTGTTGAAAGCAATAAGCTTATTGAAACACTCTCGAATCCGTTCCTGGAACCAACATGTACTAAGCAATGAATGTAAAGTTTCCTGTTCGCAGAAACAGCGGCTTGCCCTTGACGGGGTTGTAAACCCACACTGTCAACAATCCTTATAGGTATCCCTAGATTACTAGACCGACGCGTTTACCACTCGGCCGCGCCCCCACTTGTAGTCATTTGCGTATATTTCTGTTGAAAGTTTCCCAAATTATCTTTTAAAAAAATATAAATTTTATGTTTTATGCTTCAAGACCTCAGTAGAGTTCTTGTTATTGCATTGAATTGAAATATATTTCAAATGGAAAACAACATATGTAATATTAAGGCAAATGGCGTGATAAAAACGTTGACTTTATATGGTAATCAAACACATATTTTATCTAGTTCATACTTTACTTTTACTAGTCATTTTTGTTTAAAGTCATTTTTATGATTTTTGCAGCAGACGTTATGAAATTTTCGTCAAGTTACATTATGACGTTTTAGAGCTGATCTTTAAAATGTAATTCTGTAAAGCATCGTGAATTGTGATAAATTTCTATAATAACAAATTGCATATTTATTTTAATTTCTTTCGGTGATGAGGTTCATTTTACTTATAACGGGGTGTATTTTTGACGAATATTTACGGTGTGTATTGTTGACGAATATTTACGATATTTTCTTTTCATCTATATGCACCACATTTTGATATTTGTTAGGTCCAGCTATAATAAGGATACTATTTGTGGCTACAACTTGCATATTCCTTTAAATTGGAAATTGGAAGTAATTCCCTATATTCCTACACCCCACCCACCCCTACGCACCCGCTTTTGATAACAAATTTGATTATTGCTTTACTCGTACCTCAGGACTCAGGACATTCCTTAACACCATTACACCATATAATGTTTCCCTGATCATAAATCATTATGTAAGAATCAGAACTAAAGCTTCATGCTGTCTATGATTCTGAGCTATGTTGCAATGTGCTTTTTAAATGGCATCAAAGGTATGTAAGAAAAGGAAACTCAAATGCGTCAACGGAGTAAAGAAAAAACAACATTTTCTGAAACTTTTAATCTTTAAAAATAAAATATTTTTAGGTAAGGTGTGATTGTCCATCTGTTTCGTCCGATTGAAAGGCTGGTCAATAACGATTTCACATTCCATTCTCGCACATGTTGCAACAGCTATTTTTTTTTTTTTGGAGAAGAACAAAATAACCACTGATAACATATTGAACAAAACGAGCACATACCAAGGCAACGTTTGTTAATTCGAAGGAGAGTAATGTTTCACCAAGAATCGGCGGTACGTCTTATTCAGTAATAGTTTCATCTTTATAGATCAATGTACAGATTGAAATAACCTTTATTTTACAATACCTATTTAATATATACATGTATTTTATTTCTGAAAAGAAAATTCCATCGAGAATGGTATATGACGGAAAATTGTGTGCAAAGCTTACATACATTTCATCTAATAATAATTTCTTGACTTCCTGTGATTTTCTATTTTGATTGAAAGCAAGGCTGTTGATAATGATGGACCAGTGCATAAAGTAGTTATACTCGTATGATATTTCTATGATGCTTATAAATTCATCGGAGGCAAAAGTGGTATAAAAATACAAGTTCTCCCAGCGCTGGGAATGTTAATGAGAGACCAATCCCACCAGTATAAAGTCTGGCCAGCATGCGCACTCAATCCATCCGACTAGAGAGAAAAATAGTCGTATAGATCTACTACATTAACATGAATATAAATTTAGAAGAGTAAATGACTCAATGGAAACCAATCTATTGTCATAAGTACAGAAACAAAAAACATGTTATAGATGATAATTATTAAAACAATATTTGAATGGCGAAAATGCAAGGCAATGTTATTCAAATAAAGTTGTTTGACTATTTACTTATAAGCATTCCACTGAACGTATTCGTGATGTAAATGTTCTCTCCACTTAAAACGAAACCGGTGTCATAATTTGTACTTGCCACCCAAACCTGCCCTCCTGATTTTATTTTAACTATAGCCGATACCGAGCCGCAAGTATAAGTATCTTTGTCGAAATTTATCGATCTCGCAACAAATGTACTATCCAAGACTAGTCCAATAGGAGAATATTTGCTGTTTGCAGTACAGACATGTACAGTAAAGAAATAAGTTCCCTCTATTGGTGCTGTGAATATACCTGTTGACTTGTCATATCCTGATCCCTCGTTTGTAATTATACTTTCAAATACTAGCACTTCGTTGTTGGTATCAAGGACCAAGTCATTGACATTGTGAACATGGAATGCTACACTTGGTTGTATAATTGATTCTGTAAATACAAAATTACTTCCATTTTTAGTTTATATGGTATACTAAAAAGGATCAAATCAAACTCAGTTGAATTATTTTTATAAAAATAAACCAAACATTATGTAAAATTTCCAGATTTTCATAGAATTTTAACCTAAAACATAAAAGACGCAAGCATAATGTTCTCGAGTTGCTTTCATGTATCTAATTTAAATGTTCGTTTATTTTTGAGTTACCATTCATAGACCAAAAAACAATACTGTAATAACGAAATACTTATTTAAAGCATTGTAAATAAAAAAAGATGAACTACGAAAATCGGGTTAATTCATTTGATGTTCAGTATTTGATCATTATCACCATCATTACATCATTATCATAATCTCAGTAATTATCATCAGAACATCATCAGGATCATGCAATTATTACCATCAACAACATCAGTACATCATAATCATTATCAACATCATCATTATCATTCAATAATCACCATCATCAGTAGAACATCGACATCTGTACGTCATCATTTTCATCACCAGTACATCTTTATCATCATCATCACCATCAACAACAACAACAACAACAATACTCTTTATAATCATCATCATCATTAGCAGCAGCATCAATGCATCTACGTTAGTATCATCACCAACATTACTATCACTGTCTATACATCATAATCATCACCGTTATCAGCACATCATCAAAATCGCCAAAAGGACATCATCATCAACAACAACAACAACAACATTACTATCATTGTCAAGACATCATCATCATCATTATCATGACCAGACCATCATTGTCAACATCATTGTTATCAATATCATTACAACAAAACATCAAATAATAATAATAATCATCAGTACATCATCACAATTATCATCATCATCATCAATATTACTGGTACCGTCTGGCGTCATCAAAATAATCATCACAAGTAAATCATCAACATCATAATCATGTTATCACCCTCTTTTATACAATAAAAACAGTATTACGAAAATCGGATTAATTCATTTGATGATAAGTTTTTGATACCTTCATGACGGAAGATATCAGTAAATAAAACTACATTGGCACTATTTAAAAATAAACACCTTTAAGATTGGACAAAATATCCCTTTCTGTCTCCATTTTCACAGTGATATTGTTTGTCAATTCTTCCAATTGATTTGCGAATTGCTCTGAAAAAATATTATCATCAATGATTTATTTACCGAAACGTTAATATTAGAAATAAATTTAACAATTACATCTTGCATCTTTATTAGGGTGGCGCCGTTACGCAACAAATATAGCTCTCCAGGGATCTTTTTTCGTCGACATGTTACAACGAATACGAAATCGTATAGAGCTCCCAACAAAGAGTATACGTCAATATGCACCTTTTTGAAGGATAGGGCTCTCAAAGTATAAGCATGCAATAAATAGTCTTGGCATCATTACCAGTTACATCATCGAAATAATAATTATTAGTATATCATCATCATAATGGTTCATCATCATCACCATCATCAATTTGACATGATTAAAAACACTTATTTGCTATAAAATGGCCTTCTATTTGAGGAAGTCAAGTTAAACATTGTTTTCGATGTGATTCCCAATAAAAATTACGTGAAATATAAGTCTTATCAAAAAATTATTAAAAAACAGTGTAGCGATTATCGAATTTATTCATTTATGTTCAGTATTTGATACTTTCATGACGGAATCTATCAGTAAAAAACTACATTGAAAATAATAAAAAAATACCTTTAAGTTTGGCCAAAATATCGCTTTCGTTCTCCATTTTCACCGTGATATTGTTTGTCAATTCTTCAAATTGGTTTGCGATTCGCTCTGAAAAAAAAATTACATCCATCAATGATTTATTTATCAGACATAAATAATTATTTACATATCGGATCTTCATCAGGGTAGCGCTGTTACGCAACATATATAAATCGTTTGTTAGGTTTTGAAGAGATATATATGTCTACACCGAAACAGATAAGCTCACCGGAGAGCTATATACGTCGAGAGCTATATGCGGTGTCATAGGGCATAAATTGGATTATTATTAGTTATTTTCACATTTCGCCTTTCTAAGAATATGGCTTATACATATACTTTTAACCATAATTCAGTATCGGCATAGTTTCACTTCTCACCATTTACACTTTCATTTCAATTTATAACATTTATATAGCAATTAACAATGCTCAAAGAAATGATTATTAGTAAGAACAAGTATATGAAAATAAGTACAAATGTACATGTAAGTTATATTCATTCATTATTCATTCATAAGTCATTGTTAACCTAATCAATGTCATGATTGATCCGGTATTTAGAGTAAAATCTTAAGTAAACATTAGCAATATATTTTTATATCTTTTTGCACAAATATAAAAAGCAGTATTTTTCTTACAACAAAAGGACTTACCTTCCTTTGCTTGCATTTGTACATTTTTTGTCGTGAGATCATTGCTGAAGCCCTTGAACTTATCTTGAATATCCAAAGCTGTCTTTTTTATTTCCACAAGCGTATTCAAGACAGTTTCTTCTGTTTTCTTTATTTCGTTCTGCATTGTTTCTACTTTAATCTCCGTGCGTATCATTTTTTCAAGAAGCTTTTCCTCGTAAGAAAATTTGGAGCATACCGGTTCAGTAGCCATAGAAAAATGAGCTGCAAACAGTTGAATTAAGGCAGAAAACGCAAAGAACATAGTGAGTGCCATTATGTCGCTGACTGTATGGAACCTTTCGCATACTACCAAATGATGGTGACGTTACATTTATATACAACACAACTGCTAAAATAGGGGAAAAAATAGGGATATTTAAAAAAGTTGTGAAGTGATGTTATGAAGGTGTTGAAAATTTATATTCGGATATTCATTCTTTATAAGCTACTGAAAGCTTAGTAATTCCTTTAAAGAATAGTAAAACACAAGATGCGACAAAAATTGTTTCATACTCTTCATTGGATCTCCATCTCTAAAATTTAATTAGGAAGCATTCGCAATTTTAACATACATTGTATAAGTGACATTGGCAGGCTGACTGTATGAATGACATCACTACATCCACAAAAATTCAGCTGAAAGACTTCGAAAAAAAGTTTGGAACTAGAATATCTTTATTGGATATTCCTACATGGATCAGAAGCAAATGGCAGAAGGCAACATCCGCCGAAAATCGTATGTTGTACAGCCTTAACATTATGCAAAAGAGAAGTTTATGCTTTTATATCATGCACTCATCACTGTATGGTAGACTGGATGTAGGCAGAGTTCGACTGATTTTATAGAAACGAAGGACGAAATATAATAATCATACTTCGATTGAACTTTCTGGGTATATAAATTATGCGTATTAAGTTGCTTCATAGAAAATTAAAACTATTTAAGTCAATAAATAACCCAAATTTCAATTGATTTTTAATTCTTATCTGCAAATAATTGAAGCTTGTTTCAAGGTATCTCTAAAACAGGATAAACAAGGATCCCTAAAGAACGTCCAAAACAACAACATTGAAAATAGTGCAGGCTGGGTTTGATTGAGCTTGTTCATGGATGGTACTGTTAAATGTTACCGTCCACCCGCCTTGCACCGGCTTCAGCAGAGTTCAACATTTAAACACAAAAATTCACCCTTGTCTGATTTTTAATGTAGTTCATAAATGCATCAATCTTTATTCTGCATTGCCAACATAGCTACATACGTTGATTTTCTGACTCTCATATCAAATTCATTCAAAAGATTGAGGACAAATCTGGACGGCAGGTTCTGAATGGGGTAATGTGTTGGTTTTTTTCCAGACTATACCGAAAACATCCGGCTACACGAGCCTAGGCGTTTCAATGTTGTTTTGTTATACATTGGAGACTGCAACGGGGTGAAAATCTCATAGGCAGTCTATGTCCAATGTTTCAAAGTTAACGATGACTTTTGTACAGGTCCACTCGCGAAATATCCTAACAGTAGACGCTTAGTTTCAGACAAGGAAATTTTCACTCCGGATGCGTTTATTTTCCCTGTTCTATTATTGTTATTATATCTATTTGTGAAACTTAGAGGAAAACAATAACAACGTGATTTCTTTAAAATGAAAGTTAACAAAAAACAATTACATTTGCTTATTCAGCTTCTCGTGGATATTAGACATTGAACTATAAGACTATTGTCACAGCAGAATTATCAAACTGAGGACATATTTCAACAGACCATCAGCAAAAGTGGTCATAATGGAAAGACAGAAAGAAAGGAGTCTATTTTTTACACGTCACCTATTAACT
This sequence comes from Ruditapes philippinarum, assembly GCF_026571515.1. NCBI lineage: Eukaryota > Metazoa > Mollusca > Bivalvia > Venerida > Veneridae > Ruditapes > Ruditapes philippinarum. The sequence goes on along the minus strand of NW_026866030.1, from coordinate 453,597 downwards.
ACTCTCCTTTAGTTGCAATACTTTTAACGCAAAGCTGTCGGTAGTCGACACGTGTCTCTTTTTTGTTTATCTGTAAATATATTCTAAAGATTTGAGAAAATAGATACGCATTTTAATATATTATCCAGGGCGAATGTTAAAGAGAGATTCACTTGATTAAATACAAATGTTCATTTTTCTAACGATTACTTTTGATTTACCAACTAAATACCATTTTCTTAACATTAGGCGTAAAGAAAGCCAATCTAACTGTTCATAAATATATTTTTGTTCAGAAGCACGACGACATTGTAATTTTAAGTCGACAAGTTAGTTTAATTTGTTACTTATTTGAAACTCGATTCCTAATTCTGTAATTAACCCTTTACATATGATATGAAATGGCTGTGACACGATTAGGGCTCGGACCAATATTCTATGGTTTGAGAGGCAAGGCACCTTATCCACTATGGCAACACTCCTCTAACATATTGATCTTCATTTTTGATAAATCATTTTACTTTAGCAAACTAGTACCCTAAAAAGTAGTTAAAACGATTTAAATTCTGAAAAATATTGGTGTCTGAATATTAAGATATTTTGAAATGTATATTGACATGTTTATTAGTCCAACAGTTTGGGAATCATAACTTTTGACGTTTTCTCGAAGTTCTCTTCCCTTTGTCAAAAAGCAAAAATTTGATGCAATAAGGAAACTTAAATAAAGGATATTGAATGAATGTAAGCTCAATACTGAAATTATTGAACGAGTTGAATAAAATATTATTTTATTCAACGAATCAGTAAGAACAAACTCGAATATAATAATATTTTTATCACATACCCAAAATGAAGACTGAAGTAAAGACACACACGCGCACGCACGCACGCGCGCGTACACAGACCCGCAAATATGTAACGCAAACATTTATCGCGTCCTTAAACTAGGTGTGTGTAACGCAATGACGTCACGTCAAAATAAATGCACGGCTGTGAGGCGACACGGTTATTTGATAAAATTCTTTCAGTAATTTTTATCGTATTATTTATTAAAACAACAACAGAATTTGCATCCTTAAAATTGTTTGAATCAACAAAATTATCGTACCTATGATATTGAAATTGTATCCTTCCTTCAAAACAAACAACAACAGAATTCGGATCATTAATATTGTTTGATTAAACGAAATGATCGTACCTATAATATTGAAATTGTGAGATTCTGTTTAAATGTTAAGAATATATTAAAGCTGCAGGCGCCATGATCCATTGTTATGTATGTTCATAAAAAATTTGAAAAATGTATTTGAAAGATGAACATTGTCAAGTGAACAAAGAAAGTAATAAACACATTGCAAACGAAACGTTCAATCCGCAAAAAAATAAAAAGTATAGGTCAAAATATGCAAGAATAGCCTTTACTGCGTTAGTCACGCAGTAAAAATATGGTGATAGATACTACAGAATCACCGTATATAACATGTTATTAATTATTTAAGTTGTGAATATTTTACTTTCCTTTAAATCTTAGTACATTTTTCCTCAAATTTGATTTAATTGACTTTTGGGCTCATCTGGGGCATGCATGCAAACATGATTCTATCTGAAAATGCTGCTTTTATCTAAAAAAATTATAATAATAATCTCACCATCATGACATATTACCTTTAGTTTGTTATTTTGGTTGCTTTAAACATAAACATGTGGTTTGTCTGACATATACTGTTTCCATACAAGGATTTCTATTTACCTAGTGATGTGAAAATGTCCACGTGCTTGCAAATTCTTAGAAATTGAAGAATGGGCTTAGACTTAAAGATATTTGTTCATCATATTACCTCATGAGATATTTATAAGGGGGAAAAACATTGATGATAACATCTTCTTTTCTTCTTTTTGGAAATTCATGTTATGTCTTTTGCAATACATCACATTGTATTTTGTTTACATTTTGCTACATTTATGACTAATAATTTTACATTGATCACTACTTTTTCAGGAAACAAGCCTCTAATATTTTCTTAAATCGTGAATTATTAAACATTATAAAATTCATGTTTGCCCTTTATGAAGAAGTAAGAATTTATTTATTTTTGAGACAGAGGCTTTAACCACTGACCACGCCGCCGCTTATATTCGCCAAAGAAATTTTTAAAATGCTAAATATGTTTGTCATATTAAAACAAGATGAACATTAACAAAATGTAAATTACAAATAAAAAGGACATAAAGTTTGTATTTTAATCACACTGTCTAGCCTTACTTTATTAACATGTTCTGAATTTGTTTTTGAAAATGTTTTATGGAAAGCAGCACATTATTTTCTTCAAATTGGAGCTGAATTTAATATATTTTTTATTTGTATCATTAATTGTCATTTTATTTTGGGTAACATAAATTGAAACATAACTAGATAATACAGTATAGCTGAATAACATTTTCTTTGACATATTTTGAAATAAGCTACCAGTTGAAAATAAAGTAATAGCAAATATATAAAATACTCTTATTAAAATACGGTCTACTTTGTGAATACTACAATCTGTTTAACCACGCTTATTGCAATAATACTCTCTTTCCATATACACCGTGTATATCCAGAAACCATGGAATGTGAAAAAACGCATGATTTGTGCAAAAAGTAACGCAGAATTGTGCAATAAATAGCGGATACCTGGCATGATTTCCTACACGGTAAGTAAACTGGCCATTTAATCAAACTGAAAAAAGAAATGGCCGCATACATTATACTTTATCCCTCAACAACATTATTTCCACGAAATCGCTTACTTTTCAAGATCATTCGTGAAAATGATGTCTTGACCGCCGTTCGAGTGTGATTTTGGCTTTTTGACGACTCTGATAAGTACAATAATGCATATTATACCGTATAATTTCGATTTTTAGAAGGCAAATGACGGAATTCGTAGGTATATCAGATGATGGGATAATCTTCTTGTAAAATTTTCCTAAAACCGAGATTGAATTCTGAAATTTGCAAGAGCTGGTATCGCAAATACACGCACCAATCTACAGATTTCAGACATTTTAAGCAATTGCAATGAAACGTTTTAAGTTCCATGAGAAACTTGTTAATGAATTGCTTTTGATGATGAAAGAAAATGATATAATCGGTAACACTTCAATATAGATCAGAGCGCTACTAAATTTATACAGAATCAACCTTTTTATACACAAATTTGCATTTAAACCGCAAATGCTGTTTAACATGAATGTTTGCACTGAATTGCCTTATGATCTTACACTTTCATTTTCCCGTTATTTCAATACTTTGCTCGTTTGCATGCTGCTAGCTTTAAAAAAATGCGCATGCCACTAAAACCTGAGGAAAATCTATCTTTATACACACTTTTTTCAGTATATCGCAGATTTTGTCTGCTACGTAAAAAACCTAACTGCTTCACGGTTCTTGTAGAACAACTTGAAACTTTGTAGTTTGTTAGATCTTATAACAGAGGCATGCAGCTCAAATGAGTGATGAGCACTACGTGTGTGCTGATTGCATTCTTATTTATACACATTACATTTGTCCATCTTTTATTTATATTGATTTACATAAAGGAATGCAGAATTGATCTGAAATAGAATTAAAACTGATTTGAGATTATTTTGAATATTATACATATCTTGTCAGAATGTATGTGGACACAATATGAATAAAGAGTCAATAAAATCCAGGCATTTTTTAAAAGCAATGACCAACTTTACAGGAGCCGTTAAAGTGAATGCAGCTTCCCATACATAACTTGTACATTCTATTATTCCAGTTTTACATATTCAGTAAGAATTTAATAACTATATACCACCTAAAGTATTTTCCAAAACATCTCAGCTGCATATACTTTTCCCTGTGCTTTATATTACCAAAATTTGATAGATTTAAAAAACAATAAAGAAAGAAAACTTGAAAAGTCACTTTGATTCCTTTCATTTCCAAAAATAGTCCTTTCAAGTTAGATTATTTGCCAATCGGGTTATTACGTTTTACAAGAGAGAATTTGGAAAATGCCAATGCTTAGCGGATGTAGGCAGTGGTTATCTATATGTCACTAAAGCGCCTCGTTCTTTGTCCCCGCAAAAGACTGTCGTCTTAAATAACTTACTTGATTATTTCATTTTCCCTTCTCGTAATTGAGCTAATTCTTTCAACCGGTTGACAACAAATCTAACAAATTATCTACAAAAATGTAACATTTAACACGAGGAATGTTACCAATAATTCGGCTTCGTTAAGGCAGTGATATCAAGCACTTATAAATGTATAAGTAATAATTAAAATTTACTTTTAATTGATTTCTGAATAAAAAGAGTCACATAAAAATTAAATGCTTTTTAGATTTTAGCAAGATGTGCATCCTTCAAGTATGTCATATATATGAAATAAGGGTTATTATCTGTAAATATACATTATTTACTCTGGTTACTACAGTATAATCAATTTTATACAGTTTCTATACTTTCCGAACGTTTTTTGTTGTTGTTGTTTTGATATATTGGTAAATATATCGTCTGGGTAATTTTTAAGTCAAACATGTTAACGTGTCTTGCTATTGTCAGTCAGCAAAACAATGGACACTAACTTCGACATACAGTCTCAACAAAGACATTTCTATAGCTAAAATAGCTAGCATAACCAAATTATATCGGATTCTGTTCAACCATAATTTCCCTTCGCTATAACGATTCAGAAAAGCAAACTTCAAAGCCGCGACAATGTTTTTATCTATCAGACTTCATCCTTTGGGTATTTTTGACAGACGTTTGTAAATGCCAAAGTGTTACTATAATACACTCTTGTACCTAGTGACCTGTAAGAGACGTCTTCATTTATCAGTGATTTACATTCATTTTGACTGAGGTTTAAAGTTCATACAAGCGTGTCTACAATATATACAGATTTAGAATAAATAAATAAAGAAATGCGCGTCATGGATTGAATTTAAGCTGGTGCGATTTTCAAAGTATAAAAACAATATGATAAACAAGATCAACAAGGAAAGGCGACGTTCAATGAAAGCAACACTCATACGGCACAGCAATAAAAAATCAGTAGCAAGGAGGGCTTCAAACAAAATCAGGACAGGCAGAGCACTTAGACTGACTTAGACTGTGAACTACCACCAGCAAATTTTTTCATTAAGTTGATACATAATATGTACGGAAGTGCAAATCGTTATACAAGATACACAGCAAACTGTCGTTATCATGAACTATCAATATTTTACATAGGGATATAAGTATGTCACTACAGGTTTGAGGTCGCACCTGCATAACGGGTAGCAACTCTTATATCTGTGTGATACCGGACTTTGTAAGGGTATTACTAGGCAATTACGGATAATTTAATTAGTAAATTATGAAAAATAAACTTACTTAAGTTTTTTCTACACGATCAAATATGAAATTAGTACGTTAGTATGATGTCCGCTGACCTTTAAACATTCCATGTTAAAACAGCATTCTCACTGATAACAGAAAATATCGACTGATTAATATTCAAAATATTTTCCACTTATTTTAGATGTTTTAATATTTTTTATTATTATTCATTTCATTATTAATTCTTGTGATTATTCAAACCTTTTAGTTTCCTGTCAAAAATTCAATAAATTTATGTCTTGACAATAAAAGTTTTGAAAAAAGTGATGCACATCTAATTTTATTTGTCATCCCCGTGCAAAATAAATAATGCACGTTCATTCCTAATGGGAGCGTAAATGCTGCAATGTCAAGATATCTCAAGTGCATGTATGCTTCTTATTTTCGAGCCTTCGGTGTTATACTGGTATAAATCGATCATTAGCAAATGTAATTATAGACTTACATTGACTTGATAATTGACAGTAAGTTAAATGTTAATATAAATATTTTCTTGGTAAATTATTGCTATATATGGACATCGTTGCAAGCAAACTTGATTATATTCCAAAGCCGATTATATAAATGTCACGGTTCAGAATTGTTCACTATTTAGGTAGGAAGATGTATAAATGACCGGATAGCTCAGTCCGTCATACTGCAGATTTTTCTTACCCGGTGATATTTGGTTCCCAACGTGCGACCGTGAATGAATACAGATTATAGTTTAATTTACATTGCTCTGTAACTCCGTATAATTCGGAGACGAATTTCAATATAGCAGGGGAGTATGTCACGGTTCAGAATCGTTTACTATTTAGGGAGGGATTTGTGTAAATGGCCGGAGAGCTCAGTGGGTAGAGTCTCGGTACGATACGGTATTTTTAAATAAATGACCCTTTTAATCGTATAGACAGGCAGATTGTGTCACTAAATAAGTAAGAGTTTGGAACGTATTGCGCGACATGAATAAACTGTATATAGTGGCCGACTTATTATGACGACTTGTCAAGGCAATAGCTTATGGAAGGGAATATCCGACATAATTATATGTATCTAAATGACATGTTACAAATCTATGTATTTGACTGCATTCTTATTTGTTGATTTGCTTACTGTAATGTGAATATTCTCCTACTTCATTGCACATTGCTGCTTATTTTAAGATAATTGCATATTCGAATAAATGACATTGCTTCATTGCACATGCACATTTCTATAAATTTAACAGAATCATTATTTTAATTGCATGTATGCTAATGCTAGATTGCTCATCGCTTCTCACTTAATAGAATGTGAGTAAAGATGATAAATACATAGCTGGTGATGAGTAAGTTCTATTGGTATTGCTTCTGCCTAATGATATTTTACTTTCATTATTTTTGTACTTCCTTAATGGAAAATAATAGAAAACATATTTTCGTAAAATTAAGAAATATTTTAACCACAAGAAACGTTTATTGAGAGTAGCATGTACGACGGAAGCACTTATATAAATGGGACATAAACGAAAATAGTCAATCATATTTTGATACAAGGCGGCGCTTTGCGTGATGTGAATGACTTCTCCCGTGAAACGATGTCAAAGGTAGAAAGTTACAAGTATAAGCATTTCCAAAAATGCTTGGAATCGCCGTTCAGCCATGGATATAGAAATAATATTTCATTTCTTACCAAATACCTTTATTGTGTGTGGTCAACACATAAATCCAACAAAAACACTTGACTTAATCTACAATTCCATTCTAGAGGTGCTCAATTAGATTCTGAGATATTTTTTTGTTCTGGGTAAGAAAGAAGGAGAAGATACCCATAAGAAATATATCACAATAACTAAACGTGTAGTAGTAGTACAATTAGTTAGACTACATGCGCTTCTTAATCAGTGCATCAATCGGCAAAAATAATAAGCTTCTTGCGTAATTAACAACAGTTACTTGCTACACATTAAAAATGATGTCTGTTCACATTCTTTAAATGGAATTCATGTTCTATACTCCGTCGACTGCTTTGCGATTTTTTTCTGAAACGGACTATAATTGACCTCATTATAGGTATGATGCAATTGAAACATTCATACTATTAAATTCTCCGAAATAAAGCAATTATGAAGTTTTTTCTTTAAGTGCCAGTTTTGGAAAGAAAACAAAATATAATATTATTAAGACTACCTTCTCTTATCAGAAATGACATGTAGCAAAAAATATTGCAATTTGATGTGTTTATCCAGCAAGAGACTAAAAACTGGTACTGAAGTCGTACATTGATAATGGTATTTTTCAGTTGTGTCAATAAGTAACCCGACAAAACATGGCGGTTGGGCGAGTCCATTTAAGCATCCCCCATTGAAGTTTTTTGACGTCCATTTTCTTATCATGTGATATTGAGTTATTCGGTTTTATTGGTTAAAGGCAGGCGGTGTACATGTAGAAATGTTCAAATCTTGTTAATTGTATATATAGCCGTCCGGGAACGGCGATAATCACATGCAATTCGGAAAAGCCGGTATCCGGGATCCTTTTAGATACATAACAAATTATCGAATTGACAACCTGTCATACATGTAGGTGTCATTGATAAACTATCGGTTACATCTAGCTCCTGTCAAGTATTGTTACAGATGTGTTATGTTATACATGTAAATAAGAGTGAAAAGGCAAAATAATTATAATTACAGTCTTGTACAGTATACTTAAGTGTGTGCCTGTGTGTGTATTTTGAATGTATTTAAACTTGCTACTGGTTATCCATATTGGCGAACCCTCAAGAAGAATATAAGTCATTTTAGATTTTAGAGGATAGTGCAAGATGAAGATACAGGAAGATACCGAAATTCTAGGCACTTTTCCTGGCTCTTAAACTTTTGCAAACTATGTAGGTACTATAATGACAAATTATTATTGTATCTTTATTTAGAGAAGGTAACACATTAAGACATATAAGAATAAACAACAATAATCATATATATCTTATTACCGATGTGGCCTTCTGAAATAGAAATACAACAACAACAAAACATACAAATAGGAACATAGGACTATAAAATATGTACACATAATTTGACGCTTTTATAAAGCATGTTATCTACATAATAATATGTCTTCCTCCACAAGACATAAATCAAAAGGAATGATACTAATTATGCATTTGAAATTCTGCATTCCTGTATGTAAATCAACATAAATAGAGGATGGATAAATAAAAATGCAATCAACATGCATGGATGTAACATTCTGATATGAACATGTTATCAAAATACATATACTTTTGGCGAAAATACCCCTACATATTGTTCATCTTTCCTTTGAGCTGTATGCCTCTTTATGCAGGAACTGTGAAACAGTTATGTTCTTTACGTCACAGACAAACTCTGCGGTGTATTTAAGATAATTTGTAATAAGGTTATTTTACTCAAAATTAAGTTTTTAAATAACGGGAAATGGAAAGTGTTAGATCGTAATGTTGTACAGTGTAAATATTCATGTTAAACAGAATATGCGGCTAAAATGCAAATTTGTGTATAAAAAAAGTTAATTTTGTTCTAAAAATACAGCTTAATATATGGCACCTTCAAGTGGGTCTTTAAAGTGCATTACAGCAGAGATGCACAAGACACTAATTAAATAGGATGCAATGTTATGTTGCATTTTTCCATTTGTTTAATTTGTGGTTAAATAGCCCAAGTTAAGCAGTCGCATTCAGTGCTTTCAGCGCTTTGATATACATTGAAGTCTTTACGATCATATCATTTTCTTTTTTTCATCAATCTGAAATCACTGACAAGTTTCTCATGGAACTTAAAACGTGTCATAATGCAAAATAGCCCGTTTATTTGCTTTTATCGGGATATTGGTACGTGTGCTTACGATTTCATGGCCGCTCATGAAAATTTCGGAATCCAGTCTCGGTTTTAGGAAAATTTTACAAGAAGATTATCACACCTTTCGATGAACCTACAAATTCTGGGTTCCCTCCACTGAATGACAAGGGATATTTTAAATTAACAGCAAAGTTATCCCTAAAACATTACTTAAATCGTGAAATATTCTCTTTTGATGATATAAAAAAGGTAAGTCACGTGGGTTGCCTGTAGAGGTGTTAAAATTTAATTGCAATACATTTTTGTTAGCCATTGAAGTACTTATGTATATAGGACTTTCAAAAACAGTTATAATTCACAGCGGGCGCTATGGTGTAGTGGTAACACTGTCTGTCTACCAATCAAGCGGTCGTGAGTTCGATTCCCCGCTATTCCATTAAAAAAATGAAGTGACTACGAGACTGACAAAACCAGAACATAGAACTCTACAAAATAAACGATTAGAAAAGAGACTGATCGGTTAAAAACATACAGATACAGAGTAAACAGACCAGAATTCAAAAATTGAAAAGACATAACAGAGATGAGGAGAAGAAGCATAACGGAACAGACAACAAAAGACATACAAAAAGGTAGTCAGCCGGCAGATAACAACAAATACTTCACGGAGCATTCTACAAGACAATAGAACAGATGAATGGAACAGAGAAAAGAGACTTACAAGAACAAGGAACAGACAAGACTTAAAAATAGAATACGCAACAACTGAATATGTTAACAGATACAAACATAGATACAAACATTTAAGAACTTAACGGAATATACAACAAATGAATCTCACTAAAAAGCACAGACTACAAAACGCGGAACAAAAACACAAGATACATTACGGAACAGACAAAATACTGGCAGCAGAAAAGAAAAAAAATAGACCAGAACAAAAGCGCAACAGACAATAACAACTTCAAGGACAGACACTGTCAAAAAAAACTTACAATAACATACAATGGAATATACAACAGCATCAGAGCAAAAGGCTTAATAGAACACAGAGTAGCCCACAGGACACTAAATTGCACCGACTACAAAAATGCGTAACGGAAAAACACATGACAAGACAAACATCTCGGGACACACAACAACAAAGTGGAACAAACAAAAAAAATAATAGGACAGACAACAATGGAAAAACAAAATAGACAACAGAACACATCACGAAAAGGGAAGAACAACGTGTAGACTATAACAATGGAACAGATAGCAAGACAAACAGACAACAATGGGACAGACAAAGAGAAACATCAGTAAACAAGACACGATAAAATAAACTAAAGGGAACAGAAAAGAAAAGTAAAAACTTAAAAGACAACAAGACACATTAAACAGAACAATAGAACAGAAAACGAGGACAGATAACAAAAAAACTATCGGTATATGAAACAACGGAACATTTCATTTCAGGCATTCAACGGAAAGACAACACAATTCTTCGCGACAGGCCAAATTGAACAAAACATAAAAGAAGTTTAATGGAACAGGAAACTAACAAATGTCAGGCTTACATTAGTATATTTATATTAATACTTTTCCTCATATATCTAATACGTTCCCTCACTCGCAATTTAGTCAAGGTAGGTTTATTTTCAATATAATCAACAGACATGTTTTTTTCTATGAGATATTATTCCAGGGAGTAAATTCTTTCCAATCAAATAATTTTGACGTACGGTAGGACGTCTTAGGTAATCGTTATATGTATGGAGGAAAGATGTTAGCAAGAGCAAAAAATAATACTATGGATTAGATTATGGTGATTTAATATCCAAATAAAAGGAACTCTCCTGATATCAAAAATCATGATATCATAAAATTTGAATTTCCTACATAGATCTGCTGTGTGGACCTTAATACGGAAATATAAGGTTTATTAAGAAATGCACCAAGAAATAAATTTTTAAAAAATGTATTGATGATCTGAAATTTTATACCCAAGTTAATGTATGAAATTATTTTTTTGTCCTAAAGGATTGCAGTATTTCTGATGAATCGTAACACATTTACTTTGATTAATTGGCAAACTGTTAATCAGTCTAGTAAATTGACCGCTTATAAAAAATAATTTAAATTACAAACCTTGTAAAAATTTATAAGAACGTATTTGCTAAATCAAATTAATCAATTTAATTTTGTAAATACGTACTAATAAATGTTTAACCTATACTTATTAATCTAGACCTACAATACATCAAACATTTTTCTCGAAAAAAATATTTCATGTCCAATAATGTCAAACAATTTCAGTGGATTTCCTTAAAGCTGAATAGTTGATCTAATTTAGAACTTTTTGGAGCAAACAAAAGATACAAGACTACATACGGGTGTTTTACTTTTAAACTAAATCAAAAAAGCTAACTAAAGTCATTATGACAATTCAATTGTGGGCGTGAAGATAACAATAAAACATAATAACTTTATTTTTTGCCGAAAATCCTTTCAATTATAGTTTTTTCTGCACATTTCTAACGGAAAATTCTATAATGTATTTATATACGATTGCTCCACACATGCCTTTTTAAAATTTAAACGAATATTGATTATCCTCATGAATGCAACGTTATCCATATCAAATATTGTTAGTTTGGATAAAGTGAGTGTATGCAATATTGATGGAAGGTCTCATATATCTATAAAAACCTTAAACTCCTACATTGTAACTGTAATCAAATAATGAATCGCTATGGTAGCAATAAAAGTGTTCGGAAGTAGGATGCAATAAAATGAATTTGTCTGAAAACTAAATTATTCCACCTACAACTGGCAATCGTTATTTATTTACAAATGGTACCAGCACTTGCTTATTGAGACAAAAATAATTTCACTTTTGCTGAAGAGCATACTTTTGAATTATTTATCATGTTTGAAGACGCAATTTTGATTTTGTTTAAGGTTCAATTAGGATCACAAATCAATAAATACAACATGTTAGTGGAAAATCTATATGCAGGTAGAGATTTTTTTAATGAAGTGGCTAGCTATTGTGGATTGTAAGAAATACCGGTTGTGGCATTTCAACTTTTTGAATTTTCGGGTTCATCTGCACGTGCTCACAATTTCAACTTCATTAACGATTTCAACCGAATTCACGAATTTAAGATTTCAACTTCTTGAATTTACGATTTCAAGTTCACGACTTCAAATTATCGAATTCACGATTTCAGCTTCACGAATACAACTTCATGAATTCACGTTTTTTAACTTCACGAATTCAACTTCGTGAAAATGAAACCTCATTAGAACTGTCACATAAATGGTCAATAAGATTGTTTTTACCCCCAGGGTAATTGCCCAAGCTACCATTACATGGACTTTGTTTTCAAAAGTTCAAAACATCTTGTGATTTATATTAATAATCATTTATCATTTGTCCGAAGATGATGTTTAAACGAACATATTAAATATGTATGATGCATAATCAAGCCATAGGTTCACTGCAGCCCGAAAAGTATGTCGAGGTGATGGGCGAGGCGAGACATGTGGATTTTTTGTAGCTTATTGTGGAGTTGCAGAACATGAAAAACGGGCACATGACAAATCAGCAAATAAATAAAACATTCTAGTGTTCCGTGTCAACCTCCTTTCCTTATTATATTGAAATTTTCCTGGAGTGTTATCCAACGCTGGTTTTAAGCACAAATTCCCCATTTTTAAATACATTTTGTTGCAAATAAATCATTTTTAGCCAATGATATAAACAACTTTTAATAACTTTTAAACAGCCATGAAACATTGGAAACTTTATACCTGACTGCTGAATAACAGACATTGTACATAATGTGATATTTAAATATATGTAGTAATGTAAATTGCAACTAAATTTTTCTATTAAAAACGCGATTTCCAAATTTGTTCAACAATAAATAACCTTTTTTATCTGCTAAACGATTACAGTAAAAACTTATTGAGCATGTATTCTATCCGCCATATTGGAATTTCTACAAATAATGACATCACAGCGGCAAAAAAACACCCTCTCATGTGACAAAACTGTTCTAAAATAGTATATAATGAAAACTGTCGAGATACGAAGAGAGCAGATACGGGTAAAACAATATTTTCGACACCTGCCGATCTTTACAGATTCATAAGAATTCATAATTCTTAAAAAAAACATGTATATTTCATATGTTTGTATCAAAGGTTCTAGATAGTAATGTTCAAAATAAGGTATATTGGGACAAGGTCTTTCAAAAAGAATTCTACTTAAGGGCCCTGATTGGGAAAATAGATTTTAAAGTATATTTCTTATAAAACAAGATTAGTTTGTTGTAAGAGTAGGCATACATTATAAAAATAATCAGAAAAAAATCATCTTAATAACTTTATACATGCAATGTCTGAAAATTTACAATGTCAGAAAGTTAAAGCACAGCAATGATTATAATCACTTTGTGTGCCAAGTTTCGGTACGACTGTTTTTTCATGCCTTCGCATGTTTAGCCTTCATGCAGTACTTTGAAATTTGCCCTGCTGAGCGAACTTTAAGGTTTCTATTTTGACTACTTTATGAACTTACAGCAAAAGTTCTACGAGTTTAAAGGGAGGAAAACTTGTTTCTTTCAGCTTAAGCATAATCTAACATATATACATAACAAAAGGGTCAGTCTGCGTACCGTTGCAATAATATATTATAGACAGACATTGGTAAAATGTCAACGTAATAATAGAAATCACAATTATCTATGTGTTAATTGAAAACCTTATTCACTGACATTAACGAGACAACATCCTTCCCAAAAGATAAAGCGATTTTCTTCTGTTCCTTTTGCCAGATAGATATCACTGTTCTGTCTGATCATTTTACACATTGCTAATAGATACCATTCGATAGCATTTCTTTTATTATAGTTATGCCAGCAATACAGATAAGAAGTAACTATGTCAGCGACATGATGAAGGGCCATGGCATTTCAGTTATCGCATTGTGGAAGACATATTAAATGATCATTTAAGTTCATTGGTAAAACTGCAGGAATTGTATTATCGTACCATGTTAGGTTTCCCTGAGTAATAATACAGTAATGTTTATACAACAGATAATCTGATATTTAAAAACTTATAATTTTGTTTAAAAATCAATTTTATCACCCCATCTCTAAGACATCTTCAAAGAAGTCAAAAAAAGAGAAAAAAACATATTTTATTTTGAGTAGAAATATTGATTGTTCAACGAATAGTAACTCTTATTGATACCGAATCCAAATATGCCTGCCAGATTAGTCTCCCTTCTTTCATATATCGTGTTCTGCCATACAAGGGACACCATTGTCGTTTTATCATAATTTTCTTTTTATTATCTTGCGCATATGCTCTTTGTGTTCTTATCACATTAGCCAAAACAAGCAAAGGAACCCTGTTAACGCTGGCAGTAAATCGGGTTTTGTATAAAATTGTCCCGGTTTTAACCAAAGTGTTGCATTAGCGACGTCCCTTCGTCAAAATGTACACAAGTGTTCACACCAATGGCAAATAATACATATAAGTACATAAGCAGGTTAAAGTCTCATTAGTTACTTCTTATGAAGCCGAAAACATAAAGTTAAATTAGGTTTTTAACTTACCGATGTTAGTGATAGATGGACTGGGAGAAAAATGATGAGGAATGCTCCACCGCCGGTGTAATGGGCCCACTGCTTCTACGAAAGCTATGGTCAGTGTGTTATGAATTGTAACTTAAATCTAGATAGCCTTTATTTCGTATAGATGATACAAATCAATACATAAATACTATACTTACATATAAATCATAATTATGGAATGTACTTTGATTTTTCATACCTTAAAATGAAAAAAGGATCATATGTACTGGATACATGTTTAACCTTTAACCTCATATAAACGTATTTTGACGGCTTTTCAGCCTCCCCCCCCCCCCGTGGGGCCTCAGATTGTGAAAACATAGTTTTTTGGAGCCCTTAACACTTGTTTCGTTTTGAGAGATGTAGTTGAAAAAGTTGATCACTTTTTCGGTCCCGCCCCCTATAAAAAGTGTATCAAGGGGATGCCAAAGGTGGTTCGAAGGGAGTGAGCAGCCCCACTCACTGCCAAAATAATTTTCGACTCGTGAGAGGCTAAAATGGCTTAAGGTCGATCTGAACGTAACGAGTAACCAACGCTGAAAAGCCTATGACTCTATCTCAAACTGTTGATGGAAGAAATCACCGCAAAATATGAGTTTTGACAATTTTGAAATGTCCGCACGTTGCCATGGTAACAGGAAATTTAAGATTCAAAGGCTATGGTTCAGTCAACATTTGTGCTAAGTTTGATCAGTGTTGAAGCATTTTTATAAGTTCATTGCAGTTTGAACTTGTAACAGGAGGCTTTACACTGAAAATAGCCATTTTTCACAATATACTCATGCAGTGAAAGGTTAAACCAACTTCACTGAGTTGTTTTGACATGACAGTACTGGAAATCATTTTTCGAAATTTATGTTCCATTTGATGTAGGTCAAAACAGAAAAGCATGTGTACAAAGTTTTAGATCGTTCGCTCACACCATTGCTTGCAAAACTTTTCACTCAAATTGGGCTCAGAATTGCACAAACATTCGATTCGATCTTTTATTTATTTCTGAGTGTATTTCATAATCGTCATTTGCATATATCTTCCGGTTTTAAAATCCCCAACTGATCTTTGTAAAGAATTCAAACTTTATATAAAATGTTTCTCTCATAAATCATTTCTAGAGTTTCATCATAAATCATTTCTAGAGATTAGTAGCTGATCAACAAATCAGAAGTAAAGCTTCATGCTGCCTATGATTCTAAGCTACATGTATGTTGCAAGATGCTTTTTAAATGGCAAAGTTTAAAACGTATGTAAGAAAAGGAAATTTGAATGCGCCCACGGAGTAAAGAAAAAACATTTTTCTAAAAATGTTAAACTATAAAAGTGAAAAAAAATCAGATAATGGGTCATGTCCATCTGTTTCGTCCGTCTGTAGTGCTGGTCAATAACGAATTCACATTTCAATCACCACATGATGCAACGGCTATTTATATTTTTAGAATAACAACTGATAACAAATTGAACAAAACGAGCAAGTATCAAGGCGACGGACATTAATGTTTCACCAAGAATCCGCGATTGGTCTTATCCAGTAAATACATTTATGAAGAAATGTTAAGATTGAAATAACTTTTGCTTTTACAATACATGTTAACATTTTTTCTGAGAAGAAAGTTCCATCGAGAATGGCTTAAGATAGAAAACTGTGTACAAAAGCTTACATACATTCCATCTTATATATAATTTCTTGCCTTCCTCTTTTGAACGTTACCGTAGAGAGTGATTTTCTACTTTGATTGAAAGCATGGCTGTTGATGATGAGCATAAAGCAGTTATACAACAACGATAAATCTCATATAATATGTCTATGATGCTTATAAAGGCTTCGAATGCAAACTTGGCAAAAAGATTAATATATATATATATATATATATATATATATATATATATATATATATATATATATATATATATATATATATATATATATATATATATATATATATATATATATATATATATATATATATATATATATATGTATATATATATATATATATATATATATATATATATATATATATATATATATATATATATATATATATATATATATATATATAATTACAAATCCTCCCATGCAGTGCTAGGAATGCTAATGACAGACCAATTCCACACCCTCGAGCGCACCAATCTGACAAGAAAAAGAAGAGAAAATGGCTGGATGGAAATCAAGTCTACACTTTAAGTAATATGTAAACTTTCAGTTTGATTTATAAAATAACATTTCATTTTATTTAATTTCATTCAAATGTTCTTAAAAGTATGGAACATTTTGATTGAAGTCTGGTTATGTAGAATCGTAAAAAGTTATGCTTATGTATGAGTAGGGCTACGAAATCTAAAATTTGCAAATTTGCGTAATGAATTCGCATTGATACACACAATTTTGAAACTGCTAGATCAATACTAATCGGTTGTATTCGATTTCAGACGGGCGAAGTTACAAACTAAATCTTGCGTAGCCGTATCTTTAATATTCTAAAACGGCGAAGTAGTAACTGGTGGGAAGTTGACACGGTTTATATGAAACTGTGTGATTTTTTTATTAAAAAAACAGCGTATACAATATGTTACTTTTCGTTAAGCAATAACCATCTAGGTTGTTTTGAATTATATAAATAATTGTTAAGTCGGATGCAAGACTTGCACATAGATGTCACTGCCTAAAATAACTGCACTGTGCTGATCAAAGAAAAGCGTTGTATTATTATAAAATAAATGCTAGTAAATTGGTATTAAACAAAAAGATGTTTGTTCTATTTGCTTATTAGCATTCCACTGAAAGTATTCATATGGTTAGCGTCATCTCCTTTTAAAACGTAAGTGGAGCTACTAGCTGTACATGTAACCCAAACCTTTCCTTCTGGTTTCATTTTAACAATAGCCGAAACCGAGCCGCAAGTATGATTATCGTCGTCGCGATTTACCGATTTTGCAATGAATGTACCATTCAAGACTAGTCCAATAGGAGAAAATTTTGCCTTTGTAGTACAAACATGTACAGAAAAGAAAAAAACTCCCGCAATAGGCGCTGTGAAGATCCCTGTTGTTTTGTCATACCCTGATCCTTCGTTTGTAATTATACTTTCAAACACTAGAACTTCGTTTGTGGTATCAAGGACAAAGTCCTTGACATTGTGAACATGAAATGCTATACTTGGTTGTAAAACTGTTTCTGTAAATAAAATAGACTTTGTTTAATTCATTAAATTTGCACATATAACAATATCTGCTCATCTAAAACTTCACTCCACTTTCCCTTTCACTGTATTTTAATGGAAAGTCAGTTAAAGTATGGACGTTAAATACGGACCAAAAAATCGTTTATCATCTTTTCAATTGATATCTATCATCAAAAAGAATTACCAGAACAAAAAAGACGTAAATGGTTCTATTTGAATTTTTGATAAGATAGATAAATTTATCGAAACTGGTATCAGTGTGACATCAGGCGATTAAATGATAGCTTATCAGATGCCTCATTCAATTCAGACAATAATTTATGAATAATTCATAAAGAAACTTTAATTTTGATTACCTATAACAAGAGTGAAAAAATGGAATCCCTTAAGAACGCCTAAAACAGCAAAAATAATTTGGAAACGTTACCTGCTCGGTAATATATACTGTAACTTACTAGTATAGGAAAAGTCTCATTTGTAAATAAGACAGTTTAAAAAAAAAGAACATTACCATTATAAACCAGATTTACGCTAAAATTAGTTTTAAAATACATTACATCTTAAACACTTAAGAGATATATAATTTCCTGACAAAGTTATGCGATACTGATATCCTCAAAGAAGTACAGAATTTTATTGCTAAATGCTTAATGCTATCACAAATTTATGAGGTTCTAAAATAACATCTGACAAAATATTTATATTGAAAATATAAAAAAAGAAGAAATAACCTTTAAGCTTTGCCAAGCTGTCCATTTCGTTTCCAACTTTCATCGTGAGATTGATTTTCAGCTCGTCAAATATGTTTTCGAGTTGATCTAAGAAAACAACAACAAAAGTTACGTTAGTACAGTATTAGGTTAATAATGTGTCCGAATTAAGCAAACAGTCCATTAAACGATATCTTCAAGTGAAATCAGTTAAAAGGATTTTGACAAATAACTTGCGCACTCGGCTTGGATTGGCAATTTGCTATATTGTCGTTATTTAACACTTGCACCGTATTTGTTTATTTTTATCTATTTATTTAATCATGTATTTACTCATTTACCTACATGTTGTATTCATAGAATGTTGCCCATCATTTGGAAATTACCAGGATAAAAATAATGTTTGTTTCAATATAACAACAAGGAATGTAATTAATCTGCGATACTGTTAAAATGTATGTAATAAAAACCAATATGATATTGTTCCACTCTCAAATTCCGGAAAATTCCGGAGTCAATTCAAAAACAAAAATTACTTAAAGTTGTTTTTTACTGGCAAAAAAAGTATAAAAATAACATTTTACATAGCATAATCATACTTGTTGATAGTAAGAACAAAGATTATATATTTGAAACGAATACCGTAATTGTCATTGCAATAAATGAAAGTCAGACATCTGGACGCTGTGGCGGTCGATAATGCTTGATTGGTGATATCTGTTCTTATTCTAAAGTCAATCTATAAAGTTGTTGAGTACTTTTTATAAAAAAATGACATACCTTCCTTTTCCTCTAATGCCTTTATTTGTGCTGCAGTTTCTCCCGTAAGATTATTTCTGAAGCTCTCGAACTTATCGTGAATTTCCAGCGCTGTGTTCTTTATTTCTACAAGAGTATTCCTGACAGTTTCTTCTGTTTTCTTTATTTCGTTGTGAATTGTTTCTACTTTAATCTCTGTGCGTATCATTTTCTCGAGGAGTTTTTCCTCGTAAGAAAATTTGGAACAAACCGGTTCAGTAGCCAGAGAAAAATCAGTTGCGTAAAGTTGGAACAATGCAGAAATCGCAAAGTAAATAGTGAAAGACATTTTGACGTAGCGCGCGACCCTTTGCAGACTGTAAAATCTTTAACAATTTGTGTTAGTTAAACGCTGATGTTTTTCATGTACTTGAATAAGAATAAAAAAAGGATGCATTGAAAAAGTAACACTGTTTTCGATATAAGATAAACAAGAGAAATACAAGGAAAATATGCTTAAAAAGCGAAAATTTAAAAAATAAACCAATTCTTGATTGAGTTTTAAGTTCGAGTGGGACTCGAGAGAGTCAACATTTTTTAACAATTTGGAAAGAATATTTTTTAACAATACCTTGTAGACAAAGGTTAATGATAACTCCCGTTTTTGTTGTTTTTTGTTGTTGTTGTTGTTGTTGTGTTTTTTGTATGTTTTTGTTGTTGTTGTTGTTGTTGTTGTTATATGAAAATACACTGTTGCTAGTGTGTGTTTTAGTCTGTTTATGCCAGTCACGAATCTCCCATAGGGAATGCAAAGGTAAAATAACGCCATTTAAAAGCTACAATTGCGGCTTCTTTTTATGTTCAACTAAAAAGTATATTCGGTCAAAAATCTAGCGCTTCCAAGTAGAACAATACATAAGTTATCGGTCTTGCTGCAATTTACGGACAATGGTCCAACGAAAGCCTGTGTAGATGTTTTTAAAAACATTTCTCCGTAAAAGTACGTGTTCTGTCGCATTTACTTTACAAGACTTTAGATAATTTCATATTCAAAAATAAAGGTAAATGTGGTTTATTTTTGGTATGTATTATTTATTTTTATTGTTTGTCTTATCAGTTGAAAGTTAAACAGTCATATTACTCTAATATAGATTTTCCGGGACCGCACATTGTGTTCGAGCTTATGGTAATGTAATGTGATTGTCATCACTTTTTTGTCATCACTTTTTTATCTTCCCTTTGCATAATATCCAATTCATAACTTTTCAAAACATCATTCACTTTACGTAAGCTTTTGGCCCCATTAAATTCTTAATTGAAGCAACAGATGGTCACCTAAGTCCGGAAATGAAGAGCTTTTGACAAACGAAGAAAAACACTTACTTGAAATTATAGACAATGACTTTTGAAGTACACTTTCATTATCATTTTCTAGTGGTTTGTTTTTATCAAGCAACAACATTGGTACTTAAAATGGCCGGGGCAGTGTTTCTTTGTTCCATTGTTCTATTTTGTATCATCAAATTATGTTTGTGTTATACGGTGAAACAGGTCATGAACTATAACTGACATTGACTTCCAATTAGGCAACATCTGACAAAATAAGAAATAATTGACATAAAAAGCGGTAAGAATTGCCAACTAGAGCATCTTATTCAAGCCAAGAAGACTTGATTTTAGTACCTTGTTCAGACTTCAGTGGAGTGCAGTATAATATTTCTCCAGATAGCCAAACATGCTCGAAAAAATTTTAATCTTGGATTACAGGTATTTGTTATGAATTCCAATATTTTCTAATGCCGACAACCATAGTCCATAAACCTTTTATGGAGGCATAAATAGTAACAATACATCGATATGAAGTTGTCATCAGGGTTTTTCAAATAAAGGGCATTGCTGTCATGTATACCTTAAGCTAGTCTGCATCCCTCAATTAGGGCGTGAGACAAAGTGGGTAAGATTCCCTGTCCTTCCAACTAAAATTAAAAGATTTTCGGATTTAATTTTAATTCTTTATGTATACCTTGAACTATCCTCCAAAATATAAAATGACTAATACCCTTCTGGAGTACTCACCCATATGGGCATATGGGCAACCAATGGCGAAAATGAATTTACTCAAATACACACATGTTGACCTCCAGAATGAATGTATTATATATCATAAAAGTTTTGAAAACGACGGAAGCTCTGCAAAGAGAACAGTGTAAATAAGGAAGGTGTATGGATGGAGTCTTTTAAACATTATGAGTTTTCCATTCAGAATGTGTATTACAAAGGGTAAGCAAAATATTCAAACATACTAAATATTTCAACGCAATTTAGCAGGTTGAAAAATCACAAGATAATAAGTTTGAAAAAAATAATTTCTTAATGAAATTTTGGGTTTGTTTTGTAAATTGGTGAAAATGTTATTCATGTTACAGTTTAGACACTACGGAAACAATTCAAACTAAAAAACACATTTTTAAAACTTATGTTCGACAGTGCAATGTAATTTCAAATAAATGTTCATACTGTAAAATGTATTCTTGTGCTGAAATTTTGTAGAAGAGTCGTTACGCGTTTGTAGTTAAATAAATTTAGATTTTTATCAAATTACTTCCAATTAATTATCATTGTTCCCTCACTTTTTATTTGGGACCTTATTTAATACGAATGTATATATATTGTCCCCGCGTTTTTATGAAAAAAATCTATATTATTACTTCTATGTAACAAAAAATTAAACTTCTTAAAACAATGTTAATTTATTGCTTTACCTTTTCAAAATTTTGTCGGATCTTGTAATTAAAAAATAAATTAGATATTTGCTATTTGCTTAAATATTTCTCAAAGTAGGGTTTCCCCTTTAAAGTACAAAATTGTTTTTAAAGGGGGTCAAATTTTAGAGAAAAAGGGTCAAAAGTCATTTTTTAATTTTTAAAGGGGGCCGGGAGGGGTTAAAAGGGGGTTCTAAGTCCCTAATTTTGAAATTTTTTAGGGCCCAAATTAATCGTATAAGGTGTTATTATACTTTAAACATTTTTCATATTTATGTTGTTTTTTTTTAAATCGGACTCCACTAAATGAGTTATTAAAAAGGTCATCTCTAAAAAAACACGTAATTTTTTTTGCCCTAGTTATTTGGGAAACCCCAAAAAATTTTCCTCCGGGTTTTTCATTTTAAAATGGGCCAAAACCCCGGGACCCGCAAGTTTTAAGAAATTCCGTCGTCGCGATTTTTTTTGGGATTTTGAAAACAAATGTACCTTTTAAAAGACTAGCCCAATAGGAGAATTTTTGTGTTGATTAAGAATGTACAGAAAAAAAATAATTTCCCCCTTGTTGGTTCGGGGAATTAACCGTTGACTTGTCAAAACCCCTGATCCCCCGTTTGAAAATTATATTGAAAATTTACAAACCCATCTTTTGGGGGTATCAAAAAAACCAAATCCTTAAAAATTGTGAAAATAAAAATGCTTAGATTGGTTGAAAAACCCGGGATTTTTAAAAAATACAAAATTATATTTTTTTTAGTATATATGGTATACTGAAAAGGATGAAATCAAACTCAGTTGAATTATTTTTATAAAAAAACAAAAACATTATGTAAAATTTCGAGATTTTCATAGAATTTTCTAAAAATTTATCGCCGTTTAAATTAATGACATGATAAGGGTTCCTTTGGTCAAAATATCAAAAAGGAAAAAATCGAAAAGAACAAAAAGGTTTTAAAATTTAAAAAATTGACATGAAAAAAAGAAAAACAAAAATTTTCTAGAGTTGCTTTTCTTTTTTTTTTAAAAACAAACGCATTTAAAAAAAGGGTTGGGGTTTTTTCTTTAGTTTGAAATTGTTTTTTAAACCATTCTTTAGACCAAAAAAATGCCAAATAAAACAAAATACTTATCTAAACCTTTTGAAAAAAAAAAAAGATGAACTACAAAAAATAAAGGTTAAATTTTTTGAGTTCAGTATTTGATAAATTAAATCCCCACCCATTAATCATTATTTTTTTTAAAAGCAATCATCAGAAACCCATTTTCACAAATCAATAAATAAATGAAATTTTTCCCATCATCAAAAAAAATCAAATCAGTACTTTCATAACATTCTCCGTAGTCATAATTTTAAATTTCGTCATTAAAAGCATCCTCATTTTTTAAAGAGGGGCAAAGAAGCAGCGGGCATAAAATCCCATTTAGGGTTAGTATCATCAACCCCCTTTTACTAAAAATGCCCTTACATCTTTAATCATCCCGAAATTAAGAACATCTAAAAAATCCCCAAAAAGGAATCATAAAATCAACAACAACAACAAACACATTACTATCATTGTCAAGACATCATCATCATCATTATCATGACCAGACCATCATTGTCAACATCATTGTTATCAATATCATTACAAAGAAACATCAAATAATAATAATAATCATCAGTACATCATCACAATTATAATCATCATTATAACTGGTTCCGTCTTCAAAATAATCATCACCAGTAAATAATGATCATCATCATCATCATCATAATCATAATTTCACCCTGTCCTATGCATTAAAAAAAGTATAATGAAAATCGGATTTATTCATTTGATTTTCAGTATTTGACACCTTCATGACGGAAGATATCAGTAAAGAAAACTACATTGACAATACTAGAAAAAGGAAAACCTTTAAGTTTGGCCAAAATATCCCTCTCGTTCCCCATTTTAACCGTGATATTGTTTGTCAATTCTTTAAATTGGTTTTGAGATTTCCCCTCTGAAAAAAAAAAACATCAATGTTTTAAAATATCCCGGGAAATTTAAAAACCCAGAAAAAATATTCAAAATTAAATTTTGGGAATTTAATTAAGGGGGGGGGCCCCTTTTTACGCAACGAATAAAACTTGGGGAAATCTTTTACTCGTCCGCATCTTAAAACAATTGTAAAAAATATAGTTTCCCAAAAAACAGGGGGCTTTTAATAGAAATACCCCAAATTTTTAAAACCGGTTAAAGCCCCCAAATTAAATTGCATGTAAAAATATTTTTTGGAAAAATGTGTGTCCTCTCTATACCGGGACTTTTTTTTTTAAAAGATTGAACCATCAACACTTTCAAAAAATAATTTTTTAATAAATTTTTTCATTAAAAATAAATTTATAAAAAATAATAATTTTTTTAGTAAATATTATAAATTAAATCATAAAAAAAAAGGGTTTTAAAATCATCGCCATCATAAAATACGAAATATTTTAAAAAACACTGTTTTCGTTATAAAAATGGCCCCAAAAATAGAGGGTCAAGTTTTTTTTGTTTTTTGATTTTTTTCCCCTTTCCCAAAATGTTGATTTTAAAATTTTTAGTGAAATATAAGTTTTATCAAAACTTGTTCTATACATTAAAAATACAGTATAAGACGAAAATAGGATTTTATTTCATATAAATGTTCAATATTTGATTACCTTCATGACGGAAGATTTCAGCTAAAAAACTGCATTGAAAATAATGTAAAAAAAATCCCTTTAAGTTTTGCGCCCAAAAATCCCCCTTTCGTTTTCCATTTTTCACCGTGATATTGTTTGTCAAAATTCTTGAGATTTGGTTTTTAAGACTTTGCACTGAAAAAATAACTACATTATATAATGATTTTATATACCAAAGATTATTTCACATTTTTGGATCTTAATAAGGGTGGCGTTCTTAAACGCAAAATATAACTAGCTCGTTTTTAAGCTCTTACAGCGCAACCGGATAATGCTCACCCGGAGGAGCAAGATGCGGTGAAAAAAGGGATTTGTATTTAAATTAAAATTTTTCAAAATTTTCCCCTTTTTTGAGTTTTACATAACTATTAGCCAAAAATTAAGTGTGGGCCATTGTTTCCCCTTCTAAACCAATTTTAACATTTTTCTTTTCAATATAATAACATTTTTATATGGGAACAAATTATGTTTCAAAAAGATAATTTTTTAGAATTTTTTAAAATATTTTCATTTAAAAAGGCAAAATTTTAAAAACCCCGAATAAAAGGAAAATTAAAATGACCCAAAAATTTATTTGAAATAATTTTAAAGAAAAAATTCGAAATTAATTTATTCTTCATATCTATTTGCCACAAATATTTAAAAATATGGGGTAATTTTTTCTAAAACAGGGTGGGGCCTACCTTCCTTTTTGACTGCTTTCTTTTTATTTGTTTCATTTCTGAAAGTCCTCGAATTTTTAATCTTGAATATCCAAAGCTGTCTTTTTTATTTCCACAAGTGTATTCAAGACAGTTTCTTCTGTTTTCCTTATTTCGTTCTGCATGGTTTCTACTTTAATCTCCGTGCGTATCATTTTTTCAAGAAGCTTTTCCTCGTAAGAAAACTTGGAGCATACCGGTTCAGTAGCATAAAGTTGTATTAGGACAGAAAACGCAAAAAACACAATGAACATCATTTTTGTCGCTGTTCGTATGAAACCCCTTTTCAGACTGGCAAATAATGATCACATTACATAGAAAACAGTGGGTTTTTTTTAAATAATTTAGAATGTGAGGGATATTAAAAAAGTTTCAAACTTCTTTTACTAAGGTGTTGAAAAAATGTTTATTTTGAGACTCATTTGACATTTATCTTTTAAACGTTGGAAATAATATAAAAAGATCTAAACAACTGGAAGTTACCAGGTCACCTATTTTTTTACCTTTATAACAGTGTTCCATTATTTAAGATCAAATCAAAAATCTGGATAAAGTGTGATCCCTCGGAAGCATTATTCACAACAAAATTAACTGAAAACTGCAGACTCGGTTTTATTGAGTCTGTACATGAGGGATAATGAAAATCTGCAACATCCCCAACGCCCCCAGCACCGGCATGAGCAGAACTCAATTTTCAATAGCGATACCCAATTTTCGACACTTAAAAGTGTTGGAATCAATGATCCCGAAGGACCAGAAAATATAACAACACTTAAGTAAAGTACGGGCAACTTTTTACAGACAATTGATTTTAAAAATGTTTTCTAGATTTTCATGTTATTGGACTTAGTGACCTTTTTTCATTCAAGACGACAACTGACTAAGCGAGTTTCAGATACAATAATATATTGAAATTTGTGATTCCAAGACTGTATCTTTCGTATCATAAAATAAAATTCGTATTTAAACTCCAATAAGATGTTATAAAAAGAAATATTTTGGCAAAGTTTGATTCAGATCCATTCGCGTCTTTGACCTCCAAGTGTTAAAACTCAAAGGTTCCTAATGTTTGTACGGATGAACTAGATTTTTTTTGCTCAACGTGGCTTTACGTACAAACATTATCACAAACGAACAAAAACTGACAGGATTTCTCTTTTTAAATGCAAACGATGTTTTAATTTGACTGGATCTGGTGAGCTCTTTTCTTTCTAGGATTATATTAAACATTTTCGGATTTGTTAAAATAACATCAAACTTTCTGACGAATATTCATGACTTCATTAGTGTTAACAACCTTTAGTGTTCACCACTGAGCGAAACGTGAGCTATAACAGAATTTTCACAATTTTGAACAGCAGATAAGTTTTCAAATTGGTTTTGTTATGTTTCATTCAAGAATTAATGACTTTGAAAACTTGTTTTTAAATTCTTATTCTTAATAAGTATTTGTATTTTAACACAATACCCAAATGTATCATTGCCTTAAATCCCTTATGAGCATGATCACAAAAAATCAATCTCTATAATATTATTAAACATCATTAATTTTTGTAAATTATTACAACAGATAAATGTTCTATTATGTATGCAAAAACGAAACAATATATGAAGCTATATCATGTAAAAAGTAAAATATGAAACAAAACAATAAATCCAGGAATAACAAAAACAGTAGTAGTTAGTAGTTGCATCCTTAAATATAACATGTAACGAAAAGGAAAGGTCTTTCGAACATGGGAATATATGTTATTTGAATGCATTTTTTGTATAGATAAAATGTAATTGAATAAACATTCCGATTAGCTATATTAAATAAGTATTATTTTTTTATTTCAATACAGTATTAAATATCCAATGTGCGTTAACCAACCGGCATTTGCGAACTGAAAATCACAAAATTAGAAGTAAAATGAATTTCAAGCGTAAGTAATTGTGTTTTCTTACATTGTAAATGAAAATGTTAAAGATATTATTTTGATAAATAATTATCATTCAATTATATTGTACGGGTTAATCAGATTTCTTTTATGTCTACATTCATAACAAGAATCGGTTTGTATTAATGATGCTTTTTCAACTTTCCCTTTGCAAATATGTTATTGCCGTGAAATGACAAGAATGATGGTGCTTTATTTACTACTAAGGGTTTCAATGAAAACACTTAACATTGCAAACATACAATGACTTTACAGTCATAATGGATGAATGTCTTTATTCTATTTAGGCGATCTTATCACATTTTGCAGGGTTGAACTCAAGATGAAACCGGAAAATTATGATGATCTTCTTGACATGGCAATGTTATCTAGTATAGCGATAAGTTGCTGACATGTTATACAAGTGCTCGCCAAAAATAGTGTAGTCACGTCGCACGAAATGATATGTTAATATTTTGTACACCGTGACAAATTACTCCTATCATCGAGAGACAATACATAAAAATTCAATGTTTTATCTCCATATCCCCAGTCGGCGTAAAGATTAAACATGTAACACCGCACTTCAAAGTGCGTTATGTACTTTGGGGTCCAACCCTATAGTGTGTAACCTAATGTTAATTGATTTCTAGCTGAAAACTATTATTTTAAAAGAATTATCCCAAGTGGAAGAGGCCTGTAGAAGAGAATAAACCTGATAATGTATAACATAAACCCTAAAGAAAGATGATTTAGAAAATTTAATGAGTTAAAATATTACATAATTTACGCTTCCATATTTTATATATATACTATCAAAAGTGTTTATATATATCAAAATAGTTTAAAAGTTATATACTCACTAGCTGAATATGTTTGCGGCTAAAAAATCATCACATTCAAGTGGGCTATTTCTTATTGACCAAGCTCTTAGACGAATTTACTTAGTATCATGCAGACGTTTGAATCTGCCTCTGCAGGCCTTCAACTGGCCTAAATAAAAAAGTCGGTAAAAAAAAAGGAAAGTTTCGAAGCAAAAAGTAAAAAAAAGTAGGAACATTTTCAGTAAAAAATGGGTCAAAGACAGAAAAGGCCGGGTTGCATTTGTATACCAAATATCATGAGGCTGTGATGTTACAAAAAATGTTTACCATTGACCATTAATGTCAAAAATTTAACTAAGTTGGTAAACAGGA
This sequence comes from Ruditapes philippinarum, assembly GCF_026571515.1. NCBI lineage: Eukaryota > Metazoa > Mollusca > Bivalvia > Venerida > Veneridae > Ruditapes > Ruditapes philippinarum. The sequence continues at coordinate 424,886 of NW_026866030.1, read as the reverse complement.
AGTGGATGAGCGACAGACCTGAAATCGAATCCCACAGTATGGGACCATGAGGCAATGCTATATGCTAAATATTATAATTTCCTACCATTGGCCATTAATGTCGAAAATTTAACTATGTCGGTAAATAGGAAATTAATGATCGACAGATCTGAAAATGGATCCCACAGTATGTGACCACTAGTTAATGGTGTATGCAAAATATCAAAAGGCTGTGATAAGTAGTTGCTGTGAAAATAGTTACGAAAATTTCCTATCATTTACCATTAATGTCACAAATTTAACTAAGTCGGTAAACAGGAAGTGGATGACCGACAGACCTGAAATCTAATCCCACCGTATGAAACCCTGTGTCAATGCTGTATGCCAAAAATCATGAAGCTGTGATGAGCAGTTGCTGAGAAAACTGTTAAGAAAATTTCCTACCATTGACCATTAATGTCGGAAATTTAACTAAGTCGATAAACAAGAAGTAGATGAGCAACAGACCTGAAATCTAATCCCACGGTATGGGACCATGTGTCAATGCTGTATTCCAAATATCAAGAGGCTGTGATAAGTACTTGCTGAGAAAACTGTTACGAAAATTTCTTACCATTGACCATTAATGTTGAAAATTTAACCAAGTCGATAAACAGGAAGTGGATGAGCGACAGACCTAAAATCGAATCCAACGGTATAGGACCACGTGTCAATGCTGTATGCCAAATATAAATGGGCTGTGATAAGTAGTTGCTGAGAAAACTGTTACGAAAGTTTTCCCCGCCCTCCCGCCGCCCAACATACTATAACCCGGGTTTGCACCAGTGCAACCCGGCCAAAAAGTAGGAATAATAGGTACTATTTTACATGAATGCACCATTAAAACTAATGTTCTTTTTATGTTCAAAATAATTTAACTGCTACCTTGATTGGTGGCTATTCTCACAATTAAAGAAAGTTCTGTTACTTGTAAAGTTTCTGCAGGTGAAATGTGTGACCATTTGCTGCACTCAACTTTCAAAACAAAGACTATATGGGGGCATGTCACACATTTTACCAGCATAAACTTGCCAATTTGACTGCATTTCCATCTTTTAAAATATTTAATAGAGATCTTATTTACCTTATTTTATTTAAATGTCCACCAGTATTGGGAGGCACAATTGTTTTGCAGCATCCATTTCAACTTTGTGTCCTGTCCATATTTTGTCAATTTTGGATAGATTTTAAAACAATTGTGTATAAATATGAATCACATTGGCATGATGTGTTGTGACCTAAATCAAGGTTCATACTTTTAAGGTCCACATCACACTCAAAGGATTTTTTTCTTAAAATACCCTGATGTTCGTGTTCAATCAATAGTTCCTAGATGGATTAAAAAAAATCTATGCATTTATGTGTTCAACATAATAATAATGTGTCACGTGCAAGAATCTGGTCCCTGGCTCAAAAGTCAAAGTCACAGTCATGATATGAATTTTTATAAAAGTGCACTGTCAAACTTGTTGTCATTCCAGAATGGATTAAAATTTACTACCCACAAAAGTACCATGACAAATTCAACATAATGGGTTTGCGACCAACATGGATCCATACCAGCCTGCGCATCCACCAGTCTGATCAGGATCTATGCTGTTCGGTATAAGTTTTTCTACTTGTTAAAGGGTTTTGTAAGTGAACAGCATGAATCCTGATCAGACTGCGCGGATGGACAGGCTGGTCTGGAACACATACTGGTCGCAAACGCAATATGTTGGTTTTGTCATGGCGCTGCTCATTGATGTATTGAACATGTGTTGTGAGTAGTAATTGTAGTGCAACACATGCCTAGATCAATCAAGAAAAAACATTGTTACTTTGGGTGGGTATCTCAAAATATGTATGTTTAGATGACCATCAAATCTTGTCAGACACATACAATACATTAAATGTCGACTATGATTACATTATGCTATACCTGCATGGATGGACTTTAATATTCTGTCTGTTTATATGTTTCTGCCTGGGATTTTGTTAAAGGTCGACCTTTTCTACGCATACGTCTTGGTGTGACCAAACCTCTTGTGTTTGGATACAACATTATGTCAAATGACCATTTGATTCACTTTTCGAGTTCAATTAACAAGGATCGAACCACGAACCCCTGGATTACTTATCTGCGTGCGGACTAATAACCAGAGGAAACGGGAATACAAAATGTCTCTCTTAAAATTGATGATATTACGTACTAAATGATGATCAAAACAAAACAAAGACAATCAAATTGTTTTAATCTTTATATCAAAGCTCATTTGTAGGGGAATACAACATATAAACTTTCTATCATGTATGCAAAAACAGTAGAAAACAAAGCAAATATATGAATCTAATTATCATGTAACAAAGGGAAAGTAAAACAATAAACCTTAATGAAGGAAATATTTTTTGTCCATAGCATAAAGGCCAAGAGAGGCCTTTTGTATAAGAAGCTTGAAAATTTAAACTATACTCAGATTGGTCTTCAATCTTCAAGTTTTTGTAGAATAAATTTAATTTTTAACACAAGTCTGCTAATACACTACTATCATTGGTCAATTTCGAATAGCATATATCCCAAATTAACCAATCAAATGATTGCATAATGGACTGGTGCACTAAGTATTTTTTTTTAATTTTGAGATAATTGTAAGATAATGAATTTCTTTCTCCGCATGCTGTAATAGTCCAATTCATAAATTTTCAATTTCAGTCACACAAATAATATTTTTTGTAAATGATGTTATTTAATCATAAAATACAAACTGACACTTCTGAATAAATATAAATTAAAATAAGAACTAAAATTGTCCTTGTTTCATAAAAATTTCATAAAACACCTTTAAATAAGAACTGAAATTGTCGTTGTTTCATAAAACAACTAACTTGCATCAACTTTTTTAATTCTTTTAATCCAGTGATGACAGCTGTAATTAATACCAAGGTGCATGTCTCATTGTTAATTGCCACTCAAGCACTGTCAAGGTCACATGACTACTATTTTTAGCTTCACTAGCTTCTCAGCCTCCATTGCAATATCTGCACTGGATGTTATAAAACATTTTTCTGAGCTATATCATAAATCTCAGGATTTTCATTGGTTAGTGTATACTATTTGCAAACTTTGAACAAATCAAATACATGAGATTTAAGCATGAGCGGTACATAGTTCAATTCAGTACCAAGAAACAATAATACAGAAAAGAAACCTTCAAAATAAACATAGTATGAGTGAACCAGGTGTTGCATTGTGATCTTTTTTATTGTATATTTGTTAATTTTCAAATTCTTAAAAAGTCAGAATTCCTCAGTCCATCTTTAAGTCAGAATTCCTCAGTCCATCTTTATATTAAAACAATGTATATCAAAATTAAAGCAGAATATCTCAACATAAACATATTTTCTAAATGCTGCTTAAACAAAAGAAAGTCCAATTCAAAAAAATTACATTAAATGTTTTGTTGCATTAATTGAACTTGTTTAGGAAATAAATGCATTATCCGAAGAGAAATTAATTCAGTAGACATAACTTACTGCATAGACTTTACTGACAGAAGCAATCTTAGTATTTTCATTACGAGTGCAAAAATATTAACAAGCCTGTATTGTAATATAATGCAATATAGTCAATTAACCCATATTGCAATTAGAACAAGAGCTGTCGGTAGGACAGCAACGCTCGACTATTCTTAGTGCTTGATAGTAAAAAAAACTTGATTAAAAGGTAAAATTTTCTCAGTAGAGAAAAGGGCATTTTTTTTATTTATATCCATATTACAGTTATAGGCCTTGGAGAGAGTCCTATTATGCTCTCAAAGAAGAGCATAAAAGTTCAACATGTTTCAAAGCCTTATGTCAATGAACTTTGAAAATATTTGAGGTGTTACAAAAAGTTTAACGTAAATTCTAAGTCGAAAAAGGGGCATAATTCTGTCAAAATGCTTGATAGAGTTACCTCCTCCTGTTTACAGGTTGGGGTTATGATGGTCAACAAGTACATGCAAGGTTTTAAGGCCATATGTCAATGGACTATGAAAATATCTGAGATATTACAAAAACTGTAACGTAAATTCTTAGTCAAAAAAGGGGCATAATTCTGTCAAAATGCTTGATAGAGTTACCTTCTCCTGTCTACAGGTTGGGGTCATGATGGTGAACAAGTGTGCAAAGTTTCAATGGACTTTGAAAATATTCAAGGTATTACAAAAACTTTAACGTAAATGCTAAGTCGAACAAGAGCACCGCTAGGCGGAGCATTATATGCCCGAAAGTGTTTTTTTTTTTTAGTAAGGATGAAGCATTTGTAAGATATGGGAATTAGCTGTTCATCCTATAAAATTTTACAGCTGTAGGTTGATTAATACTTAAGTTATTAATAATGACCTTAACCTTTGACCTTGTGACCCCAAAATCAATAGGGGTCTTCTACATTATATGGACAATCATCCTAAGAAGTTTGAATATTGTGGGCCAAATGGAACTTTAATTGTACTCTAGAAACTGTTTTCAGTATTAAGGTAAAAGTGACTTTGACCTTTGACCTTGTGACCCCAAAATCAATAGGGGTCTTCTACCCAATATGGACAATCATCCTATGAAGATTGAATAAAGTGGGCCAAATGGAACTTACGTTATGCTCCGGAAACTGTTTTTGGTTTTAAGGTAATTGTGACCTTGACCTTTGACCTAGTGACCCCAAAATCAATAGGGGTATTTTGCCCAATATCAACAATCATCCTATGAAGTTTGAATATTGTGGGCCAAATGGAACTTAAGTTATGCTCCGGAAACTGTTTTCAGTTTTCAGGATATAGTGACCTTGACCCTTAACCTTTTGACCCCAAAATCAATAGGGGTCTTCTACCCAATATGGACAATCATCCTATGAAGTTTGAACATTGTTGGCCAAATGGAACTTAAGTTATGCTCCGGAAACTGTTTTCAGTATCAAAGTAATAGTGACCTTGACCTTTGACCTTGTGACCCCAAAATCAATAGGGTCTTCTACCCAATATGGACAATCATCCTACGATTTTGAACAGTGTGGGCCAAATGGAATTTAAGTTATGCTCCGGAAACTGTTTCAGTATCAAGGTAATAGTGACCTTGACCTTTGACCTTTTGACCCCAAAATCAATAGGGTCTTCTACCCAATATGGACAATCATCCTATGAAGTTTGAACATTGTTGGCCAAATGGAACTTAACTTATGCTCCGGAAACCAAATTGCTAACAGACGGACGGACGTACGGACGGACGGACAGACAGACAGACAGACAGACAGACGGACGCCAGGGGGTATAACATAATATGCCCTTTCGGGCATATAAAAAGAGGCATAATTCTGTCAAAATGCTTGATACAGTTACCTCCTCCTGTCTACAGGTTGGGGTCATGATGGTGAATAAGTGTGCAAAGTTTCAAAGCCATATGTCAATGGACTTTGAAAATATTTGAACTATTACAAAAACTTTAACGTAAATTCTAAGTCGAAAAAGGGGCATAATTCTGTCAAAATGCTTGATAAAGTTACCTCCTCCTGTCTACAGGTTGGGGTCATGATAGTGAACAAGTGTGCAAAGTTTCAAAGCCATATGTCAATGGACTTTGAAAATATTTGAACTATTACAAAAACTTTAACATAAATGGTTACGCCGACGCCGACGCAGACGCCGACGCTCGGGTGACTACAATAGCTCTAGTTATTCTTATCGAATAGTCGAGCTAAAAATTATATTAATCTAAAGCAACTGTTTATTTTAAAATGGACTTGAATTGACTATTAATATTAACGTTTTGACGTTTTAAGCTTAACGATAGTTTCTGATCCTTTTCAATAAAAGTCCATGATTTTAAAAAAAATATTCAAAGCTCTACAAAATACTAATAAAACTTTTATTTTAAATATGTTTGACAGGTTAACGTTTGTACAGATTTAAGCCCAAAAAATATGTTTGTAAATTTACTTGCAAACTTGCAGTGCTCTGAAGAGTTAGGGTGTATCTTTTAACATCCCTGGCTGTTACCAGAATATAACATTTTAAAGAGGAGATGTCTCTTGAAAAATGATGCCAGACTTGTGAACATTGTCATACATGATGAGTGTGTTACAATAAACAATTATGTAAAGTTTAAATAATATACCATTTATAGTCACAAAGAAGAAAAGTGGAAGAAAAACAAGTTACAAATATACAATTTCACAAAAAAAGAAAATTAAAAAAAACACTAACAAATTTCAAATTTTCAAGTTCAAAATGAAAATACTTATGGAACCCCAGGCGCTAGACTTATAACTCTAATCACATATGATGTAGATGTTGATAATGAATGTATATTTAATTTACATTTGAAGTAAAACCATGGAGAAATAAGAGAAGTAAGAATGAATTAGAAAAACTCAAAGTTTAAGGACGTATTTCTGGAAATATGGATGCTAGATTGATAAACCTTGTCATATTATTATGAGGTGGGAGTTGGAAGTAAAACTTATCAGAAATGGAGGTGTTTGAGTGAAAATAATAATTTCCAGAAAAAAAATAGTAAAGCTAGAATATTGATTTTTTACACATGATTTGAGTGATTATAAGAAACATATACACGTATATGATAATTGAAGTATATATAAATAATGTTATAAAATAACAACATTTTACATGATCATTCTAAGTTCAAGGGGGTAGTTCTGATATTTTTTGAGTTGTATACCTTGTCACATATGGTGTCGTATATTTAATCAGAAACATTTATTTGAAGTTTGAAGTAAATACCACTTATAGTGAAAAAGCGTAAAAACGAGGTTGCCGGCGCTTGGTAAGTATAATATTCCCTATTGTCAGGATTAAAATGATGTGTAAAATCTCCATACTGTCAAATTTTCAGTCCTATTTGAGTAATATTAATATTTTTATATCTGCCATATTTTAAGCCTATTTGTTGCCACCACATTTTTAAACAAAGGAAGAAAAGAAAAGAAAAAGATGTGCATAATCTCCAAACTGCCATCTACCTATATTTCAAGTTTCATAAAAGTTTCATAAAAATATTTTAGTCCTTTTTTGCTTTGTCACGGGATCCAGTTTTTTTTTTGTTAATTTTGCCATATTTCAGTCTATTTGTTGCCATAGCAACTACAGTTGTCAACATAGGAAGACAAGAAAAAGACGTGCATAATCTCCCCATATATCAAGTTTCATTAAAATGTTTTCAGGACTTTCAGTTTTGCGGACGGATAGGCGGACGTGTCAACATTGGTATTGGAGTTGGAGTTTATGTACTTTTTCTTTGATCTTTATGTGGCACTTTTCAATATAAACCAGTAAAATTACCACATAAACAAGTCGGTTTGTGATTTCCTTCTTTTTTTAACTAATATTTTGGACGAAATGAAGATCATAGACCATTGGATGTTTGCCCGAACTGACTGACGGACAGACGGGCGGAGGGTCAACTTTAAGTTCCCAACGGTTGAACCGGTAGGGGACTAATAAAAATGTTGACTATGTACTTATAAACATTCCACTGAAAGTATTCATGATGTGCAAGTTATGTGTATATAAAACGTAAGCCGTGCTACCAGATGTACTTGCCACCCAAACACGCCCTCCTGACTTCATTCTTACAATGGCCGATACCGAACTGCAAGTATAAGAATCCGTGTCGTAATTTATCGATCTTGCAACAAATGTGCTATCCAAGACTAGTCCAATAGGAGAATATTTACTGTTTGCAGTACAGACATGTACAGTAAAGAAGTAAGTTCCCTCTACGGGTGCTGTGAATATACCCGTTGACTTGTCATATCCTGATCCCTCGTTTGTAATTATACTTTCAAATACTAGCACTTCATTTTTGGTATCAAGGACCAAATCCTTGACATTGTGAACATGGAATGCTACACTTGGTTGTATTATTGATTCTGTAAATACAAAATTACTTCCTTTTTTAGTATCTATGGTATACTGAAAAGGATCAAACTCAGTTGAATTATTTTTATTATAAAAAACCTAAACATTATGTAAAATTTCCAGATATTCATAGAATTTTAACCTAAAACATAAAAGACGAAAACATAATGTTCTCGAGTTGCTTTCAAGTATCTAAAATAAAATAGCAGTTTAATTATTCGTTTATTTTTGAGTTACCATTCATAGACAAAAAAAAACAGTAAAGCAGTAACGAAATACTTAAATAAAAAAGATGAACTACGAAAATCAGGTTAAATCATTTGATGTTCAGTACTTGATCATTATCACCATCATTACATCATTATCTTATTCTTAATAATCATCATCAGCATCATCATCACAACATCATCATGATCATGCAATTATTACCATCATCAATAGAAAATCAACATCAGTACATCATAATCATTATCAACATCATCATCATCATTATCATTCAATAATCATCACCATCATCAGTAGAACATCGACATCTGTAGGTCATCATTTTCATTACCAGTACATCATCATCATCATCATCATCATCAACAACAACAACAACAACAACAACAACAACAACAACAACAATACTTATTATTATCATTATCATCATTAGCAGCAGCATCAATGCATCTACGTTAGTATCATCAATATCATCACCAGCATTACCATCATCGTCAGTACATTATAATCATCACCATTATCAGCACATCTTCAAAATTAACCAAAAGGACATCATCATCATCAACAACAACAATAGCAAAATTACTATCATTGTCACGACATCATCAATATCATCATTATCATGACCAGATTATCATTATCATCATCATTGTAATCAGTACCATAGCAACAAATCATCACATAAAAATAATAATCATCAGTACATCATCACAATTATCATCATCATCATCAATATTACTGGTACCGTCTGGCGTCATCAAAATAATCATCACAAGTAAATCATTAACATCATCACCATAATCATGTTATCACCCTCTTTTATACAATAAAAACAGTATTACGAAAATCGGATTTATTCGTTTGACGATAAGTTTTTGATACCTTCATGACGGAATATATTAGTAAATAAAACTACATTGGCAATATTTAAAAAAAAACACCTTTAAGCTTGGCCAAGATATCCCTTTCGGTCTCCATTTTCACCGTGATATTGTTTGTCAATTCTTTAAATTGGTTTGCGAATTGCTCTGAAAAATATTATCATCAATGATTTATTTACCGAAATGTTAATATCAGAAATAAATTTAACAATTACATCTTGCATCTTTATTAGGGTGGCGCCGTCACGCAACAAATATAGCTCTCCAGGGATCTTTATTCGTCGACATCTTACAACGAATACGAAATCGTATATAGCTCCCAACAAAGAGTATACGTCAAGATGCACCTTTTTGACGGATAGAGCTCTCAAAGTATAAGCATGCAATGCAATAAATATTTTGGCATAGGGTTTCTTGTACACTCAGACATTTTTTTTTTTAAATTGAACATTAACATCATCATCATCACAATAATTATTATCATCAGTATCATTACCAGTTACATCATCGAAATAATGATAATTAGTATCTCATCATCATAATCATCATTTACGGTTCATCATCACCATCATCAATTCGACATAATTAAAAATACTAATTCGTTATCAAATGACCTTATATTAAGCAAATCGTTTGTTTGTTGTTGTTTTTTGTTTTTGTTTTTTTTTGCTCCGATGTGATTCATGTAACATAGGTCAAACGATGTTCTTCTATACATTAAAAATAGTATAAAGAAAATCGGATTTTTCATTTGATGTTCAGTAGTTGATAATTTCATGACGGAAGGTATCAGTGAAGAAAACTACATTGAAATAATGAAAACAGTACCTTCACGTTTGGCCAAAATGTTCCCTTCATTGTCCACTTTCACCGTGATATTGTTTGTCAATTCTTCAAATTGGTTTGAGATTTGCTCTGAAAAAAAAAACATGACATCATGATTAATATACCGAAATGTTATTACACATCGGATCTTCATCAGGCTGGCGCTGTTACGCAACTAATATATAACTCGTTTGTTAACTCTTAAAAGAGCTATATGTCTTACAGCTCTCTCCGGAGAGCTATATACATCGAGAGCTAAATGAGGTGTCATACGGCGTAAATTGGATTATTATTAGTTATTTTCACATTTCGCCTTTATGAGATTTCATTTCAATATATAACATTTATATAACAGTTAATCATACTCAAAGTATTGATTGTTTGAAAGCACTTGTATATGAAAATAAATACATGTAAGTTATATTCATTCATAAGTCATTGTTTAACCGAGTCAATAAAATCATCGATACGGTCTTTAGTGTAAAATCTTTAGTAAACATTCGTAATATATTCTTTATATCTATTTTCACAAAAATAAAAATATACTTTTCTTAAAACAAAAGGACTTACCTTTCTTTGACTGCATTTCTTTTATTTGTTCATTTCTGAAGTCCTCGAATTTATCTTGAATATCCAAAGCTGTCTTTTTTATTTCCACAAGTGTATTCAAGACAGTTTCTTCTGTTTTCTTTATTTCATTCTGCGTGGTTTCTACTTTAATCTCCGTGCGTATCATTTTTTCAAGAAGCTTTTCCTCGTAAGAAAACTTGGAGCATACCGGTTCAGTGGCAGAAGAAAAACGAGCAGCAAGAAGTTGTATTAGGACAAAAAACACAAAGTACACAATGAACACCATTTTTGTTGCTGTTTACAACCCCTTTTCAGACTGGCAAAATGATCACATTACATAGAAAACAGTTTTGTTTTTTTTAAATAATTTAGAAAGTGAGGGATATTGAAAAAGTTGCAAACTGATTAAATGAAGGTGATGAAAAAAATGTTTATTTTGAGACTCATTCGACATTCATCTTTTAAACGTTGGAAATAATATAAGAAGAGCTTAACAACTGGAAGTTACCAGGTCACCTATTTTTGACCTTTATAACAGTGTTCCATTATTTAAGATAAAATAAAAAATCTGTATAAAGTTTGATCCCTCGGAAGCATAAACCACACAAAATTACATGGTCATTGTAGACTCGGTTTGATCGATTCTGTACATGAGGGATGATGAAAATGTGCAAAATCCCTCACGTCACCTAGCACCGGCATGAGCAGTACTTAATTTTCAAGAGCGGTACCCAATTTCCTCACTTAAAGGTGTTTGAATCAATGATCACGAGGGACCAGAAAATATAAAAACACTGAAGTGAAGCACGGGGCCATTTTTATAGAGAATGGATCTTAAAATTTTTTTCTAGGTTTCCATGTGGACGTAATTCAAGATGACAACTGACTAAACGAGTTTCAGATACAATATTATATTGAAATCTGTGATTCTAAGAGTGTAATGGGCTTTCTTTCGTACGTATCATAATATATAATCCATATTTAAACTCCAATTAGGTGTTATAAAAAGAAACGTTCTGGCAAAGTTTGATTCAGATCCATTCGGATCTTTGACCTCCAAAGTGGTAAATCTCAAAGTTTCCTAATGTTTGTACGGATGAACTCGACTTTTTTCCCAACGTGGCTTTACCTAAAAACATTATTTCAAACGAACAAAAAATGATAGGATTTCTCTTTTTAAATGCAAACGATGTTTAAATTTGACAGGATCTGGTGAGCTCTTTTCTGACCTTATAGTAAACATTTTCGGATTTGTTAAAATAACATCAAACTTTCTGACGAATATTCCTTGACTTCATTAGTGTTAACAACCTTTAGTGTTCACCACTGAGCGAAACGTGAGCTATAACAGAATTTTCACAATTTTGAACAGCATCTAAGTTTTCAAATTGGTTTTGTTATGTTTCATTCAAGAATTAATGACTTTGAAAACTTTTTTTAAATTCTTATTCTTAATAAGTATTTGTATTTTAACACAATACCCAATGCATCATTGCCTTAAATATCTTATGAGATTATGATGAATAAAATAAGGACACAAAAAAATCAACCTCTGTAATATAATTAAACCTTGTCAATTTTTGTAAATTATTACAGCAGATAAAGGTTCTATTATGTTTGCAAAAACGAAACTATAGATGAAGCTATATCATGTAAAAAGTAAAATATGAAGAAAAAACAAAATAACACTTAAGCCAAGAATAACAAAAACAGTAGTAGTTAGTAGAACTTTGCATCCTTAAATATAACACGTAACCAAAAGGAAAGCTCCTTCGAACATAAGAAATACATGTTATTTGAAGGCATTTTTGTATAGATTTAAATGTAATTGAATAAACATTCCTACTAGCTATATTAAATAAGTATTCAATACAATATTAAATATCCAATGTGCGTAAACCAACTGTATCTCAGCCGGCATTTGTGAACTGAAAATCACAAAATTCGGAGTAAAATGAATTTCAAGTGTAAGTACTTGTGTTTTATTACATTGTAAATGGGAATGTTAAAGATCTTGTTTTGATAAATAATTATCATTCAATTATATTGTACGGGTTAATCAGGTTTTTTTTATGTCTACATTCATAACAAGAATCGGTTTGTATTAATGTTGCTTTTTCAACTTTCCCTTTGCAAATATGCTTTTGCCGTGGAATGACAAAAATGATGGTGATTTTTGTATTAATTAAGGACTTTAATGAAAACACTTAACATTACAAATATACAATGACTTTACAGTTATAATGGATGAATGTCTTTATTCTATTTAGGCGATCTTATCGCACTTTGCAGGGTTGAGCTCAAGATTTAACCGGAGATCTTCTTGACAAGGCAATGTTGTCGAGTATAGCAATAAGTTGATGACACGTTATACAAGCGCTCGTCAAATAGTGTAGTCACGTGGCACGAAATGATATGTTAATATTTTGTACACTGTGACAAATTACTCCTATCGTCGAGAGGGCAATACGTAAAAATTAAATGTTTTATTTTTGAATTTTACATCCATATCCCCAGTCGGCGTAAAGATTAAACATGTAACACCGCACTTTAAAGTGCGTTATGTACTTTGGGGTCCAACCCCATAGTGTGAAACCTAATGTTAATTGAATTCTAGCTGAAAAACTATTATTTTAAACAAATTATCCAGAGTGGAAAAGGCCTATAAAGTTCCATCTGTAGAAGAGAATAACCCTGATAATGTATAATATAAACCTTAAAGAAGAAATTATTTAGAAATGCTTTATGGTTAAAAAATACATAATTTTACTCTTCCGTATTTTAAATAAATATATAACAAAACGTTTAAAAGTAATTTAGGCACTAGCTGAATATGTTTGCGTCTAAAAAATCATCACATTCAAGTGGGCTATTTCTAATTGACCAGTAGATCTATTTAGAGCAAGGTGCTCTTTCATAGACAAATTTACTCAGTATCATGCAAACGTTTGAATCTGCCTCTGCCTAAATCAAAAAGTCGGAAGAAATAGGAAAAGTTTTGAAGCAAAAAGTAGGAACATTTGCAGTAAAAATGTAGTAATAATAGGCACTATTTACATGAAAACGCCAGTATAACTAATGTACAAAATGATTTAATTTAACTGCTACCTTGATTGGTGGTTATTCTCACCATTAAAGAAAGTTCTCTTACTTGGAAAGTTTCTGCAGGTGAAATGTGTGACTATTTGCTGCACTCAACTTTCAAAACAAAGACGTCACACATTTTACCAGCATAAACTTGCCAGTTTGACAGCATTACCATCTTTGGCAGCAGTTTGACAGCAAAACCAACATATTGCGTTTGCGACCAGCATGGATCCATACCAGTCTGCCCATCCGCGTAGTCTGATCAGGATCCATGCTGTTCGCTATCAGTTTCTCTACTTGTTAAAGGGTTTGTAAGCGAACAGAATGAATCCTGATCAGACTGCGCGGATGGGCAGGCTGGTCTGGATCCATGCTGGTCGCAAACGCATTATGTTGTTTTTGTCATGGCGCGTCTCATTAATGTGTTGAACATGTGTTGTGAGCCAAGCTCAAAGGCCAATGTCAAACTAGAATTCCAAAGTCATTTCTTTTCATTAAAGTGTGTTGATGTTCATCATTCTTGGATGGATTCTAGAATAACTTGGCATAACTGACCTGTACATGATGACTACATGTCACACGCAAAAATCTGGTCTTCAGCTCAGTGGTCATGGTCACAGTTGTACATGTATTCCAGTCATGATTTTCTTAAGTGCATTGATGGTCATGTCTGGTCAACAATTCTGCCATACCTGCATGGATGGACTTCAATATCCTGCCCGTTTCAATGTTTCTGCCTGGGATTTTGTTAAAGCTTTACCTTTTCTACGCAGACTGTCGCGCGACTCAAAACATACCTCTCGGTGTGACCAAACCTCTAGTGTTGGGATACAATGATATATCAAATGACCACTGATTCACTGTCCAATTTATCACAAAGTCAAAGGATCGGACCACCAACCCTTGGATTATGTATCTGCGCGCGGACTAATAACCATAGGAAACGGGAATACAAAATGTCTCTCTTAAAGTTGATGACATTATATACTAAATGATGATCAAAATAAAACAAAGACAATCAAAATTTTTAATCTTTATATCAAAGCTCATTTGTAGGGGAATACAACATATAAACTTTCTATCATGTATGCAAAAACAGTAGAAAACAAAGCAAATATATGAATCTAATTATCATGTAACAAAGGGGAAAGTAAAACAATAAACCTTAATCACGGCCAGTTGACCCCATAAGGAAACGTTCTTTCTGCAACATAGCATAACGCCCAAGAGAGGCCTTTTGTATAAGAAGCTTGAAATTCAAGCTATACTCAGACTGGTCTTCAATCTTAAGTTTTCGTAATATAAATTTAATTTTTAACACAAGTCTGCCAATACACTACTATCATTGGTCAATTTCGAATATCATATATCCCAAATTAACAATCAAATGATTGCATTATGGACTGATGCACTAAGTCAATTTTTTTTTTATAATTTTGAGATAATGTAAGATAATGAATTTCTTTCTTCTAATGCTGTAATAGTTAATTTCTTAATTTTTCAATTTAAATCACATAATATTTTTGAAAATTATGTAATTCAATGATAAAATACAAAGTTCTGCATAAATATAAATTAAAACAAGAACTGAAATTGTCCTTGTTTCATAAAAATTTCATAAAACACCTTTCAATAAGAACTAAAAATGGTCCTTGTTTCATAAACAACTAACTTGCATTACTCCTTTAATCCTTTTAATCCTGTGATGACAGCTTTAATTAATACCAAGGTGCATGTCTAATTGTTAATTGCCATTCAAGCACTGTCAACGTCATATGACTACTATTTTTAGCTTCACTAGTTTCTCAGCCTCCATTGCAAGATCTGGGCTGGAGGTTATAAAACACTTTTCTGAGCAGGATTTTCATTGGTTAGTGTATTCTACTTGCAAACTTTGGACCAATCAAATACAAGAGATTTGAGCATGAGCATTGACAATTTCTTTACAATCTTGGAGGTACATATTTCAAACCAATTATACAAAGAAACCATAAAACAGAAAAGAAACCTCCAAACTAAACATGTTATTATTGAACCATGCATTGCACTGTGTTTTTTATTGTATACTTATTAATTTTGAAATTCTTAAAAAGTCAGAATTTCTTAGTCCATCTTTATACTAAAACAATGTATATCAAAATTTAATTAAAGCAGAATATCTCAATATAAACATACTTTCTAAATGCTGCTTAAACAAATTTTTAATGAAACTCAAATTCAATAAAAATATGTCTCACAGTTTTAACTCTTATTAGATATTAATGAAAATATCCGGGTACCAAGTAGTTATGTACCATCGTAGGTTTTAGACGAAGCTTTATCTTAATATTAAGGTGTACTCGTAAAATTGTTGCACCACTAATCATTACCAGTAAGCTATGCCAGGAAGCTATGTCCTTAAAATCTAAAAATATACACATTTATAAGAGATCTTTTTTTAGAAATTACTGAAAAAATTATGCATTCCTTTTAAGGTTTCAAAATTTATAGAATAAATTATAAAATACATTACACAATATGCCATGAATTGGATATGTAATTCATTACACATTGTACCAAGAAAAGTTCTGACACTTAAAAAGATGTCACAATGTGACAAAAGTGATCACAAATGCTGAAATACGTTTCGAAGTAGTACAATTTTTGCTCTAACAGAGCTAAAAATATCAGACATAAAAACACAAAGTGCAGCATTAGTATGAATATAAGAATATCAACAGATCAAAACCATAACTATTTGTTGAATAGTAAATTACATGGTTTTTTATTGAGATTTTAACACATTTTTGGGCATATCTCAGTGGTCAGTCCACCTAACTGGCTAACTAACCAGTAAGTAACAATTTCTCAGCAAGAGACTATTTAAGAATCAACATTTATGTTTTAACAGTATTTAACAGAATTGACAAGTATTTTTTTTTACAAATAAATGAACAAATAAATTTGATACTTTTTTTCATTTGTTGCGGAATTTTGAATAATCATATTATTGAGTAATGGATATAAATAATGGTGGAAAGATCATTTCAACTGTTATGCAACATAAAACACTTGTAATGGAATATTTTCAAACAAACAAAATAAATCTGTAGAAACGATTATTTCTAAATATAGCTAAATATTATTGAAGAAACTGCTGGTAGCCTTCTGCTCCAGTGAATATCACATCAATCCATATCCTCATAGCTTCTGCAGAGGGCGCCACTAAGAAATAGGTCCGTTCGTACGTTTTAACACAGAAAGTCAATTTTTGGTTCGGGCTTTTCACAGTACGTAAATGATCCACATACACTTCTTCAATTGCTTGAAAGTATATACCTCCGCGAGGCTTTGATTCACTTTTATCAACATAATAAACTAGAGATCTCTTTATTCTGTCAAACACAAACCAGCGTTTATGCCAAGTTTTAATTTTCCCGCCCATTTTGACGAGAAATCCTCTAGCACTGTTTGAATTTATAACAACATGTTGGCACATTTCTAAATTGTGTCCAGCAGTCTCTATATGCACTTTTAAATCAAAGTCTTGACTCCTCACTGGCAAGTACCTTGTTAATGGACGGGCCTGAAATTAAAGAAATCTGATATGAAAGATCTTGAATAAAGTTATACTATTTACTATTTAGGTTTATTGTGATAGTTTTTATACAAATATAAATATTAGAAAGAATGTAAAGAATTTATTTCATTATGCATGGTTTTCAAAATCTGACAAAAGTAAACTTTTAATTAAAACAAATATGGAATGCCAATCTTGACTTTAAGTTATTTGCCCTTGAATTTGAACTACTTTCTTATTTTTTTTGGTAATTACTTGTGCAATTTAGGTGCATGAGTCATGCGCATAAATCATAGTAAATAAGTATTCTATTAACTAGTGGATAGCTTTCTCATATGAAAGAGGTCCCAGACAGGATTTGAACACATGGTGCTTAGGGGCAGGTGGTTTGAATTTGACAACCATGTGCTAGTTCAGTAGTTGTTTTGTCATTTAAAAACATTAATGATCAGCTAAGCTACATTATTAATTAAAAAAATACTGGTTCATATTTGAATCTTTTTTTTTTAGATATCTAAAATAACAATTTGAATATGACCACATTTTCATGTTTTTGGAAATGTTTATGCTATCTATCTATATTCAAATATGTACAATTCAATTCATCTTCAGTTAACTGTTTAATGCAATGATTTTGTTATTTTTTAAAAAACAAACATAATTTAACCTGAATTTTCTGTTTTTCTCTATACTTAATCTGTTGTGCGACAAGTTCTTCACGAAGTTGTGTTTCCTCCCGCAGTTTTCTCTCAAGCTCCTCCCGTTTCTGTCGCTCTTCATGTAACGCCAACATCTCGTTCTCACGCGACTTCATCTATAAATAAAAGCTCGGGTATTTAAAATTGTTTCCTTATACAAACTAATGAACTGAGAATTACTCTCATATTCACATATCAAGGTACACAACTATGTTCAGATAGGCTAATATATGTGTGGGAGATTATCTCCCTTTACAATAAACTGATAAAATTCTACTTCAGCAATGTAATATGGAATGAGTGAGTATACTTCAACAAGTTACACATTTCTTCCTGTATATATCATTGCCGAATTATTCTTAACTTGATTTCAATTGCATTTAATGTCATAGTTACGACTAGATATATGATTAATATGATATACATGTATATATTTCTGGTAAATTAGGGAAAACTTTACCAAAGTCTGCACATTAATAAAGACTAGACTGTTAGCTGATCAACTTCATTTCAATATTGTATCAAATCTCTTTCATTTAATACAATGGAATATTCCAACTTCAAATTGGTAAACATCTAAAAAATTAAAAAACTAAAAGGATGAAAATGTACCTAGATGCAAAACAAGTCTTACTTTTAAATGAAGAAAATTTTAATAGATTTGTAATTTTTTAAGGAAATTATACCCTATTTTTAATACAAATGAAAATCCCTATCAGTTTGTGTATTTAAAATGTTCAGCCAAAAATATTTTTCTTCAACTATATGACTATAAGATAATACATACTTAATTAAAAGAATTAAATTTACGACTCAATTTATTCAAAGCACCCTCTAAGCTTAACATAAGAAGTTAACTTTGTCCTCAAATGACTGTAACCAAACAAACTTGAAGCATCAACTTTGATGTTTAGACATTGAACACTTGAAGACCTTTCCTTAAATACTAATAAAAAAGCCCTACTTTTGTCAGCGAGCCAAAGAATTAATTTCCTGTAATTAATTATAATTGCCACTTATTTCATCACATCCTGCCATCTGTAATAAGTTTTGCTTTCAATCAATTAGTAATTTGTATTTGAGGAAGTTTTTGGTCATGCATTCTGTAATTAGGTGTGAAGGCATTTTCCTTGTAGAATTCTATAGAGATGTCAATCAATTACTACAATGTGGGGAAGTTGTTAATTGTCTTGTATAGTCTGTACTGAGCAGGGTCAAACCTTGAGAGAGTTTTGATAACTATGACAAATCAGTGTGTCACCACTCTACAACTACAGAATTGTGAAGAAGTTGTGGTCTCTTTGGTATACAGATATTTCTCGTCCACATTGAAAATACATGGTTGGACATAAGCCTCCTAGTGGGAATATTACCACCTCCAGGCTCCCAAATAGAAAAATAATGTATAAAGAAAGAAATACATTCAAAGTAAGCATATTTCCCTAAGCAGGCCGGGTATAGTCCAAATACTTTGATGTCTTGAGCATTTTAAAGAGATACTTTTTATTACTCTGACAGAATGTTCACGTTTACATTCCAACTGGTGGGGGAGGGGTAAAACTTTTCTTTTTTTTTAGGTATAGGTTGTATGCCACTATGTAAATTTATAAAAAAAAATACGTTTGCTGATCAATGCCCCACCTCCAAATGAAAAGTGTCCCGGAAATGAGTCTAAAAATTATGGCATGTATGGGTAAAAGGTTTGGGCAATGTCCATGAATAGATTTTTACACATGGGACTAAAAATGCCTCTATTCGGTCTCAAACAGGAAGTAAGGTTCAAGGTGCATTCTAAACATGAAAAAGTCTTAATTTGTCGACCTATCTTTGCCAATTACTCACAAGTGCATGAATTAATAATCATAAACTTTGCAATTACACTACTTAAATGTAATTCAGTATCAGTTTATAAAGTAAAAACATTTAAGGAATTATTTCATACAAATTGAACTAAAACAAGAGCTGTCCGTAAGACAGCGCGCTCGACTTTTTTATTGCTTGCCAATAAAAAAAGTTTTTGCAGTAAAAGGCAATACAAGAATCTCTGTATTTTTAAAGTGAACAATGGCCATGAGCATTAAGATATTTAGTGAAGAATTATTTTACTGAATTGTGTGATACCCTTGAACACTGCAGCAAAGTTTGAAATGTTTAAGTCAAAAGAGGGCTGGTAAGAAAGAAAAAAAAACTAGTTGTTTGATACCCTTGAATATTACAGCAATGTTTATATGACATAATTTATGGTAAAGTGAACAAGTGGATAGGAATGAATTTTTTTAGATTTTTTAAGTTTTTTAGTGCTTGCCTATAATACAAAACATTGACAGTTAAGGGCCATAATTCAAATAAAATCTTTGACAGAATTACCTTCTCCTGGACATGTTTGGGAATCATGATTGTAAACAAGTATTCCAACTTTCAAATTAATATCTCAAACAGTTCAGTCAAAAAGTGGACTGGTACTAAAAACTTAACCAAGATTCTAAGTCGATAAAAGGCCTTAATTTTTAAAACAAATCCTTGACAGAGTTACCTTCTCTTGCGTACAGATGGGGGTAATGATGTGAAATAGCATTAAAAGTTTCAAAGCAATATCTCAAAGGGTTAAGGCAATAAGTGGATTTTACCCATATTCAATGTATTTTCTAAGTCAAAAAGGGGCATAATTCTGTCAAAAACCTTGACAGAGTTATGTCCTCTTGTCTGTTGATGAAGGTCGTGATGGTAAACAAGTATGGTCAGTTTCAAAGCAATACCTCCAATGGTTTTGAAATAAAGTGAGGTGGTACAAACAAGAGCTGTCCGTAAGACAGCGCGCTCGACTTTTTTAGTGCTTGCCTATAATACAAAACATTGACAGTTAAGGGCCATAATTCAAATAAAATCTTTGACAGAATTACCTTCTCCTGGACATGTTTGGGAATCATGATTGTAAACAAGTATTCCAACTGAACTTTCAAATTAATATCTCAAACAGTTCAGTCAAAAAGTGGACTGGTACTAAAAACTTAACCAAGATTCTAAGTCGATAAAAGGCCTTAATTTTTAAAACAAATCCTTGACAGAGTTACCTTCTCTTGCGTACAGATGGGGGTAATGATGTGAAATAGCATTAAAAGTTTCAAAGCAATATCTCAAAGGGTTAAGGCAATAAGTGGATTTTACCCATATTCAATGTATTTTCTAAGTCAAAAAGGGGCATAATTCTGTCAAAAACCTTGACAGAGTTATGTCCTTGTCTGTTGATGAAGGTCGTGATGGTAAACAAGTATGGTCAGTTTCAAAGCAATACCTCCAATGGTTTTGAAATAAAGTGAGGTGGTACAAAAAACTTAACCAAGCTCAATACACTTTCTAAGTCAAAAAAGGGCCATAATTCTGTCAAAAACCTTGACAGAGTTATGTACTCTTGTCTGTAGATGGAGGTTATGATGGTGAACAAGTATGGTAAGTTTCAAAGCCATACTTGTAATACTTCTGAAATAAAGTGGGGTGGTACGAAAAACTTAACCAAGGTGTGACGCCGACGCCGACGCCGGGGCGAGTAGGATAGCTCCCCTTTTCATAGAAAAGTCGAGCTAAAAACTTAACCAAGCTCAATACACTTTCTAAGTCAAAAAAGGGCCATAATTCTGTCAAAAACCTTGACAGAGTTATGTACTCTTGTCTGTAGATGGAGGTTATGATGGTGAACAAGTATGGTAAGTTTCAAAGCCATACTTGTAATACTTCTGAAATAAAGTGGGGTGGTACGAAAAACTTAACCAAGGTGTGACGCCGACGCCGACGCCGGGGCGAGTAGGATAGCTCCCCTTTTCATAGAAAAGTCGAGCTAAAAAAAGTACACACCAAATATGGGTATACATGTACATTGCACTTGGTATTTATTTTCTATACTTTTTCTACCTATTTTACTTTAGAAATCTGGATTCAGGGAAAGGTGGAAATTTTATTACAATTTAAAGAGCAGAGCACTCTTACAAGTTCTCCACTAAATTTCTTTATCAATAGCAATCTTATAAAACAGTTCCATCTTGGGAATAATTTCACTTAAGATTAAAACGCATAAAATTGTTACAGTTCTTTAACCAACACATTCTTTACCTAGAATCAATTTTCATTGCTAAACATTCTGAAGAATTCAATAGGTTTTTACTTCAAAAAGTTATAAAGGACAAAGATGTCTGGGTAAAGCACAAATCCATTAATGAATAAGAAAAATTAAAAAACAAGTTCCAAAGTTTAAAAAAAGTAAAGGTAAATTATTGGTCACTTCTATATATATATATAAATCTGAATTTGATTAACATAAAACTAGGTTTTTACATGCAACAATTTGTTAGACTTTAAGTGTTATATTATAACCTGAAGCAAATATTTAATCTAAAATTATATCAATGCATGGAGGTGCAGGATGATCTGGTAAAGAATTATAACTTCCAGTAGGATAAAGTTAAGAAACATAATTAGGTCAGTAGGACTACCTGGTCCTCCATGAGCCTCATTTTCTCGTGCTGAGCCTGTGCTAGCGCTCTCTCCAATTCTTGAAGTTTCTCAAGATTATCCTCCCCACTGCTCACACTGAAAATACAAAAATAAACATATTACAAAACTTGTGATCAACCCCAGTGACTGTCAGTACTAGCATTAATTACTACAATTAGTACTCTTCACAGAGGATAAATGATTCTTTTTTTCTCATGATGATATATCTAAAAGGTATAACTTTACCCTTGCACTTTATCACTCCAAACCAGCAAAATTCCATACAAATTCTACAGTGAGTATACTATTTCATAAATACAAAACAGCAACATATACGTTTACATCCACCTCTGATTTTCCTTGCATTATATCTATTTTAACATTTTTATGAGGCAAGAAAGATACAATCTTTCATAGAATGTCATGCAAATGTATAATCACTGGACATAATTATTTATATATAATCGAAATACATAATTATTTATATCTCAAGAAGTCTGCTACTATCAAAATGTTAGTTAGTTACCATATATTTCAATTCCAGATATTAAAAAATGTTTATATACAACCAAGTAATATGTATACCTGTATATGAATAACAAAATAAAGTGCCTAGCATTTTTCAACAGTGACAGGATGCTAGAACCAATTAACACAATGAGTTGAACCTCGCAGTCTTGACAAGACAAACTAGTCTTGGTCACATAATTATAGGCAAACAAGACAAACAAACAACCTAGTCTTGGTCTGTTGCTGATGTAACATAGGCAAACAAGTTTAACCGTCAACTAGTCTCAATCTGTTGCTGGTGTAACATTATCACAACAAATATTTCTAAGTTTAAAGAGAGTTTCTTCTGTAATTATTCATCACAGGCAAATAATCGTCCAAACAGCCATCAACCGGCACTATAAACATTAATTAAAAGCAATTAATTAACACAGAAAAGGAAACTGTTTTTGTATGGTTTTGCAATGTTCCATATATAAATTTTTATTTGTTGGTCTTTTGTTCTTTCTTCCCAAATTAAAATTCTGTGTATTTGCAGGATCCTATGCAGAATTGAATTAGTTAGAAATATCTTTTTTTCCCAAACATATGCCACACTCTAATATTATGTGCTACTTCACAAATATTTGGTCAGTATAACTATAATAGTTATTTTTCTGCTGTGTATTAAGGTTGATAAGATATCAATCCAAGACAAGAATAGTTATAAAATCAGGGTTTCCACAAATAACAATTGCATCAAATAACCAGACTGTATCATTACACATACATGTGAAGAAATCACAAAGAGTTAGAAATTTCCCTAAAATATTATCAAATCACAAAACTGAGACAATATGTGCCAGGACACTTAGTGACATTAGTTGTGCAAAAGTTTGGTTGAAATCTGTTAAGGAAAGTAGGAACTGTTTACTACAAATAGTCTGCCTACCAACGTTCACCAATAACAAACTTTTCCCATCAGACAACCTTGGTAAGAGTTCTTGGGTGAAAATGGCAGAGTTGGTCTATGAGAGATAAAATACATGTAAAGTGCAATGAATGACTATCATCAGGATCAGAACCTTGATCTGTAAGGACCAGAAACTTGATCCATAGGGACCAGAAACTTGATCTGTAAGGACCAGAAACTTGATCGACAGGGACCAGAAACTTGATCTGTATACACCAGAAACTTGATCCATAGGGACCAGACACTTAATCTGTATACACCAAAATCTTGATCTGTATACATCAGAAACTTGTACCAAAGGGATCAGAACCTTGATCTGTAAGGACCAGAAACTTGATCCATAGGGACCAGAAACTTGATCTGTATACACCAGAAACTTGATCCATAGGGATCAGAACAATCTGTAAGGACCAGAAACTTGATCCATAGGGACCAGAAACTTGATCTGTATACACCAGAAACTTGATCCATAAGGACCAGAAACTTGATCTGTATACACCAGAAACTTGATCCATAGGGACCAGAAACTTGATCTGTATACACCAGAAACTTGATCCATAGGGACCAGAAACTTGATCCATAGGGACCAGAAACTTGATCCATAGGGACCAGAAACTTGATCTGTATACACCAGAAACTTGATCTGTATACACCAAAATCTTGATCTGTATACGTCAGAAACTTGATCCATAGGGACCAGAAACTTGATCTGTATACACCAGAAACTTGATCTGAAACTTGACCAGAAAAATATATCAACAAAGCAAATTTTTTACAGCTTGCACTCAGCACTTAATAAAACACTAGCTGCTGTGAGTATATGAAATAAAGGCATTAAGATATAGACATGTTAATAGTTTCTAGCAATGTAAAAGCAATATCCTTGTCTTTACTGCTTTGTAAGGATTGTTTTGACTGTTATTCAAATCTGTGTTCATCATTTCCTTGTGATCTCAATTTGTTTTAACAACTGGTGTCTATTGATCAACCTTAATTTCAATGCCATAAAACAATTTTAATTCAATTTAATCTAATATGAACATTTGTGCTCAATGTTCCAATGGATGGCCAAAGATTAAATGAAAACATTTGAGCCGTGTCACGACAAAACCAACATAATGGGTTTGCAACCAGCATGGATCCAGACCAGCCTGCGCATCCGCGCAGTCTGATCAGGATCCATGCTGTTCGCTATCAGTTTCTCTACTTGTGAGAAGCTCTGTAAGCGAACAGCATGGATCCTGATCAGACTGCGCGCTGATGCGCAGGCTGGTCTGGATCCATGCTGGTCGCAAACCCATTATGTTGGTTTTGTCATGACGCGGCTCATTTGATAAAATTGGATGGCTTTTATAATGAATATTATGCATTACGCCTCAGTGTTTGGTGTCAGATCAATGGCTATTGTGCCTAGCTCATTTCTAAGAAGACAAATGTAAAACAAACACACACAAAAAAAACTTAATAAAAATGAAAAAAATAAATCAAAGGATATTCTTTTAAACCTCTACCTGGTACATTTGTGTAATAAATTTTCCAGTTTTCATTTTTGTTACTAACTCTTCATTATCAATTTTGGGGATGTCAGGATTGGTCAGCCACCAGTATAGAGCCAGTTCAAAGTCTGGGAGGTGCACTGGCTGGCCTGGCTCTTTGATACTGTTGACAAAATTCATCACCTTAGTGCAGTAACAGGTTAAGTCCTTAGTTAACCAATTATTGCACTAAAAGTGACAAAATGCTAATCACTTTAGGTTCAAGCACAAAAAAGTTCATTTATAAGCACTGCAAACCTGTTTGATAAAGAATCTAAAAGGGGAAGTCATAAAAGCTTTAAAAAAATGACCACTGGGATAACGATACTGAATAGGTACAAGTTGTAAATACTGGAGTGGGGAGTGAGGGGTGGGGCAATAGAAATCAGCAGATTTATACTGGAGGAATTAGAAAATTACATACTGTTAATACCAGTCACATTAAACAGGAGACTCCAGTAACTAGCTGGCAACAATTCCTGACTAATAAACAAATAAGAATAGCTTAAGTTTGCATATTGTTGCAGAGCTCTAACCTATTGATATCAACTTATTAAATATCAATATTGAAATCATCACCAGTTATACATTGTATATTTATATCAGGAATACTGATGTATATTAAATGATTACTTTATATTCATTTATTTTCAATTTCTTTGTATTAACAAAATGTATGGATTATAGATACAAAAACCAAAAATCTGAATCTGCTGTAGGAATTATATAATAAATATAGAAGAATACATGCATATATGAAACAAGTAATTCCATCTGCAAATACAACTAAAATAGGAGTACAAGTCCCTCACAATTTTTGTCTATTTCTCGGTTACAATACTAAATCTTTCTCAAGTTTCAGTGCCGTGATCAACCCACAATTAGTCTTTGTTTTGTTATAAATAGATTGATATCTTTTCGTCTAAAAATACATTTTATCTTTTGTTTATAAATAGATCAAAGAAATGCATCCCTCTTTCTAATTAATGACCAAGGGAAAAAATGGAATTAAGGAAGGCAATTATCCAAATATAGAAAATCTCTATTATCCTAGGACATTCACTGTTTACAAAACTGTTCATTATAGCTAGCTATACCTTTTCCTCTAGATTCCTATAATTATATATATACAAATGTATTTCTGATTGACTTTAAAAACTAACGGACCAACATTGTTTAGATTAATTACCTAGATTTTTCTAATTCTATTAGTAAATACTTTAAACCTGCCTATTAAACTTTAAACTCAAGCAACCTTAATAATAATCAGGTTTTGTCTGCTAACTCGATTTTTAATACCAGGTACCCGCGCCATATGAGGAAAATTGCGTGTAACCCTATGTAGGACTCACAGTTGAGACTGGGTAGCACTAGGCCATCATTCACCTTCTTTAATGCATGATTAAAATGTATGATAATTACAAACAGCAAATAAAATGTCAACAAACATTTAGATGTGAATTTGATAACTTTTTATAATTCCCCCCAGAAAATAAAACTAACATGAAAAAGAAGACATTAAAATACAAATTAAATTCACATTGACAATTATTTGAAAAACACAACAACAAAAGTTGTCGAAATTCAAATTGTTCCAATTTTCTTTTGAACACCTGTAGAAAAACAAATCTTCAGATGTTTAAATGAAAACAAAGAAAGACTCAAACTCTAGAATTACCTGCTTGTGGGTGTCATGGGACGTCCACAAAACCAGCAATGCTCAAGATTAAAACTAAGAGCTATCCGATGCTTCTTTTCAACTTCAAGTTCTAAATTCTGTGGAGGAAGGTGAAATCCGTTTTTTCCACGCAAGTTTTGGACTTTAGTACGATCCATCGGTGAATAAAACTATCCAAATTAATTCCAATTTTTTCATCTCTGATTACTTTTCAAGTCTTATTTAAGATAATTCCGTAAATGTCACGCTCCTTCAATAATCATTATTAAAAATGTTTTCTATATATTATTTCAAATTTTCCATACAGTAGAGTTTAATCCATAACTCAGTCAATCTTAATTCCTTTCCTCAACTAATATTTTTTCCTCAAATTAAATGTCTTTCATTAACTTTGGGCTCATTTCTTTCCAGTATTTTAGTCACCTTTAGGTTCCATCAATGCCGTCTGCTTCAAACCTTTCAATCAGTTTTCCCTATTTCGTATACAATTATACCTGAATTCTTTGCACAATCTAGTTCT
This sequence comes from Ruditapes philippinarum, assembly GCF_026571515.1. NCBI lineage: Eukaryota > Metazoa > Mollusca > Bivalvia > Venerida > Veneridae > Ruditapes > Ruditapes philippinarum. Next base: position 397,460 of record NW_026866030.1, on the reverse strand, counting down.
CCTCTGAATCAATAAAACTACATTTGAATTCCATTACAACACATATCTTGCTTCTTTTAGCAACCTACAATTATGTTCAATCTTTACTGATGCTATTGAATTTTCCTTGTCAAAGGAAAAGGGAAGAAAAAAAATTAACATTCACAGCGCATGTTTCCTCAGTAAAACAAATCTTACATAACTCTTCAGATAGTTATTAATCTTAAGCTCCACTTAAACGAGTAAAAGACGTAATAAGATTCATTTTCTTTGTATTGCATTTTCATTCTACACCCCCCCCCCTTCAAAAAAACAAATGAAATACAGAACCTTCATAAAGTGCATTAAGAAAATTAAAATCATTTTTTCTCCTCAAACAGAATGAAAACTAACAGAAGTTGGAAATTCTAAACTTTTTTTGTGCATTTGCATTGGTTAATTTCTGAATCAAAACAACTCCCAACTGAAAGTTTTGAACAAAAAAAATGTTTTCATAATGAAAGTCTGTAATTTTAATGATACCATATTTCCTCTAGAGAATTTTCAGACGATTCAAAATTAAAATCTATTTGAAATTGATAGCTTTTTCTCTCTATAAATTGACATCACATACTATGAAAGTAAATCTCTCTCCTCTTGGCTGAATGACATCATTATAGATCTTAATACACAATCTACAGTACATGTACATGACAGCTGACCAGCTAGCCTCTTTAACCAGGTAACATTAATTTTTTGGTAACATAAAATTAATTAAGTCTGTTTGGTTCAAACCCAAGTCTTCTCTGTAACTTAAAATCCAGCATATGCCACATGGTCAACATTTTGATAATTTACTTAAAATACTAGCCCCATGATTATTATGTCTTCCATCTGTCATGCCAGAATGCCTAGTGGTATTTCTGAGAATCAAAAACCATCATTTGGATTAATGATTTAAAACATTATACCTCCATGATAACAAAGCCTTTTGCTCACTAATCTCAGTGTATGAATGCTTATAAGATGACAATTACCCTTCTGATTAAGTTGACAAAAAGTTGCCCTTATATTTAAACAGTAGATGCTTTGACCCGGACCACTGAATGTGTGCTGCTCTAATTTTGGAACTGTTGCCAGATGAAACTGCACAGATATACTGGCCTGCAGGTATAAACGGGTTATTACCTCAGTTAACTTAGCATACAGAGACCTCAACCTAACCAATACTTAATCACGGTGCATATCCATATCGGTACCCTCTTTGCGAAATCTGCTGAAACTGTACCCTCTTTGCACATGCACAGGCCACTCTCTGCTAAAAACAAACCAGCGATGGATAACAATCCAGTAAAATTTCAATATAATAAGAAAAGAAGGTATGACACGTGGAAAAGATGTATACCACGGAACACTAGAATGTTTTATCTATGTGCTTATTTATCATGTGCCCGTTTTTCATTTACTACAACTTCACAATAAGCTTCAAAAAATCGACATATCTTGCTTCGCCCATCACCTTGACATACTTTTCGGGCTGAAATGAACCTGTGGCTTGATTATATATGCATCATACATATTTTGTATGTTCATTTACATATCATCTTCGGACAAATGGCAGTAAATTGTCAAAAATAATTGTAAAATTAATAAAAACACCCTACTTTCGGTTTTGCAGCTGCACGGGCTACCTCTCTTCATTTGAATTTTTATATCACAGGTACCCTCTCATTTTTAACACATAGGTACCCCCAAGGCACGACATAATTACATATGCTTTTATTTGCGTTAATCGTTAGGTATGTAATATTTCTTACTTTTATCTAAATATATTACATACTTAACAATTAACGCAAATAAAAGCATATGTCGTTCCTTGAGGGTACCTATGTGTTAAAAATGAGAGGGTACCTGTGATATGAAAATTCAAATGAAGAGAGGTAGCCCGTGCCGCTGCAAAACCGAAAGTAGGGTGATTTTATAAATTTTACATTTATTTTTGACAATGTACTGCCATTTGTCCGAAGATGATATGTAAATGAACATATTAAACATGTATGATGCATATATAATCAAGCCACAGGTTCATTTCAGCCCGAAAAGAATGTCGGGGTGATGGGCGAGGCAAGACATGTTTATTTTTTGTAGCTTATTGTGAAGTTGCAGTACATGAAAAACGGGCACATGACAAATCAGCACATAAATAAAACATTCTAGTGTTCCGTGGTAAACATCTTTTCCACGTGTCATACTTCCTTTCCTTATTACAATGAATTTTTACTGGTTTGTTATCCATCGCTGGTTTGTTTTGAGCAGAGAATGACCTGTGCATGTACAAAGAGAGTACCGTTTCAGCAGATTTCGCAAAGAGGGTACCGATATGGATATGCACCGTGTTAATGCTCTTACCAATACTTAGTGTACAAATGTCTTAACCTAACCAATACTTAGTGCCCTATCTTAAATATGCTTAGGCTGTGTGCTTGTAAAACAAGTTATTTTATTATTTATTGCTAAATTTCATTCAAAGGGTCAATTTTACCAGCTGAATTTACTTAGATGGCTATATATTACATAAGCACGGCTATAAATAAATATACCATTATATCACAAATGTTTTGTCAGTAAAAGGATATTTGAGTAAATTATTACATTCTGCAGTGTAAAAAAAAAAGTTTAAATAGAAACATCTTTCTTTTTTTTAATATCATCTATGTGTTTTTTTCCCTGTCTTACTTTTTCTTTTACTATTATAATTATGCTCTATAGTGAAACTTCTGAAGATACCAGAATAACTGACAAAAAATTATGTCCACACTTTGATCCCACCTCAGTTTTTCTCTTCATGGAAGGAGACTTTTAATGATAACTGCACGTACTGATTGGACACATAAATCTAATTTCTATGGCATCAGACTAGTAAATTAGAATCTTTACTACAGAAATATCGTAGATATATAATGACCATTGTTCTCCTGTAGAAATCATGCTAATTAAAAGCAGCTCTAGTGTTTCTACTAACACAAAAAATACAATGTACCTTATATGTCATGTGAATGCATGATAATTTCAAGTGAATATTTGTTAAACAAGAGCTGTCGGTAGGACAGCAACGCTCGACTATTCTTAGTGCTTGATAGTAAAAGAGCCTTGATAATGTAAAATTTTCGAAGTTAACAAAAGGGCAATTTTTTTTTTTAAATCCATGTTACAGTTATAGGCCTTGGAGAGAATCCTATTATGCTCTCAAAGAACGGCATAAAATTTCAACTTGTTTCAAAGCCAGATGTTGATAGAATATGAAAATATCTGAGGTGGTATGCAAACCGAAATATATGAGTTGAAAAAGGGGCATAATTCTGTCAAAATGCTTGATACAATTACTTCCTCCTGTCTACAGGTTGGGTAGATGATGTTGAACAAATGTGCAAAGTTTCAAAGCCATATGTCTATGGACTTTGAAAATATTTGAGGTATTACAAAAACTTTAACATAAGAGGTTACGCCGACACGGACGCCGACCCTTGGGTGACTACAATAGCTCTACTTATTCTTATCAAATAGTCGAGCTAAAAAGAAAAAAAAAACATTTAAATTTTTCATAAAAAAATCAATAAAAGCATCAAATTAATCAATTTGATCTTCAATTTATCATAAAAATCACAATATGAATCATTGAAATCATATAATTTATCAATGAATTCAACAAATTTATCAATTAAATCATACAATTTATCAAAGGATTCAACAAATTCATCAATTAAATCAATTAATTCATCCAGAAGTTACCAACTGTATCTATTAAATCATACAATATGTCAATGGATTCACACAAAGAATCAATTACATAATTCCAATACAAGGTATTAAACTCTAAACCCAACATCAATCAAATTACACCATCAACCACTAATATCACCAAATAAATCCTAAAATAAAATCAGTCAAATTAGTTAAAAACATATTATTCACAAAAATCACCTTATGAATCAATTAAATTTCTGCAAGTAACTATGAATAATTTAAATTACCAGTTTGAAAATGTTTGAAGACAAATAAAATTATTGCAATGGATATCAGATGCCACTGGAAGTCACCTGCCAGTTCTTGCCAACAGTGAACTCTATAGACTTAACTTTCTAATAAAGTCTTAGCTGTTGGGCTTTCAATTTCATTCTCTTAAAATTTCAATGCTTATATGTAATTTAATGTTTGTTGTTCCAATCTAAGTCTGAAATCTCATCAAGACTTAAGCAATTTTATCCTTTACTATGCCAAATATCTAAAATGGACTTTTCTATCTATCTGGACTACACCATTCACCTTTTAAAGAGAAAATTACAAAGAAGGTATTGACTGAATAGCTTTACACTGTGCAGAGCTGATGATCACAAGGCACAAAAAATGTATTACAAGATACAGAACGCTCTTAGCAGACAATGATCACAAGGCACAGAAATCACTGTGCAGACCAAGATCACAAAATACAGAAATCGCTATGCAGACCATGATCACAAGGCCAAAAACCACTTTGCAGACCATGATCACAAGGCACAAAAATGCTATTACAAGACACAAAAAGCTCTAAGCAGACCATGACCACAAGGCCAAACAGCACTGTGAAGACCATGATCACAAGGCCAAAATGCAATGTGCAGACACAGAAAGCACTTTGCAGACCATGATCACAAGGCACAGAAAGCACTGGACAGACCATGATTACAAGGCATATAACACACTGCCCAAACCATGATCACAAGGCATAGAAAGTACTGTGCAGACCATGATCACAAGGCATAGACAGTACTGTGCAGACTATGATCACAAGGCATAGAAAGTATTGTGCAGACCATGATCACAAGGCATATAACACACTGTCTAGACCATGATCACAAGGCAAAGAAAGCACTGTGCAGACCATGATCACAATGCATAGAAAATACTATGCAGACCATGATCACAAGGCAAATAACACACTGTCCAGACCATGTTCACAGGGCATAGAAAGTACTGTGCAGACCATGATCACAAGGCATAGAAAGTGCAGTGCAGACCATGATCACAAGGCATAGAAAGTATTGTGCAGACCATGATCACAAGGCATATAATGCACTGTGCAGACAATGATCACAAGGTACAACAAGCACTGTGCAGACCAAGATCACAAGGCCCAGAAAGCACTGTGCAGACCATGATCACAAGGCACAGAAAAACTTGTATCAAACAAAGTACAAACTAGCATCAGATTCTGTTTACAAACGTCTTTTTTTGTTGTTGTCTGAAAACAATTTTTTACGCACAATAATCTTTCAAGAGACTTTCAGGGCTGGACAGAGCAAATATTGAATTCTGATAAATTGGTGTGTCAATCAAAAGAAATAGGTGGCAAAGTGGAATAAATAGTCGGCTATTGGAGTCCTGTCAAGAGATCTCATTGTCATTCGGTATAATTGAAATTGACATAATCAATATTGAGAAATTGCTGCTTTTTGATTATACTTGGCCTTTTCTTGGAAACTGACAAGGGGCAATTAAAGATAGTAGTTAAATAGGGCACTTTTTTCCAGAGCATATGTTATTATCATTATTGTAAGGAGAAAAATGGAAGAGATGTTAGGCTCTTGATGACAAGAAAAAAGAAAAGAAATGATGTAGTGATTTGATTTTTGTTGGCATATTGCATTATGCTGAAGTAATTGTTTATTCCAACTAACCTATCATCAAAATAAACAACAATCATTTTATATCTCTTTGTTATTTAGACAGACAAAAATTTCCTTTTTACTCTTACAATGAGAGAAAAAAATCTCATGTAAATAGTGGTTTCCAATGGGTTTTCACATGTCTATTTTGAAAATATACTGAAACTTTAAGACAATAAGAAAATCGCTGAGTCATTTAATCTAATTGTCGAGCCCTAGCTGTCATACAACTCAACAATGGGGTCATATTCAGCACACAGTCTTCATTACCTTTAGTTGTAAAGTAACAATAATCAACAATATAAAGATGGCAATCAAATCATGTACTTTTAGTACAGGTAAAAGACCAAAGGGCACCTCATTCCACTTTTTCAGGCACAAACACAACCCCTGATGCATAAAAAACTCAGACCCTCTTGTATGACAGCTGGAACAATTGCAGCGAATCTAAGCACTTTTTAAGTACTTTTTAAACAGTAATCAAATTCAAGGACTATTATTAAGATTTTTTTTCTAAGAAATGAACTAAATTTTAACCACTTTTTAAGATTGTTACAATGGACCCTGTGGATAATTCAAGTACCTTGTGGGATTTGAACCAACAGTGGATAGGTACAAGTGATAAAAACATCAACAAAGCATAACAGCTCAGCCATCCAGGGTACTCTACAATGGTATTATGTTTTATGCTATTCACCAAAAAAATTAGATATGTCTTACTTGCCTGAATTTCCCAGATAATCAGTACCGCAGTAAATAACATCACAAGCATCATTATTTGTGCAGCGAAGAGATTACAGTTTTCCAAAAGATCTCATTTTTTGCTTTTCGATTGCTGAGCATTTAAACAGATGGTTTCGAAATTTATGTCTGACTTTCACTTCAGAAATGCCAGGCATTTGGCTCATCAATAAAACCTAAAGTTTCAATTTTCTTCCAGTAAACACCAGATGGAAAGGAGTAGAAAAAAAAATGCCAATAAAACCTGATTTATTTTTAAATTTGCAGATATTTCCTACTTCATTTTTTGCCACATTCTTGATTCATTTTGACAAAAAGTTGGAAGAAGATCTGTGTGTTTGTATAATAAAATGTCTAGGCTGTTCATGATTTGCACAACAATTATTGTGATGTGCATTTCTTCATTTGTTTGGAACTATCATTTTTTATATTTTTAGGTAAGACATTATGAACATAAAATGTTAGGTGAGTTTGTTTCTGATATTTAACTTATTCAATGTAAGTGACGGAAATATCACTTTCCTGTACAACAAAAACAGTGCCCAGATGTCTGCAGTCTCACCTGGATGCAGCCAGGCTAAACAGTCACTATACTATCTACTATTCACTTTTATTGTCAAGTTTTTTCAAAATTAAAATTGTTGGTTTTTCTATTTTGTTTACAACTATTTTAACAACTTTTTCACTCATCTTGGCAAATGATTCACCTAACGAGCTTTCCTGGATAACTAACCAGTAATTACCAATTCCTCAACCAGGGACTGACTGCTAATAGTCAACATGGTTTCCATGACAAAGGACCACTATTCTGAATGTACGATAACCATTGTCATAGAGAAGTTACGCCTCACTCTAGGATCAAACAAGCTAACCTCAGAATACTATCCAATGCTTTCTCTATACAGCTAAGTGGCTGGACTATAATTTAGCAAACTTAAACAATGGAGAATATGAAAATTAAAGAATAGCAAATTCATTATATTAAATTCAGCGGGTATTTAGATTAAGTTCCGAGCAAATTCCTTTCAATTATTGTAAATTCTGAATTCATTCTGTTATGTATCAAGCACATTAATAAGAACATGAAATTTTGGTCTCAATTTCCATGTCTCTGATCATAGTTATTATTGTATTAGTTAGCTACAGTGATTTAGTTATTACTTCTCATACATTATTTACTGGCCGCTGCACGTGTGATTACGTGAGATTATCACAATTATCTTCAGGATGATGTATTACTACTGCAGACGATTAGGACAGAAATATGTTAAGGTGATTATTCTTACATCCATATTGTCTCAGCTTAGGACAATTAAAGGGAGATAATTACAATTAAAGGGAGATAATTACCCCATCATCTTGTCTCTTGTCTTTTTGAGGTCAATTCAGGTACGTGGAACGAAAGAGCAGTAATTAAAAATAATTATCAAATTATGTCATTCCTTCATTCAGACAATTTATACTATATTTTCAGCAACTTGTGGATATATTTTCTTCCTATTTATTCTTGGATTGGAAAATAAAACTTACATTGAATTATAGATTGATTGGGTTTTACGTTGCGCTGACACAGTATAGGTCAAATGGCGATTTTCCAGCTTTACTGGTGGAGGAAGAGCTCATGTGCCCTTTCCTGCATAATGTCAGGCACTTACAGGCACTTGAGTAGAACTACAGATGTTCTGTGAGCTAGCTTGATTGGATCTTATGTCCTTGTAGGGATTCGAACCCATAGCAGTAAGAGGCAAGTGGTTTGAAGTCAATGTCTTTAACCACTCGGCCACAGACTCCCTAAGGGTTTATAGATAAAAATTATTTGACAACCACATGGCCCAATGCAAACTCTGTAAACAAATCCAAACTTCTCACCCTCTAAGTCAAAACGTTAAGACATAAATTGCTTCTGATAGGTTCCATTGATGTGTTGAACAAGCGCAATTAACAAAAGGTTAATAAATATCTTATAAAAAAAAACCATTAAAAAAAACATCATATTTCTAGGACTATCACCCTAACTAAGTAGCCAATAAAATGTTATGACAATGAACCTACTATTCTCCAAGAGATGAGATATATTTATATCTTCAACAACTGCCAGAGAACAATATCAATATTACTCCGGAAATTATCAATCATATATTTGGTCTTAAATAAGAAACTGTTTAATTAACACACATTAAAGGTACTCGTATACAGTTTCAGCTAAATTTCTCAAAACCATGATGAACCAGTTTGTGAAGTAATGAAAATAAATAAAATTAGGTACCTTTTCTCATAGTTTTAGTTTTAGGTCTTCAAGGAAGTGAACGAGTTCTTTTAGTACAGAACGTTTAAGCAAAGTTTCATGAAAATCCTTTAAAGAATTTGGGAGATATGGAGCGGAAACAAAATATAGACTCAAACATTTGACCTTGAGCCAAAATGACTGACTTATGCCATCTGCACATCATCTCAGTGGGCAAAACATTAGTTTCATGAAAATCTTTCAAAGAATGTGGGAGATATGGAGCAGACATGAAAATCTTACGGACAGACTGACTGACAAAGGGCATTCCTAGACCCCCACACCCCGCTTCATGGTAGGGGAATTAAAAACATATTTATAGTTTGTGAAATGTATAATCATTGACAATTCAGGTGAAACTTTAAATGTTACTGTAATTGTGCAAAATTTAAAAAGAATTTACTTTTTTCTTATCACCAAAATTCTTACATATTACTTAGTGAATGGAGTAAGAAATATTTCTGTGTAGTTCAACATTTCTTTCTTCTAGGTTAAAGCACTTCATTTGTCAACATAACATTTAAACAATTTTCAAGTTTTCATAAATAAAGAACGCAAATCTGTAGGCAAGCTGCTATGAGGAACATTGAAACTAATCTTTAGTCATGTATATTACCTTCAAGTTTCATTGGTCACAGTTAACCCATTTTTCCTTCATTGCAACTTTCTCTATTTTCATTCAAAAGGGTAACTACTTGTAAACAAAACTGAGGTAAAAGTACACCTGAGAATATTTGGTTTGATTTCAAGATATTTCAGATCAATAAATTCCTTTATGGTTTTGCCAGTTTATTCTAGAAAATTTAAATACTGTGCAATTTATCTACACAATAACCAAACAAAATCTGAATATTTATGAAATGAGATTGTACGCAATTTAAAATAGCCGTACTTGTATAATATTTATGAAATGTGATTGCACACAATTAAAAATAGCTGTACTGACTGTCCATACTTGTATAATATCTATGACATGTGATTGCACACAATTAAAAATAGCTGTACTGACTGTCCGTACTTGTATAATATCTATGAAATGTGATTGCAAACAATTAAAAATAGCTGTACTTGTATAATATTTATGAAATGTGATTGTACGCAATTTAAAATCATAGCCGTACTTGTATAATATTTATGAAATGTGATTGCACGCAATTAAAAATAGTCGTACTTGTATATTACAAATTTTATGAAATGTGATTGCACGCAATTAAAAATATCTGAACTTGTGCCACATAAAATTTTTTACCCAAGATTTTTTCTGTGATCAATTAATTTAAAGGTCACTAAAAATTCATGTCATGATATATTGGGTACATTTTCATAGGTCTGAATCAATACTGTATTATTAGGAGCTTCTTTTATTCTAACAGATTTAAAAGAGTCCTTAAAAGATCCACCAAATAAAGAACTGTTGTTAATTCACCATAAATTTTGACACCTGGTGCGTGGGATATGCTATAATTTAAGCCTGGTAGAAAATTGGTTTTACTAAAATCATAGCCTTGTAGAAAATTGGTTTTACTAAAATCATAGCCTTGTAGAAAATTGGTTTTACTAAAAACATTAGAAATGCCTGTTGAATTGAATCATACTTTGAGTACTGAATTGCCCATTGTGTCTTGTTTAACTGTTTTGAGAGAATGAAAGTGTGCTGTCATAAAAATCTTGTATGGCCAACATTTCAGTTATCTATTCATACATTTTTTTTCTACAAAATTTTCTCTTTTGCCAAGATTCCCAACAACAAAGAACCAACAATTTTTTACTCTTCAAAAGTTTGCTTTGTATATAATTATAGACACTAGCTTAACAATTTTCATTTCACAAATATGAACCTAAATCCATCTGATTAAAAGGTTAAATATTTCATTAGTTTTTCAGATTGAAAAATAAACTAATTATGTTTCTTGTAAAGCTAACAGATATAAACCTTGATAAGAGAAATATAATAAGTTGTATGAAGGTAATAGCTATTTTTAATAACTTACAAACTTTGTAATTAAGATGTAGCAATTTTTCATAGACACTAGGATTATGTTCATCAGAAGCTTTCATAGTATAAAATTGAAAAAAGGGAAGAATTGGACTTGCTAATCTCTGCACTGAATATTAGGAATATTGAATATGAAATTATGCTTTTGATTAACTTCAAATTGTAAAATGTTTCATGCCACATTTCATAATTAAACAGCCTGCAAGAGCATCTGAATTTGAACCATTTGTTATTCTACAATAATACTTAAAAATATAATCATTTATTTTGGCAGCAACGCCTTATTTTCTTCATGATGCATATAATGGTCTCATTTGCCTCCCATACATCAAAATAGTATCATCACAAAAATTGACTTGCTTACATATTTAAGTTTTATTCAGTAAATTACTGAATTCAAGATTTATAGGTCAGCTTTTGGTAGATAAATACATGAATGGTGACATGTCCAGTGTCCAATTAGATGGACCCTCATTAAGCCTAGAATACATACATCAACAACACTTCAAATGAAAATATCTACATGCATGTATTACCTTAACCCTTCAGCTGCTATAGGCAAGAGACCATACAGTTGTGTACTATTTGCTATTCAGTCTATACAATTATTTTGAAATTTTCCTTAAAAAAGATAAATGGTTTTAAGTCCATTTAAGACATAAGTGTGGTGTTTACAGAGAATAAAATATCTTACAAAGCACCTAGTCAGATGGTAAAGTACCGGAAACAAAAATTTTCCTTGAAAAAAAAATCAAAAGCAAATTGAAATCTTGAAACAAATTTAGAAATTTCCTCAGAATAAAGTGTTTATCTCTTTCTCAATTATCCTTATTCTAGCTGTTTTTATAAAGAGCTTAAAATGGGTGCGAATGACAAATTTAGCATTATAGCATATTAGACTTTATAAACACATTCCTAAGACAAAACTGGTATTACGGTGCACATTCTTCAATATTCTATTGCTTTTATAATACTTTAAAGTTTATTTTTTTGTTCTTAATCTTTAACCAGCTAAATTTGTGCAATGAATTTATCATTCTTTGAAGTTTTGAACAATCCATTCAAAGTTTACAGGACTTCACTTATTGCACAAAACTACTCAAATTGAGCCTACTAACAGTAAAGAGCCTGGTTGGACTACAAGACTAGCATGTTCAGGCTGGCCTGACTGTATACTAGTGGTAAAGGCTTAATTACCACAGTCATAATTGTATATTAGTGGTAAAGGCTTAATTACCACAGTCAGTACAAGTAGGTAAAGGGTTAATCAACTAGCTCTGCAAAACTTGGATCGGCAATTTAGTCCATTGTTGGTTCTCCATTACACTTCTATTTGGAAAGCACTGCTACCCTTGATTATAATTCAAATGCTAATTATCTCCCTCAATTGCAGATATGAATCTTAATAGGAAAATCATTTTGGACAAGATGAAAAATATTAAAAGCATCATTAAAACTGTTTCTTGTAAATTTTATTAATCATTTAATTAAGAAATATTACACAGCACAGGCAGCCTCCTTGGCTTTAAAGTAACTGATCAGCAAACCTGTAAACCTATTATTGTAAATCTGACATAAATAATTCAGACTTGCATTGTAAACAAGATGAACCTTATCTGTCTTTTATTACAAACCCAAAAACTAAAATTTACAAGGATATGTTAGTATTCACAAAATATAAATAAAATGTTTAATCTTTGTTTCGTCACTCAGTTCCCTAACTGTCAATCAATCTTTCCCCATACTAAGAAAGAATAATTTCATCACAGTGTATCGAAGGGTAAAATTTTCTTGAGCTCTCTCCGTGAAATTTCATTAATAATTCACAATTCAAGTTTACTTATAGATAAGTTTCCTTTTTCAGGCCGTAACTGATACAATTATGTCAATACAACTATTGCCCAATGATACGAACACGAAAAATGTGTCTACACATATGACTGTTCATTATTAACTAGAGCATATGTGTAATGTGTATGTGTGTATATGACTGTGCACCATCATATGTATAATAAGTTCATTAATATCACACATCAATTGAACATTCATTATGAAGCTTGCATAATGGGTGGTTTTTGTAGTTATCATTTTGAATTTACCACTAGAGCACTAGCTGTTCAGCCACCACATCTTTCCTGGGGAAACCATCAAATAGTTACTTCAAAACGTAGTACAGTGTGAATGACCTTACGAAATACATGATTCAAAGAAAATGACCTGCAATGTCTGGGAATCAAACCAGGGTTGCCCATTATTCACAGTTTTACCAATTGAGCTAACCTGGCAGTGTCTATATTGTGTATAATATATGAGCCATGTCATGACAAAACCAACATAGTGCGTTTGCGACCAGCATGGATCCAGACCAGTCTGTGCATCCGCGCAGTCTGATCAGGATCCATGCTGTTCGACAACAAACCCCTTACAAGTAGAGAAACTCAAAGCGAACAGCATGGATCCTGATCAGACTGCGCGGATGCACAGGCTGGTCTGGATCCATGCTGGTTGCAAACGCACTATGTTGGTTTTGTCATGACACGGCTCATATGTGCGTAAATATATATCATTATCACATACATGTCTGTAATCTTTATTTGAATAATTTATATGTGCACCTGCTTGTGCATATTATAGTCTTACGACATAAATAAATCATGTGTGCTTGCACATGTATCTTTATCATCATGCACATACATATAACATATGTTAACACATACATATATGTATATGTGTCATCTATATCAGCATAATTATATTGCATTTGTGTTGTATGATGTATTTGTGTCAATTAATTTGTGGCCGTGTTTTACGAATACATACATGCATATAATTCTATATATTACATGTAAATATATTATTGCCATATGTATAAGTATAGTGGGATTAAATCTAGTTGCCGGCTTTCCCATAATACATGTCATTAAATGAAAGAAAAGAATAATGCCATCAACATTATGTGGCCATAATTATACATGTATGTACAATTTGCGTTTTTTTAATCGGTCTACATTGCATGATTTTATGGCATTAAGTGCAGACAAATTCCAGTACTCAGTGGTTAACCACTTCCTGACAAATTACCGACTGCTAAAGTGTATGCCAGTTTTTTTAACCTGTCCTTTTTGAACAAAGACTGTATAACTAGGTCAGAACCTTCTGACCAACATTGTATTGTTTTACAGACATGACAATAAAATGTATTTGCATTACCCTGTTTTATGCATTTTTGTCTGGACTTCAGTAGTTTTATGGTCTATAAAACAATGCTTTCATTAAACTCTAAAAAAAATCTCTTAAAAACCTGTTTTTATACTATATATAGGACCTAAAATGTATATAACAAAAATAAATATCAATTATACATTAAAGTTAACATTTTCTCAGAAATCAAGCTGAAATATGATGAAATAAGTAACATTGAATTTTCAGTTTTATGGATGTAAAATAATCTTGTTATTTATCTACATTAACTTTATGATCTATTTATTACTTAGCACCTATCAAAATTCTATTTCTACTTTCAAGCCAGTTCTTTAAATAACCTCAAATCTCTGCAAGGTAATTACATATCCAAAACTTCTGCTTTCATTTTTATGATTTCCGATTTCCCAGTATGTACTTTACCGGAATCTAACACCCAAACATCCCACCAAATCTTACAAGACCAACATTTTCTTTTAGAACACTGAATCTTTTTCTAAATTTGCTTTTTATTTCTAATATAGTCACATCATTTCAGATATATAATTTCCTTAATTCAATTTTTTTCTTCTTCAATGTATCACTATCTCAATCCTCAAATTTCAAATATGCTTTTTACACTGTATGATGATTTGCTGGTTTTTCTCTTCTTTTTTGGTATACCTCAATTACTCGCAGCACCTAAAGTATAATTTCAAATTGTCTATTTTGCTTATACCTCAAGTGCAGAACTAATATAATCTCAAATTGCCCCCCTCACTTTAATTATATCTCCAGTCAAAGATACTGTCTCGATCCTAAATTAATAGCACAAATAATGACACCATGCAATTTCCAACTAAGTCTCACTTTTTCAATTGTCTATATAATTTCTTCTTCAAATCCAGTCTCATTCATTGCCCTCCGTGCTTAAATTTTCTTTACCAATCTTGGTTTTACTTTTAACTAACCAATTCTTAACCATTCATATCCAATGCATCACAAAGTTCATTTGTTTTACTCTGATAAACAAAGAAAATCATTTCCACTTGCTCTTCTTTCCTTGCCAGTCTCAATTCCCTTTCATCTCTTTCTTAAAAACATAAATTCTCTCTTTCTTACTGATCTTTTTCTCATTCCCACTTTCATTCATCCACAGGCTTACTTTTATAGCCATACATCTGGATCTCATACCAAAAGTGCTTCTTGATTTTGGAAATATGTTACTCCTTTGTTATTCACATGAAACATTTTTACCCCCCTCTCAACTTGTTAAATTTCTTAAATGGAGTGTTAGGACCATGAGCCAACAGAATAGCATATAGAGTAGAGAGCCTGTTCAATATGTGCAGGCTGGTCTGGCTTTATACAGGTGGCAAGGGGAATTGCTTCAGGGTAAAACTATAAGGTCCAAACTTGCTAGGACAAATTATCAACAAGGACAATTCAACTACAATGAAGATTATATAACCCAAAATCACACATCATAAACTTTTGTCATAAATGATAACCTTTGTGAAATATTCATAACCTTTCAGGTCATACTTTCATAACCTTAAAATCTAATAACCAATACATTAAAGTAATATTTTTATAACTCTAAAATCTCATTACAATAACCATTAAACCATATAAACAACATTACATCATGTATTGTCATAACCTTGGTTATATAGCTAAAAACCTTCAAATTATATAATATAACCTAACCATAACTTTACATCATATGAACATGACCTTTCAGTAATTATAACCATAACATGACATCATATTTCCATAACCTTAAGTTATATAGCTTTAACATTCAAAACTATTACCCATATCTTCTAATTTAAATAAACATAACTTTACACTTCTAAGTCATATCACCATAATCTGACATCATATGACCATTATCCTTTAGTCACATTGTTCTTACCTCCGCAACAGATATCCATAACCTTTAGATCATATAACCATAACCTTTAAGTCATGTATAACCATAACCTTTAATTCATATAACCATAGCCTTTAATTAATATATAACCATAACCTTTAAGTCATACATATAATCATAACCTTTAAGTCATATATAACCATAACCTTAAAGTCATATAACCATAACTTGACATCATATAACCGAACCTTTAAGTCATAAAGCTTTCACTTTCAAAACTTATAACTATAACCTTAAAATAATATCACTATAGCCAGAGAGCAATGCTTACCATAAGGTCATATATGATAACTTGAAAGTTATTTACTAAGTTAAATAATAACCATAATCATAAAAGTTATATTATAATCATCATAAAAACATTTTAACATTACTTAAAGGTTTTTGTTTAGTTTTGTTTTTGTTGGGTTTTACATTTACCTTAAAGTAACAAAACAATATAATTAGAGTCATATTACAATTATTTTAATCAAATTTAATGTTCAACTACCCCAATTTGAAAATTATGCAAAACATGACATTCTTCTGATTTCACTAGAAATACGAATCTGAAAATAAAATCCAATTTAAAACCTAACCAGCTTTCAAGAAGTTTCAGCAGCTGCTTATAATGGTAATAATACAATCCACATTTTAATCATCTTTTAGTGATTCAGTTACAGATATCATCATTAAATCAAGAATCCAATGTCATTGTATATTAATATTTATATTGTATCATTAATTCACTGACAGTGTAATTATCCTTGTTTCCTACTCACAAAAACTAGTAAATAACAAGTATAAACCACAAGCAGTAAAACATATGTCCTATTCTTATTGCACTAAAAGTGTCAAACACACGTAAAGAAGCGCAAATCCAATCTGAGCTTCATATCGCATATAAATAAACAAATCAAATTGCTAAAGAAAATATTTTCCATAGAAAACCACTTGAAATCTATCCGAGTATTGCATGACTAGTACAATAAGCAATTAAGTGTTCACGTTGTCCACATGCTCTCGGCACAGACTGTGTAACATCGCTAAATTGTTAACAGCTACAGACTGGTTAAACAATCAATATCTAGATGCCAAACTAATCTAATGAACCAAATCACTGACTAAGTAACAGTAAGATTGTCAAATAATATCATCCCAACATTTTCTCTTTTGTTTTCCGGCCAAAAAAAAAGAAGCATGGAACAAAAAACCTAGAAAAAATATCAATTTCCATTAATACGAAATACTATCTATAAAATAATGTAATCAGGTTTAAAATTATACATTCTAAATAAAAACAATAATTATGATTTGATTGGTTGATTTTATCAATTCAAACTAAGATTAGCCAATCAAAAGCATGGTATCAAAGTGCACTTTTGAACTTCAAATCAAAGTATGACTAATTTAATAAATTAATGTTAAGCAACTTTGCTTCTTTTTTTTTGCAAGCTAATTGATTGGTAATCAAATCATTTAAATTGAACTGAATAATTTAGGGCTTGGTGTTAAACTGTTGTAACTCCGTCTTTAAGTTGTACAAGTTAAAACCTTTTCCCATCAAGCCATTGTTATTGACTATTTTCTTTTAAACATCAAAGACTTGAATAATATTCCAGCAATATGATTTTATTGTAGCCTGACCTCATTAAAACTTAATGTAATGACCAGATTTACTCTCCACCTAACAATCAATTATCCTTTTATTTAGTAGTTCTTTGAATCAGTGTTTCTCTCATTGTAATGTATGAAACAGTACAACAATAGCACCACTTTTACTACAAACAGGCATTATAAAAACACATGATTTCCTATAGCTCACAGCTTCACTCCTTGTCAGACGAAATCCTTCAAACATGACTTTTATTAAGTGTAAACGTTTGTCGAACCATTTCATTTTGCCATATTTACTTAAAGCTCGTTAAAAAACGGATGCAAATTTTCCGAAAATAAACTATATCTGATAAATGTAAGAAGTCTTTGACATAAAAACTATATAAATAGAGTTTCTTAATTAAATTCGTATCTTAAAAAACAAATAAAGTATTCTCAAACAGAATTTAATAGTCTGACAGAATATCAGGGCATTAGAGTTAAATGGCTTGATATACATAACTTTACTTTGGTTAGAAATATTCTAGAGTTTAAATAACGAAATGAGAAAAACTTAAGGTCATTAAACTTTGCTTAATTGTCCAAATAATTTAATTGATTCACAAATATCTAGCAAATGCTATGTAATTATTTTATTTTACAACTCAGGGTTAAATGCTACACTTGCAGTCTAAATATTTATTATAATCTTTATACTCTCCCTCATACCAAACCACACCCTATTCCTCTGTAACACCCACAACCCCTCTCTCTCAATGACAAACCATTACTATTCTCCGCCTCCTCCAGCACTACTCCAGCTTTAAACAAACCACACCCTCCATTAATCAAAACCATGCCCCCTCTCTCCACACTCAAATCACAACTCTGTCATATCATTCATCTCTGTTGCAAGATTCACATATCCAAACTACCAACTTCTGTATGATAAATCTTACAATGCCTATTCCAGCTATTTTGCAAAAAGGCCCCTGGCTCTGACTGGGACAAATTGTGCATAAGAAGTTGAAAAACTGTTCGGGGTTATTAGGCAGTTATTGAGAATATTCTTTTGAAATTCTGTAAAAATTTGGCCATTATTAATTGGAAAATTAGGTCCCATTGAAAATGCCCTCCAAGTTACACTCTCCCGCCCTTTAACTAAACCAATTTATCTTGCTTAAGTCAGACCACATACTCTTCTGTCGCTATACTCTCTTGTTCTTCCCCCGCAAACATTACCTAAAACAATACCTAATTAAACTGGAAAGGTGTGCTTAACAGGAATGCAAATTGAGTAATGAAACTTCTAGTTGTTTGGTATCTAAGACAAATATAGGTGTCTCTCCTTACACAATGAATAATTTAATAATACACTGTCTTAGATTCTCTTTGAACTTCTTAATTCATGTAAGACAGAGTGCCTATCATTGTATCCTCATGACTGCCTAATCAATCTATACAGAGGTTCAGACAGTTACTTAACAAGTGTTCTTGTGGAATTTCTATAATAGATTTGTCCTGCTTTGAATTTTGGAATGGTCTGTACAGGGTTTAAGGAATTTCAATGTCAAAATAGAGAAACTGAGCTACAAACAGTACAACCTTAGTCAGGTCAGGTAGCGAACAGAACTGCAGCTTCATGAACATAAGATAAGCGACTAAAGATTAATGGAGGCAGCACAGGGCTAGCTCTGTGCTGGTAGTAAAGGATAATCACTTGCAGTTCAAACATGTTAAAGGGTTGCAAAGTGTTCCTAAATTGAGAAAAATATATTGACTCAGCACTGGACAACGAACAACATGCACGTAATTTTAAACCAAACTGTTAATCATATCACAAAACTACAGAAATTGAGATTCACTTAGTACCACTGTCCCTTAGTTGTCACCAAACAGAATGAAACATAGGCTAAATAACTCTTTATTGTTTAGGAAATTCTATTTTTTGCATTATGTATGTCAGAAAAGGTGTCAGAATCTGAAAAAGGTGGCTGATTCTTGAACAATTTTCAATGCTTTTACACGTGTTGAACAGGGAATGAACCTACATTTCTAGGCGCTTTTCTCCTCACCTCTGGTAGGTGTTTGCACTGTCAAGACAAATGCACCTACGTCATCTCACATAAACACAGCTACCATAACACTAAACTGTGATGTTGATTACAGCAAAGGTCTATATATCTCACCTGATTTCTTTTTCCGAGGGTGTTTCACAACTACTGGAGATGCTGGAATCCTCTGACTCTAGTGAATTAAAGCTTTTACAATTTGCCTCTCGCAATTTCTTTTCTTCCCATTGAGCTCGGCCCTCATCTGCGGCACGACGACGCAGTTCCTCAATTCTTCGCTTTTCATGTTCAATTACATTGCCACCTGTTATATAAAAAATACAAAAATCAAAATCAATAAAATCTTCTCTTTTTTTCAATAACTTAATAATTCAACATCTCAATTAATATGAAAATAATATCAATTAAAATTTAAGTATAAATCATATTTTAAAAACCATTGAACACATTTTTTAGTTGCTTATCATTATTTAATTTGTCAATTTCAAACAGTTCATTAATTTTTGAAATTAAAAAAAATAATAAAATATTAAAAAATCAATTTTTCTTTAGCATTCATATCTCTACCAGAATCATTACAACAAAAATCAGATCTTACATTTTAGGTAAATAATTCTATAATAATAAAACCCTTTACAAATCAAAGATTTATCTAAAGGCAATATTAGTGTAACTTAAATGTAAAATTTAACCAGATGAAAGTGAACACTGTACATCAAATTATACACAACATACTAAATGTATTAAGAAAATTAAAGAAATGACGTTCATCTTCAATATCAAAAGCTAACATAATTAACATAAAGTTATTCATATTTAATTGATATTGATTTATTCAATCATTCTTCATACTTTTTACTTAATGTAATAACAAAATACTATTTTCTTCTTCTGGTGTAAGTATCAAAAGCTTACACATACCCAACATCTTTTAGATAAAGGTAAATTGTTCAAAATTAATATCAACTTGTGTATCTCGTAACATTCTAGTATTCTGACATTTATTACCTGGATTTTTTTATTTTATTTTTTATAAATGAGAAATATACTAAAATCTGTATAAAATATGCTTAAATTATATATTATAGTTTTTCAAACATCTTTTGTTGTCTAATTTAGAAAACAATTTATATTACTATCATATCAAACATAACTATAGAATATAATAATGCTATTGGCAAATTATGTTATTGTTAGAAGATCTATAAAACTGATTGTCTGTTATTAATACATTTTTCATATCTTGTTTTCCCCCCAGATAATATAAATGATTCCATTTTGGATGGCAGCTCCTTTTTATAATGAAATCAAGCATTAAAGCATGTATTTTCTACTTATGATGTCTTTTTTAACTGACACACTGCATTTTAATGACCCACTTAGTGGCACATTGCATATAAATGGCACACTACATATATATGGCACACTAAGTGTAACACTACATATAAATGGTATACGTTATATCAATTGCATACTACATAATTATCAATGGGCAACTAAGTTAGAAAGAATAATTCTATAATTTAGGTTACGGTATTTCTGAATGTGCAAAGATACCTACAAATTTTAAAACAAAAAATGGAATCCTTTAAGCGCCCCTTTTAACGAAAAATCAAACAGGTTATGAATATTCTCTAAGCTACTTAAACCAGAGTACTCTGTCGGCATAAAATAAGTAAACTTTTCAATATGAGAAAAAAATTGCGATTTGTTGTCAAAATTACGATTCGTCGGAATCGCGGCTCATTTCTAAGACTCTCCAAGCCGATCATTAAATCACTTAATCCGTACATCCTTTACAGTGACTATGTGACAAGCTTTATCCCAGATTTACAATGAATAATAATGGGCAGTTATAATTCCCAAGAGGGAGCTAAAAACAAAGATAAATCTGAAATACGGAGACGTTTTCGGTGACAAGTTAGAGACGTACATGAGTTGTTGACATGTTTTCGAGTAGCTTATTGAACTATGATAAGATGTTAAAAAACAATCCTTAATAGACCGATTTCCGTTGCTTTTCTCGCAAGTTATTTTTTTTTACTATCAACAGGAAGTTTTTATGACAGAGCACTTGTTTAGTGTCTTGACAAAGATAATAAACCTATAATAAGAGAGCTTTATATCATACGATGCTGGTAATAAGATTTTCTTATCAACTGTAAAGAATTTCTACTTATTTGCATCAACCTTTTTACAATAAAGAGACCCAATCTTGAGTTACTGGTCTTGCTAAATGTCTTTGAATCCACAAAGGCCTAAAATAACATCAGTTATTACCAGTATTATTCTATCCATCCCCAACCCCAACCCCTCTTTAAAAAGGTCTTGTATTTTCCTAATAGCTGAATTATACTTAAATGGAAAACAACAAAATATCTGACGACAATTACCATATACAGAAACTAGTTTAAAATAATGATTTTTTTTAACACCATTAAAGAGGCTGTTACAGGTAGAACGACTATTGCTTGATTGACTATTCTTGTGCTTGAATAATAATTTTTTTCAACAAAAAGCCTGCTATGTAATGTAGAATTTTTCAACTTCAAAAAGGGCCATCATTCTAACAAGTTATGGAGCTTCGATTCAAGCTTCAAACCAGCTCTCCCTGTTCTTGAAATAGTCAAGGTAAAAATGGGAAAATTCAATATTCACTTCAGTTATAGGTCAATATGAATTAATTCAATCACCATAAAATATTATAGCATGCAAACGAATACATCAAAATGTAAATAAGATGTGTGACAGTGTAAATACATATTTCATAACCTGGGAGTTGTAAAAACATGGCCGCCTAGCCTCACAGGCAAAGTTAGTGTAACTGAACAAATACAAAGAAGCTCTTTAAATGATGCAAATCAATACAGGTGAAAAGTCTCTAATGTCAGTGCAGAAATATTTCATTTTATAAACACGCATTTAATTGCAAATGGAAATTATTATTAATAATGGATTTGCTCATATATACAGGTGCAATATAAAATATATTGTTATGGAAACAAACTAGGTGTTAACAAGTTTAGTCTGGCATGTCATTAACATAGTAACTTAACATGGTGTTCATTTGATGTTGGTTTCATTAATGTTGTTGTAGTTTTGTTATGAATGTTGAATGTTTGTCACACTAATGCTGTTAAGATCATAATAAAGGGGCTTCTGCAGCTTCTTGAGCTTTAAATGGTTGACTTTGGTTAACATTGCTGGATTCAAAATTTGGGCGCTTGCAACTGTTGGTTCATCCTGCGGCTACTTTGGGGTCTTCATGTGGGCAGAACATGTAGCTAGGCTTAAAAACTGTTGGTGTTCATATCTGGGGCTTCTCCTTTCAAACAAACTTTTGTTAAAGGCGAATTATAATGACCTTTATTTTAAGTGAGACATAAAATCCAACCAATTAAACAATTCAAGTGTGGTGATAGACCCAGATGCCCATCGAAAGGTTTATAATATCTTTGTTGTGACCTACCAGGGTTAGAGGGTGAACCAGTTAGACTCCCCGCAAGAGTTGATCAATGCCTTTGAAAATAAATTAGATGGTAGCTTGGTAGAACCAACAACTTTCTTGCATGTGTGAATTAGAATAATTGATAGTGGAGCAGCAAGGTCAAATGTAGGGTTTAGATTTTGAAGTGTTCCACAGACTTGTGTATGTGGAGATAATACTTTTTCACTCTGAAAGGGAGATAGCATGAATTAACTTTTAAAGGGATGTATGACTTATTAAACTTTTTAAAAATGACAAAATACTCATCTGATCTTTAAAAGTAAGTGTGTATTAAACATTTAAGGGAGATACAACTTAACAAACATTGACAGGCAGATCAAAGATATCAACTTCTTTCTCTACTTTTAAAGGAAGATAATACCTACTTGACAACTTCAGATAACCATAATCAAATTTTCCCCCCAAAAAAAAGATATACCTACCCTAATTTATCAATATATTTAGTAATCTGATCGTGAAAATTAAAAAAAAAAAAAATTGTGCAAAAGATTTAGGTGCATAAAAACATAACAAGACTTTCTACTCATTCTTAAATGTATGTGCAAACATACTACCTCAATCCAAACTTTGTTGCATAATGCATAAAATATTTGCTATTTATTTATCAGCTACCTCATTTTTTTTAATTCATATATCTACTGAATAACAAGAGAATACTCACAAAGACAGAGAAGGGGGTAGAGAGGGATTCTTGGCACAAAACAATATAAATATAATATAAAGAAACTAAATACGCCACATACTTGTTATTCTTAAACAATAAAATAAACACCATGCAAAATCAATATATAAGGGTGCTAGTTAATATTCTAACTTTGCCTGATTGTTTTGAAATGACCATGCAAAACATTCTTAACTCACATTAGTCACTTTAAAATAAATAATAATTAAACAATGTTGGCATGCTCCTCACAACTGCTACTCATGTGTAAATAATGACCAATTAGTGGTGGTTGTTTTTGCAGTTTACCTTCCAGCATGACAGTTAAAGCCACTGTGAACCCACAAGAGCAGTTAAGCCACCGCATCGTTCCTGGGAATGCTGTCAAGCAGTTTACCAGTACTAGTGCCTTTACTTTCCCAAGAAACTAATATCTTCTGTACATGCTAGAGCAGAGGTACATTTGGAATGACGGAAGAAAGGATTTCATAAAATCACAATGGAAGTGACCTTCACTGTCTTGGAATTGAACACGGGTCGTCGATTCAAAGTCCAATGCTCTACCAACTGAATTAATGGCTGGTGTTTAATATGACCAATTATTACACTAAGCCATTTATATTTAAATTAACAACCAAATACCGTTATATAATTAATATATACATGCAAAAAGAATTATATATAAAACAATAAAACGCATAAAACTTTGTAAAATCCTAATAAACAGCAAAATATACAGGTAATACTTAACTTTACATTAAAATACATTCAAAAGATGCAAAAATAATTCAAGCAATATGTTGTCTCAACACTGCTTTTAAGCTATGGTCTCAATTACCATACACTTTCCTATGCCTGATTTCGTAAGACATTCAAATTGGTTATTAGTACAGTTACATGCTTTGGTATGGTCCTATCCTGCAAAACCTTTCCATATTTAAAGAGCTCAATATAAAGAGCTACACATAAAATTCCCAGATTTGATCTGTAACTCCATTTAACTGTGAACACTGCATATTGCATCAAAACTTTTTAAGTCCCATCCCACTAATAAGTCAACATAATGCTTTTTCAAAATAACTTATTCTTCTTGAATTTGAAATAATGGAAGGCCATGATCATCAAAATAATAGGGCAGCCAATATGTCCCAACAACTTAGCCAGATTTAATACTACTTTAACCATTCTTGAAATAACATCTCTACATTAAATATTAGTAAATTCTAAATTCAAAAGATCAAAATGTTAATTTTCAACAAGAAAATCAGTAAAAATCATATTATGCACAGGAAAGGAAAGGTTATGCAGAATAGGACTATACTTACTATATAATATTAAAGTGACATACTTTAGTTACAAAAATAAACAAAACAATTAGTTTGGGGACAAAAATCAAGTTTGTTAGTACATTAAGGTTATAATCCAGCATTGTACACTGAAGTTTTGTGTCATGACATGAGAGTTTTCTTTACCTTATAGAGCAACTGTTGTATAAATAAAAATGCTCTTCAACTGATCAGTGATACTGACATGGTTTATTTTGGCTAAAACATGGTTTATTTTGGCTTAAACATGGTTCATTATGGCGCAAACATGGATTTTGGCTGAAACATCGTTCATTTTGGCTGAAACATGGTCTATTTTGGCTGAAACATGTAACATTAATGGCTAAAAACTTGGTTTATTTTGGCTGAAACATGGTTAATTTTGGCTGAAACATGGTCTTTTTTTGGCTGGAACATGGTCTATTTTGGCTAAAATTAACAAGGTTCATTTTAGCAGAAACAAGGTTTCTTTTGAACAAAACATCGTCTATTTTGAACAAAACATTGTTTATTTTGTCTTCAACATCATTTTGGCAGAAACATGGTTTACCATGCTAGAAAAAGGTTAACTTTGGCAGAAATATGTTTTATTTTGGCTAAAACTTTTGTTTAATTTGGCTGAAACTTGTGCACTTTGATACTGAAGTCTCTTAAATAAGCAATGGACAGTTCCAAACACATTAAGTAGTGGACAAGACTGTTTTGAGGATAAATGAAATTTAGTTTATAAATTAACAGCAGCCATGTTTATAGATTATATAAACATTAAGATTATACAATGAAAATCAATGTTACAAACATGCAGTCTAATAATCTTATTGTCAGAAAATTACAATATTCCCAGTGTCATCACTGATCAATTTCTAAGCATAATGCATCCATTATTACAGGTACTGTTGTTATGACAAACTTTGAAAAATAAACAACAAAAGCAGAGCTACTTTATTGAGAGCATTCAGTTAAAATAATCATTTTCATTATGTCAATAAAAAGTTATTAGAAATTCAGATTTTTAATACAAAAGAAGATTCGAGTGCATGAAGAATTTCTGACTAGCATTTTTTTTTCATTCCAAACTGTTCTAAATATGATGTCATGTGATCTTTACAGGTCATGTGACCTTTTAGGTCATGTGATCCTTTTAGGTCATGTGATCAGCAATTTGAATGGTTGATCATTATAAAAAGCGTAAAAGAAAAAAAAATTTCAGGGCTAAATGAGATGACCAAACTTTTTTTTTGTTTTTAATTTTATAATTAAAATTACAAAATTTTATCATTAAAATTACAATTCTTTGTTGCATAAGTGTGATATTTCACTGATATCTTAATTTGCTTACTTTATATTAATACATCACATTATAATAAATGTCACTAAGAAGAACATGAAAAAAGTTTTAACTAAAAAAATGGCAGACAGCTACGATCCGGACTTTCCGGGCTTTCCTCTATCAAGGCTGCCAGACTTCAACTATTTTGTTATATCTAAAAAAAAATAAAACATTTTTTTTCGAAATTAAGTTTGTAATATTTATATCTTAAACTGCAACCAGGTGTTACACCTATATTTCAACCCTGATCACATGACATCTTATTGCTATTTTTAGCATGTCATATAACTAGCTTCAGTGTACGCTACTTGCCCTGTGTTTCCAGGAAGAACGAGTGATTTTTCTCAATTTCCAGGAGGGTTGCTGATTTCTTTCGCTCACCTGAACCTGTCAATGGTTGCGGGGAAGTCGGTGATAATGGTGGAAGACCGTACGACAAATTACTAGCCGATTGTATGGCATTTTCCAAGGCTCGAAATGCGTTTGTGTTCCTAGTTGTTGGAGACTGCAAATACTCCTCTATCTTCCTTGATAGCTCACTATCTCTCTCCTGCAAAAAGATCAAATAATTTCAAATATTTAAAAAAAATAATCTTATTAAAACTGTCGTAAATATTTTAACCAATCAACTTCTGGTTTCAAAATATCAAATGTACTGCTGACTCCCTGGAAATAGATTTGATCTAAAGTGCAACAAAAAACAATCCTTGATCAAATGAAATACAGAAGATATAATTATTTAGCATATAAAGCAGATGTTGCCTTTTTAACATTCTAATCAAAGATGTTCTTCATGCAAACTTATAGGCATATCAAAAAGAATTTCTTATCTCCCTTGAAACAAAATCATAGAACTAATGGAGTGAGCATCTTGAAAACAAAAATACAGAATGATTTAATTTCATTATTGCAAATAACTTAATAATTCTGCAACTTAACTATAAACAGTGCAAAAAGTTCATCACTAAATGACCGTCTACATTAATTTAAGAAACAAGAACACTACAATAACAAGTGAACCTCTCAACCAAGGTAGTGCAGGCTTATTAGCTCCTTTCGAAACTTCATACAAACAGTTCTAATATACAAACCAGTGAGCTAGTCTTTTGATTAAATATATGAACTAAAAGATTTTTAAATGTCCATTTGAATATACACAACAGATGTTTTATATAATCCTTTATATTAATTTCTTTTTTAAATGATACACGGAATGAGAAAATAATGAAAAAGCCACATAAGGACAGGAAACAAAACTAGCAACAACAACAACAACATTTTACATCAAAAGAAATGAAAAAATAAAATAAAAACATGCAAGAAAATATGAGAAAAAGATGAGTTACAATATCCCACAACCAATGAAAAATGGTCATGCACAGAAATTTTTTAAATAAATAATTTGTAACAATAAAAGTGCACTTAATTTTAAAGGTAAGCTTCTACATACCCTGATCGAATTTTATTGGCTAGATAGACAGTGCAGTATTCATTGTAATTTGTTGTATTCTGTGATTTTTGACACAAGAAAAACAATGTGACTAAAAGCACCATAATTATAAGCAATGATTGCAAAACTAATCAGTATTCTACATGCATAAAAATGTGCGTAAAAGTAAGAAGAAATGTAAAATAATGTCACAGCTTATGGATTAAAGACTGAAAATGTTCACTATCTTACTTATACATTCAATTTTTGAAAGAATTGGTGGCCAAGTGGTTAAGTTGCCTGCCAGCTAGTCATTGGTTCAAGGCCTTCTTGGGTCATGACCATGTTTCATCACCGCACAAACCCCTTATTCACCTACAGGAAGCTGCCTTGTGAACAAAATGGATCAAATAACCTCCTAACTATCATCTCAAATATGTTCAGAATACAGTTAAACCTGTGAACAGAGGTCACCCAAGTGGGAATATTGGTCTTTATAGACAAGTGGTCTTTATCTAGAGGTTATTTTTATGCCATTTTATAAATGAAGGGTTACATCAAAAAAGGCGCCTTCATTGGCAGGGTTATTTTATTCCATTTTATAAATGAAGGGTTATCAAACAAGAGGGCCATGATGGCCCTGAGGTCGCTCACCTGTATATAGCCCCCCCCCCCCCCCCGGGCCAATTTTTATCCAAGGGCTTTTATTTGTTTATTTGAACAGACTTGTTAGACACCCATAAGAAGGTGTTTCATGCTAAACATCTAAGTTCTAGCTCATTGGGTTTTTTAAAAGAAGATTTTTAAAGTTTTTACTATACACATATAGTTAAAAACAATGACACCCCTGGGGCAGGGCCAGTTTTGACCCCCGGGCTTTTATTTGAACAAACTTTGTAGATATTTACTTAAAGATGTTTCATGCTTAATATCTAAACTCTAGCTATTTGGGTTTTTTCAGAGAAAATTTTTAAGTTTTTGATATACACATATAAGGAAAATCAATGACGCCCCCGGGCGGGGCCAGTTTTGACCCCAGGGCTTTTATTTGAACATACTTGGTAGACACCCATTAGAAGATGTTTCATGCTAAATATCTTAGCTCTAGCTCTTTGAGTTCTTTAAAAGAAGATTTTTTAAGTTTTTACTATATGCATATAGGGAAAATCTATGACCCCCTGGGGCGGGCTCAATTTTGACCCCAGGGCTTTTATTTGAGCAAACTTGGTAGACATTCACTAGAAGACATTTCATGCTAAATATCTAAGCTCTAGCTCTTATGGTTCTTTAAAAGAAGATTTTTTAAGTTTTTACTATATGCATATAGGGAAAATCAATGACCCCCCCGGGGCGGGGCCAATTTTGACCCCAGGGCTTTTATTTGAACAAACTTGGTAGACACTCACTAGAAGATGTTTCATGCTTAATATGTTAGTTCTAGCTCTTTGGGTTCTTTAAAAGAAGATTTTTTAAGTTTTTACTATATGCATATTGGGAAAATCAATGACCCCCTGGGGCGGGGCCAATTTTGACCCCAGGGCTTTTATTTGAACAAACTTGATAGACATTCACTAGAAGATGTTTCATGCCAAATATCTAAGCTCTAGCTCTTACGGTTCTTTAAAAGAAGATTTTTTAAGTTTTTACTATATGCATATAGGGAAAATCAATGACCCCCCGGGGCGGGGCCAATTTTGACCCCAGGACTTGTATTTGAACAAACTTGGTAGACACTCACTAGAAGATGTTTCATGCCAAATATCTTAGCTCTAGCTCTTTGGGTTCTTTAAAAGAAGATTTTTTTAAGTTTTTACTATATGCATATAGGGAAAATCAATGACCCCCCCGGGCGGGGCCAATTTTGACCCCAGGGCTTTTATTTGAACAAAATTGGTAGACACTCACTAGAAGATGTTTCATGCCAAATATCTAAGCTCTAGCTCTTAGGGTTGTTTAAAAGAAGATATTTAAAGATTTTTCTTTCGGTTGCCATGGCAACCAGAGTTCTGCATGGAATTAAATTCTTTGAACAATTTTTAAAGGTGACCACCAAAGGAACATTCCTGTGAAGTTTGGATGAAATTGGCTCAGTGGTTTATGAGGAGATGTCATTTAAAGTAAAAGTTTACGGACGGACGACGGACGCCGGACGGACGGACGGACGGACGACGGACGGACGCCGGACGAAAAGCGATCACAAAAGCTCACCCTGTCACTTTGTGACAGGTGAGCTAAAAAGGCGCCTTCATTTACAGGGTTATCTTAATTCAGAGGTGGTCTTTAACACACCTGTTTGACTTAATTTGATAATTTGAACAGTTTTTTTCTAACCATCCCAGTCCTGATGTTAGAAAAAAACATCTTTAAGAAAAACCTTTTCTTACAATTGGGAAAATAACCTTTAATGACCTTGGTACAAAATTGGTTCCTAGTCAAAAAGAATAGACATAAATTGTTGTACACTCATCAATAATGTCAACAATAATATGAGCCGCGTCACGACAAAACCAAGTGTGGGTTTGCCAGCAGCATGGATCCAGACCAGCCTGCGCATCCGCGCAGTCTGATCAGGATCCATGCTGTTCGCTTACCATCTCTATTTCAAGTAGAGAAACTGATAGCAAACAGCATGGATCCTGATCAGACTGCGCAGGCTGGTCTGGATCCATGCTGGTTGCAAATGCATAACGTTGGTTTTGTCGTGACGCGGCTCATATTAAGAAATTTATGGACTGAGACCATGTGATATTTCTGCCATTTTTTTCACCCATCATACTTGGAGAAACACCAACCCTGTGTAATTAGGAACAACATAACCTGTCACAAATTATCAAAATTAGGAATTTGAAAATTGTAACATTAATATTAAAGTACATGACTGTAATGTAATATATAATATTTTCTTATTAAAAATACAATAATTATGTCATTTTTCTTTAGTAAAAAAATTCTTTCTCAACACAGAGAAAATTATACAGAGATAAAATAAAACCCATGTTCTAATTTTGATTCCATGTAGGATGCAGATAAAGTCAATGGAAGGAATCATTTTTATCAAAAATAGCGGCTATGTAACCTTTTAATGAAACTTTTATTCATTTGATATATTTATCCTTCAATCATTTTAGCAGTCACTTTCACAAGGTTTTCTCCTTTCCTAGGCATTCACCTTTCCAAGGTGCTCAAACAAGAAAGCTGGCATTATACAAATAAGTAGGAGTGTTAAATGAAAACTAAAACTTTACATTCAGCAGTAATATATACATAAATCTAAAGCTATAGAACTGTGATATCTGCTATAAAGCTTATATGAAATGCTTTCACACTCCAGCAGACGTGACTTGTGTGCGAATTGTGTTCTGATTAGCAAAATTTCCGCTTACATCATTAAATGTAGCAAAATATTCATATAATGTTACACGTCCTTGATGCGACATGATCAGGTGATAGTATGGACATTAAATCATACACATGATCAACAATTTAAAACAAACATTAATTCTGCTATATCATGCTAGCTAGCGCGTTTTTTTTACCATCATCTACAACAAGAGACATTGTCAGTTTTAATGTTGGTTTCTAACAGTATTAATGAAGCATGTAAGTCGTTCATTTGTGACAATTTTGTAACGTATTGTTTTTTACGTTTGTAATGCTGCAATGTTGGACTGCAATACCAAGCTCTGGATACACCATTCTCTTTTTTTC
Organism: Ruditapes philippinarum; assembly: GCF_026571515.1. Taxonomy (NCBI): domain Eukaryota; kingdom Metazoa; phylum Mollusca; class Bivalvia; order Venerida; family Veneridae; genus Ruditapes; species Ruditapes philippinarum. Next base: position 366,055 of record NW_026866030.1, on the reverse strand, counting down.
TTTTTTTTTACATCATAATATGATTATATATTGTCTTAACACTATATTGTGACAAACCTAGGTTCCATCACACCATTAAAAGATTCTCAGTGTAACAAACATTTCCTTAAATCAGTACCATTCATAATAATTTCAATTTTTTTTTTTAAATAAATGTAACCCCAGGTTTCACTTAAAAACCCTGAGGCATGAAAAATTCCATGAAAATCATAAACATATATACTGATTTTGTGCCATATCTATACAATTTCACAACAAGCATTTGTTTCAAAAAATTTAATATACCTGTATATACACAAAGTAGTTATATACTTATATAAACATTTATATTCAAGATATATGTTTTACATTACTTATGAAGAATCTTTATATGAACTATACCTCTATATGCAAATCCAAATCTATAGAACTATTATCTTCCAGTAGTTTGTCTACACCGTTCGTTTTTGTTAAAGTTTTTGAAATTTCTGTAATACTCTCCATGACCTCTTCCAACTTAACTTTTTCCTGAAAATGCGACCAGGTTTCATAACACAATGAAAGAAATAAAAGCATGCAAAAAATGTTGATATATGTATGAAAAAAAAATAAAACAACATGAAAACTTCTACCAACTTCACAAAACCAGCCATGTAAAAGCTCTTCTTTATTTTAAGTCTCATCAAATTTGAGAATTTTCAGCCAAATTTAGAATATTTTTACTAAAAATGAGAATTTCCAACAAAAAATGGGATTTTTTTTTACCAAAATTGGGATATTTTACCAGAATTGAAATATTTTTACCAAATACCCAAAACTGAGATATTTTCAGTAAAATTGAAATATTTTTTTTATCAAAATTGAGATATTTTTTACCAAAAACTGAGATATTTTCATTAAAATTGAGTTATTTTTACCAAAACTACCAAAACTGAGATATTTCTATTAAAATTGAGATATTTTGCCAACTGTGGAATGCCTTCATTACAAAGTAATTGCTTCTACAAATAGTAGTTACTAAATATACAACTATTATTAGACTTTCTTTATTCGAGACTCAAAGAAGTTATTTTGCATGGCAATTCAATTTGTTATTTCAGTCAAACCTTTTCTTTGGAAAACAATGAAAACATTTTCGCCAAATTAAATGCCACAAGAATCTATTCATGGATAGCTATTTCAGTAATTTCATATGTGAAATATCAATGAATTTATTTTAAGATTTTTTTCATAAAAATTCTCTTTATTTCCGCATAAACAATTTCTTAGCCTATGAAATACCCAACTGTTGTTCAAGGTGTATAAAGAAAATTAAATTTTTGAAAAACAGTTTAAAACACGTCATGTTTCGCAGTTTAACACTTGTCATAAACGACCTTGCTAATAAATTTTGAATTAAACTGACAATTTTGTTTATGGACTATAACATAATTATAATTATGGTTTAGGTTTGACTGAAAAACTGATATCTAAACATAAAGCAAGACTGTACTAGGTTTGCTATAAGCTAAAAATGCACGCCACTCTATAAGGATTCAATGCAAAAGGAGGAGGGGGGAAAGAAAAATGACACCACAAAATTATAACCTAATATCAGGTTCTATACGAAACACTCTCAGAAACAAGCTCTTGGTAGATGGTTTAATATGAATATTTCTGAACTTCACCCTTACCATGCTAAGTATCTTAAATGGACTTGTTCATCTTTCAGTCTGGACAAAAACCATTCCTCATTTTTGGGGGAAAATTTCAAAATATGTACTGACCGAATAACGAACAGTGCAGACCATAATCCCATAATCCCGGTGCCAGCCTATCTTGGTCTAGCAAGATATAAGAGGGATTATGCTTTACACTAATGGCATGGGTATAAACTGTATCAACCAGGAACATGAACCACCCAATTTATCTTTACATCTCTTTAGGTTCACATGGATAATATCTCTTTACTTTTACTGTCATTCTTGTCAATCTAATAAATAAATGTTTAAACCTTCCTGAGGCAGGAAACACATTTTAACTTTCTGACCCTCTGACCTTTTAGTTCTGTTGTTAACTAACCAGGTCCTCACATGCAATATTCTTGTTAATGGAGACTAGTCACACATACATTTATCTCGGGGATCATTGACTTTTATCATTCTGTAAACCTTTACCTGTCCTTAACATGATATGTACTTTAATAATATTAATATTGACAGGTATAATATTTTGCGTTATATTGAATTCACATGAAGTCACAATACGATCATTCTAGAAAAGAGCGAAAATAGATAAAAAATGAGGCCTTTTTCATATCATTGAGATATTCATTGCTAAGTAGCCTGCAGGAACCTTAAGTGACAAGCCTTTCATCAGATTAAGGCTCCCACGTTTACAATTTTTTGTAAACGTTTACACGACTGCTAAGAACCGAAACGATACCGTTTAAACGGTGGTACCACTATGTACTATACACACCATGTATTTGAGTCGCCAAATGATGTCTTTCTTTCTATTTTAATACATGTACAAATAAAGAATGTGCAAGGCTCATCACGATTGAGTCAGCACACATTTTTTGCATTGTAACCCCATTTTTTACCAAAAATGTATTATGTCACGAGCAATTTTGCACGGTAATGCTGTGTGGAGGGTTGTAAACACCCATTTTCCGTTTGTTTACTTTGGAATAAACCACTAGAATTGATAAAATCCATGATTACAGGCAATGATTAAGAAATTTTGTAAGACAATATGGTCATTTGGATTAAACGGTAAACAATATCGTAAACGTTTATGAATGAAAATCGAAACGAATCCGTTTAAACGTGTAATCGTGGGGGCCTTACATCAGATGCAGTATGTGGCAAGGCGTTTTTATTTATTTATTTATTTAGCTTTGTATTTTGATATCAAAATCCCTAAATCTTGATTGGACTGTTTTTGCAAATTCAAAGCTGGGAAAGTTCATTATACAAATTCAGCAGATCATGGATAAAGTAATGTCCATGTCCTCTTTAGATAAAGAATTATAGTCCCAAGTTTGAATCTCTGACCCCCTCATCACAAGGCTATTTTCCAAAGAAAACAAATCAACAAAAAATCTTTGTCTTGTTTCTTTTTGGCAATCTCATATTTCTGCTTTTCTCCAAATTAAAATTTCATTTGTTCAAACAAACCTGTTTAAATTGATCTATGGACTTTTGCCGATCTGCCTCAAATCTTTCCATGTCCCTCCGTACACTAAGGATTGCCTCCCTTTGTTGATTGGAAATTTGCTGTAAGCTTTCCTGTAATAATGAAAATATAAAACCTATAATATTCCATTTATCGTGATACAAAATCTGTAAAGAGCTTCCCGTAATGCCATAAATAAAATATTTACCACCTTTTTTTAAAGAGAATCATTCTGGTCTGTTTATATGATAAAATAGGTTGTGATAATTCTAATGAAATTAGCCATTCGGTATTTCTCTAAATCAGGAAATATAAAATTGGATTAGTATGGAGAAGTTATCACAATATTGCCTCTGATAAAACAAAAACAGAGCAAAATGATAAAACTGGAGGAGACAGACGTAATAGAGAGTTAATATTTGTACTTTTAGTGTACTTTCCTGAATTCTAATTAAGAAATAGTACACAGCGCTAAGGGATTTATAGAATAATAGCGATGGACCGATCAGTCAGCCTGAAAAAATTTACAGACAATTGCCTATCTAAGTTTCTCGTTTTGACCTTAAAATAAACTAAGTACCTTAAAATGGGTCAATACATTAAAATATCTAGCTCCTGAATACCTTAACATATCTAAGTTTCTCATAATGGGTCAATACTTTAAGATACATAAGTTCCTTAAAGAAACTCCACTTAGGTCCAAAGGCATAAAACATATAATTTGAAAATCTAACAAAATATCAAGTGAAGCACTTAAAATGGAAAAATCTGCAAATAATTACATTTAACATTTAATAACATTAAATTGAAAATCAAATTTTTATGTGATTATTAGCCGGATTTGAGTGAAAAGCGCATCAACACTTCTGAAACTAGAAATGTGTCCATAGGACACGGATGCCCCCACACGCCACTGTTCTGTCAATCTTATGACTCTAGGTCAAATATTTTTTGGACTACATGTGCCACAAGTTGAAAACTAAAAATCAACAAAGGGCCATAATTCTGTTAAATTTGGTCGCAGCAAAAATTCCTTCCTTTACTACCATCTACACATTAAGGTTGTTAATCCCTGGAAGTTTAAGCAAAATCTGCCATACGGTTTAAGAGGAGTTGCGTTCACAAAATTTCTACAAAGTATATTATGAAAAAATCAACAAAAGGGCATAATTCTGTTAAATTTGGTTGAAGCAAAAATTCCTTCCTTTCCTGCCATCTACACATTAAGGTTGTTCATCCCTGGAAGTTTAAGCAAAATCTGCGATCTGGTATAAGAGGAGTTGCATTCACAAAATTTCTACATAGTATATAGTGAAAAAATCAACAACGGGCCATAATTCTATAAAATTTGGTTGCAGCGAAAATTCCTTCCTTTACTACCATCTACACCTTAAGGTTGTTCATCGATGTAAGTTTAAGCAAAATCTGCCATCCGGTTTAAGAGGAGTTGCGTTCACAAGATTTCGGAACGTACGGACGGACTGACAGACGGACGGACAAGTGCAACGCTATATGCTCCCACATTGTGGGGGCATAAAAACAGGATGTGGGAATGAGATGAAAATTTGAACACAAGATATTGGGAAAGACCAAAATAAATTGGTACACAAATCTCAAAAAAAAAAAAATCTGCCTTGGGCCTAAAAAAAAAAATTGTTTTGTTAGGGTAACATGCTCTCAAGGAATAGGTAGGTAGGTCGGATTTTTTTTTTTTTTTTTTTTTTTTTTTTTTTTTTGAAATTTAAATATGGAAATTTCTGACATCCCTCCCGGGTGACACAAATATCAAAAGACATTTCAGCTGTAACAATCTTAAACTCTCAGCGTTCTTCTGGTGAAGATCACACGCTGTTTTACAAATATTGACGATTTGATCCGCCATTTTGTAACTAAGAGCGGTGTTAAAACCTGTACCGTACCCAGGGCTCATCCTGGGGGGAAATTTTAGGGAGAAGTGACTTCCTCGTGAAAAATCGGCAGAAGGGAAACATCCCAATGTTTATGCATTAACATGCATGGCTATACATCCTTTAACTAGAATAGAAACACAATCTATTGATCAGCTATTTATAAGCTTTCTCATATATTTTTGATAATAATGTGTAAGAAAACTATGATGAATAAATTAACTTTATATTTTTACTTTCCAGATAAAGTTACATTGGATAATGATTAATATAATCTGTCTATCCTGTTCTGTTTACAGAAATTTCTTTCATGGTATTCTATGTTGTATTGTCATATTTATGTGCATATAATTATGCTTATAAAACAATTTTCAAATATCGAAGAATATGTAAAATATGTACTGCAAACATTTGTGCACATTATATTTGATCACTAAAATTATATACATTCATTTCTTATTGAAAAATTCGACTGAGAAATTATAGAAAATAAATTTCTAATTACCTCCCTTTATTTTCATGAAATGTTAAACTCGGTAATATCTTTATAAATAATGCTTTTTGAAATTTACAATATTAATAAATCTTAATCTGAACGTCATATTTATGACATTAAAACAAATATGTATATATTGAAAAAATAAGAACACTTCTTTCCTGACAAATTTTGTTGTTATATAGATCTACATGAGCACATGATATACGACCGATATGTCGCATGCCGATCATGATTCGTAGTTTTAGGATGTTGTGCCCACGTGCGTACAAGCTGTGTCAAATTTGGCATTTCTACAAAGATAACAATGCAAAACACTCTCACTGTCTACAACATACCAATCATAAGATTTTTGCGAATTGACTAACAGTTTTGTGATAGCCGTGAAAAACCCATTGGACATCGCCTTTACTACGGTTAAACACCGCGTGTATATCAATTAGGGAAGATTTGCACGTGTTTAGATGATCGAAAAAAATTAATCTATAATTATCGCCAAATCCCGTATTAAACTCGCAAAATATACCCGTTTCGGGCCGATGCTCTCATTATTTACTGTTTAGAGTAGGCGGTCGATCGCTTTGCATACAGGTAGAGGGGTAGTATATAGCGATGCTCTGATTGGATAATGATAATTAGCAGTCGTCATATGGGCGGATACAATCTCTGCTCTTTACATCGGCAAGCAATTACTCTTTGGGAATTAAGATTTTATCGGCGATGTTGACTTCTCTTTGATCAATTGGGAGAGCGAAATGGAATATGAAATGGAAATATACACAGCGAAATTTTCGCATGAATTGCCCTTCACACTGCTCATTGAGTACCTCAATAATACGGTATTTTCATGGATTATTTTTTTTTTTTTTGGACACGAAAAAAAACGGTAGGGTCGGCGCATATTATTAGGTAGGGTCGGGTGACCCGAACAGAACATTTTTTTTTTTTAGGCCTTGTCATGTCAAGAAAACTCAGCAGAGTCCCTTTAAGATTGGTCAATGCCTTTACAAGAATTAAATTATCTGAACATTTATTGCAATAAAGACTAGCCAATGCCACTAGAATATAGTCAGCCTACAGCTCAGAACAGTTTGACAAGTCCAAGTACTGTTACTAGTTTGCCCTAGCATTTTGATATTGAAATCACTTAAATTAACAATAAACTACTGTAATGCATGTAATTGTTTGTTTGGTTGTTTATGCAGATTTTAGAACATTCTGGTCTATATAACTAGCTTTCTTGGATAATTAACCAACAAGAATTAACAATTTCTCTGTTAGTGACTGTCTACCAATTCCACATGATTTCTGAAGCAGCTGTCATAGACAAATGGCCATTAAGACACATGAAAGATATTGCTATTAGCCCCAGGATAGAACCAGTGAAGCCTTGAATACAAACCCGATATGCTCTCATTGAGCTAAGCGTGTTGATTAATATATGTAATTACATATTAAACAAGCAATTATCATAGTATTGCAAGCAATTCATAAGTCCCCTACCGGTTAGAACCCCAGCAACATTCTGATTTCAATTTTACCAGTGAATGAATGACATGAATGAACTTAAATCTTTTGAGTTCTAAGTTTGTCTATTTCACAGTAATGTTTAAAGTTTCCCTGCCTAGTAAGGAAATTATGTTTATACAACCTTGTCATATTATTACGATGTGGAATTTTAAAGTAAATCCTATAAGGAATGAAGAAGTTGGAGTAAAAAATACCAATTTCTCTAAAAAAATCTAAGTTCAAGGGGGACATAATTCTGGAAATAGTCATGCTAGAGTATTTAACCTTCTCAAAAATGTTGAGTGATAATAAGAAACATATATGTGAAGTTTGAAGTAGATACATTAGGAAATAAAGAAGTTATTTAAAAAAGACAAATTTTTTTTCATAAAAATTCTAAGTTCAAGGGAGGTAATACTGATAATTTTTGTGCTAGAGTTGTAAACCTTGTCACATATGATGTGGTTGATGACCAGAAACTTATATTTAAAGTTTGAAGTAAACACCTTAAGAAATAAAGAACTTATAGTGAAAAAGCTGAAAATTTAAATCAGAAATCTTGAAATCCAGGCTATTTGTTGCCATAGCAACCAGAATTTTCAACATAGGAAGAAAAGAAAAAGATGTGCATAATCTGCAGACTGCCATCTACCCATATTTTAAGTTTCATAAAAGTATTTTCAGTAATTTTTGAGTTATCACTGGATCCAGTTAATGTGTAAAATTTGCCATATTTTCAGACTATTTGTTGCCATAGCAACCAGAATTTTCAACATAGGAAGAAAAGAAAAAGACGTGCATAATCTCCATACTGCCATCTATCCATATATCAAGTTTCATAAAAATATTTTCAGTACTTTTTGCGTTATCGCGGGATCCAGTTTTGTGGACGACGGACTGACGGACGGACAGACGGACGGAGGGTAAACCTAAAGTCCCCTCCAGTTAAACCGGTAGGGGACTAGTAATTGATTAAAACAATCTACAATTTTAAAATATCATGCTCAATTTTCCTATTTATATGTTCCATTTTCAAAGGGAAGTAACTCTAAAATTAATACTAAATCAATTTTCCATGATTACCTCCCTTGTCCTGTATCTATCTAGTAAATTGTTCTGGTCGGCCAGCAATCGTCTCTGAGACTGTTCTTTATCTTCTTCAAACTTGGCTTCAGACTGAAAAGATGAAAAAAATTCATTCATATAATTCCTGTCTTTCTGTACACAGTCAATTCTATTGAATACCTTCAATTTGTAGTTGTGGAGAGCACAAAAACTTAATTAAGAGACAATCAATTTAAAAAAAAAAAATTACAAGTTTCAATCACAGCACCAAAAATTACTTTGCAGCACCAAAATTAATCATTAATGAAGACTGATAAATCAGGAAAAAAGACTGCAAAATGTGTAAGAAGCTATTTTAAAATTCATATTGAATGTGGATAGAAATAATTAAGTTTCAGTCAAAGACTAGGGTGAATTATGTTTGATCAACTACTCCCAAATTCTGAAACAGATCAACTAAGTTTATTAACACAGTTTCTCCACTATGAAAACACAGCTCTTGCTTAGTTTTGGTGGCACTAATCTGCTTCTTATTTGGAATGTTGTAAGTTTGATGCCGCCCCTGGTCACTATAATAATGACAGTAGCATCCTTGCTTGTTATATATCTTTAGCTTAATGCACATTGATATTAATGATTTAAGCTGAACTGTGGAACAAGTTCATGTGACCAGTGTAGGGCTCAAACTGATAATCTGTGGGTTGAATGACAGCCATCTAATAACCACTAGGCCACTGCTCCCCTTTGTCTCTTTCTCTTCATGGGAATAGTTCCAGGACTAGTTAGTTTAATGTATGGTTCATGGGAATGAATTGGGTATTAAAACAGACTGAAAATCATATGGTCCTGACAGGAATTCAAACTCTGATTTATTGAAACCCTCGGCAAACAAATACCATGTCAGTATTAGATATAGCTCATTATACAAGGGTATATAAAAGCATCCTTATATTGTTCTGAGTGAAATTCAACTTTTCGAATTCTTGAAGTTCAAATACTTGCCAGACATTCTAGAAAGTCCTTATCAATCTACTAGGTATCCCCCATTTTTTGCCCCAATGTAAAAGCCTGGAAAATCTTAGGACTTGATCCGTGGACCACTCAATTCTTTAAAGTGAACACTCTGTCCACATCATGATTCAAGCTAGCTCCATCTTAACCACTATTCTTACCTCTAATTGCTGAAATTCCAGGTCATCAAACACTTTTCTTTGATTATCAAGCATTTCTTTGTTCTTTTGAAGTTTTTCCATGACTGATTTTTTATCTTCACTAGAACACAGTTCGAGTTGATTTTCAAGGGTGCCATTCTGTAACTCTAGATTTTCGAGCTTTTTCCTTTCCCGTTCAATAATGGCCAATTCCTGAAAATGGAAATTCAATAAAATATTAATTAAGATGAAAAAGACTGTTCATTGAAATTTAACTCTTCTGTTGTAAAATCTTGTATCTATAATAAAATGGAAATATTGTAAAGTTATGTGGATGCAAAACTGTACAATTTGCACTGATATTATGAGGAACTAATGAAACATTTGGGGGAAAAAGATTAAAATGTGGATGCAAAACTGTGTAAATTGTCTAAAAAAATAAACAATTTGCAATGTTATTATGATAAAACGTTAAAGAAAACATTAATTTACTTGTTCGATAATGCAGTTATTCATTCAAATAATGATATAGAAAGAACTGGAGACCTGTTATAAAAGTAACTATTTCAAAAGACAGTCAAAAGTAAAAAGCCGTTTTTTTTTATAATTTGCAAAGTTTAAGATATACACACTTAATTAAATCTTACATGAGTGAGAGTTTCCTAAAGCTGAAAGCTCAAAATACAGAAAATGATGACTCATCTGTAAAATTTCACACATTGTGCATCAAAATTGACAAATGATTTATGTTTAGTAAAATTTGTTTATTGGTGTTTACTGGCGCATTTATATATCCTAATATGCAAATACAATAAATGCATGCGTAACTAAAGTACATACAAATCCTTGCATATAATCAGATTAAACTTCTGCAGTTAACATGATGTATATAGCTGATATAACAGGAACACTTAATAAGTACAATTGTAAGAACACAAACAATGGCCTCTCTGTTACACAAATATTTTATCATAATTTTTCCTCCTCGCACACTTTTGGCTAAACCTTTTTGACTTTTGTCAAGTGGTCTGTTTTGTTTTTATGATATATTTTTAAGGACCTTTCCTCTGATGAAACATACCCAAAATTGGTATTATGAATAGTCTTGATAGAGGATCAATCTAGAAATGCTGCACTGTGATTGGTCGATTTTTTAAATCTTGTATAGAAGCAGCCAATCATATGCTTCCTTTTTCATAGACTGGTTACAGAAGTCAGATTTCATAATTTTTAGCCCAGGTGTTTGATATATACACATGACTCTGCATAAAGATGTAAATTATATGTCAAATGATATGTAATATGTCAAAGGTTCAAGTAACTTGACTATGTCATGGTGTCTTCTTAACAAAAATTGAAGGTTTAAAGATGGAAAATTATCCCTTTATCACCAGTCATAAATCTTCTATTTACCATCACAAATTGTTTTCAAATTGTCATCTTGAAAAACTAGAAGAAAATAACAACAACAAAAAACATTCTAATGATCTCAACTATCAAATTAGAATAACTTATGTCACTTCAACATTTAATCAAAATTTCAGTTTTTTTTTCCCCTAATCAAATATTCATTCAAAATCATCTTCTTTTTTTTAGTGTACCTTTGTAAGCAAAAAAACATTCACATTATGCCAAAAACATATTCAATAACTCAGTTGCAAAGGTTGTCATTAATTTAAATCTTTAACCAAAAACACCCAAGGAGATCAAATTAAAATAAAATGTTTTTATTGCTAAGGTGTCGAAATGATCTTATTTGAAATTGTACGTCATTCTAGAATCTTGCAAAAAAGAATGTTAAACATTTAAGTTTTTACAAATAACCTTTACAAACAATTACTTGAATTTTATAAAACTGTTATTAAAATGGGTGACGAGGATCATTAATTTTAGAATTCTCAGAACTACAACTTTTTCAAAAAGTGGGACAATCACCTCTAAAACTTTCCTAGAATGTAATTGTTATTTTATCTCCTTATACTATTTTTGTTCATATTCTTTTATATACATTTCATTTTTCAGACATTTGTTAAAATTGAGTAGGACAAGGTTATTATCAAATAATGATATTGTGAAAGATGATAATAAAATATTCACTTAGGATAACTAAGGAAAGAAAACTATACAGGACTGTCACTTTGTCAATTATAAAATATTTTAGTTATAAAAATTTAATCAAGAGCACCAAATGCGGTGTTAACACTTGTCTGTTAAAATAACCACTTTCTGACAAAAATATTATAAGTTAACAAGAGCTGTCGGTAGGACAGCAACGCTCGACTATTCTTAGTGCTTGATAGTAAAAAAAATGCCTGATACAGTTACCTCCTCCTGTTTACAGGTTGGGGTCATGATGGTGAACAAGTGTGCAAAGTTTCAAAGCCATATGTCAATGGAACTTTGAAAATATTTGAACTATTACAAAAACTTTAACGTAAATTCTAAGTCGAAAAAGGGGCATAATTCTGTCAAAATGCTTGATAGAGTTACCTCCTCCTGTTTACAGGTTGGGGTCATGATGTTGAACAAGTGTGCAAAGTTTCAAAGCCATATGTCAATGGACTTTGAAAATATTTGAACTATTACAAAAACTTTAACAGTAAATTCTAAGTCGAAAAAGGGGCATAATTCTGTCAAAATGCTTAATAGAGTTACCTCCTGCTGTCTACAGGTTGGGGTCATGATGTTGAACAAGTGTGCAAAGTTTCAAAGCCATATGTCTATGGACTTTGAAAATATTTGAACTATTACAAAAACTTTAACGTAAATTTTAAGTCGAAAAAGGGGCATAATTCTGTCAAAATGCTTGATAGAGTTACCTCCTCCTGTCTATAGGTTGGGGTCATGATGGTGAACAAGTGTGCAAAGTTTCAAAGCCATATGTCAATGGACTTTGAAAATATTTGAACTATTACAAAAACTTTAACGTAAATTCTAAGTCGAAAAAGGGGCATAATTCTGTCAAAATGCTTGATACAGTTACCACCTCCTGTTTACAGGTTGGGGTCATGATGGTGAACAAGTGTGCAAAGTTTCAAAGCCATAATTATGTCAATGGACTTTGAAAATATTTGAACTATTACAAAAACTTTAACGTAAATTCTAAGTCGAAAAAGGGGCATAAATCTGTCAAAATGCTTGATAGAGTTACCTCCTCCTGTCTACAGGTTGGGGTCATGATGGTGAACAAGTGTGCAAAGTTTCAAAGCCATATGTCAATGGACTTTGAAAATATTTGAACTATTACAAAAACTTTAACGTAAATTCTAAGTCGAAAAAGGGGCATAATTCTGTCAAAATGCTTGATAGAGTTACCTCCTCCTGTCTACAGGTTGGGGTCATGATGGTGAACAAGTGTGCAAAGTTTCAAAGCCATATGTCAATGGACTTTGAAAATATTTGAACTATTACAAAAACTTTAACATAAGTGGTTACGCCGACGCCGACGCTCGGGTGACTGCAATAGCTCTTCTTATTCTTATCGAATAGTCGAGCTAAAAATGAGCATAACTTAAACCATAGAGCTTTCAGAATTATGCCCCTTGTGTAAGGGGCATAAATAAAACCATAGAGCTTTTAGAATTATGCCCCTTGTCTAACAACTGCACCTTGTCAAGTTAAACAAGTATTGAAATGATTGAATAATTGGTTATATCAAAGTTTCAGCACAACAACAATGACAAAGACGCAGTGATCATAATTGAAATTCCTCAACTATTATCTACAACAACCAATTTGCAACTTACATAATTATTGATCTTAATTAATCTGCAAGGGATCAATCATAGACAATCCCATACCATGCAGTTATAAAATTTAACTTTTTTGTCTTATTATATTACAATGTATATGTTTATGTTACACAGACTGTGTAAATCTCATTAATGGGACAGCCTCAAACCAGGACATATAGTGAGTCATATGTAATAATTTATGAAGGTAATGTCACAGACAGTAGGACAAAACCTATGAGTAAAAACCTATGAGTAACATAGACTATGTAAATATCAATTATATTATTGAATAATTTATAATTATGTTACATCCCTACACAGGGTATGGTTAGATATAAACTGTGAGTAACTATGTAAGTAAACAATGTAATAATTTGTTAGTGAAGTGCGAAAATAAACTATTAACAATATGTAAATCTTTTATATTGTGTAAAGTGCAGGTTGTAGTCTGTTACAAAACTAAAAGGACATGAACTATGAGTAACATAATCTGTGTAAATATTTTATACTGTGTAAAGTGTAGGTTCAATTCTGTTACATAAACTAAAGGGACATAAACTATGAGTAACATTATTAAATCTGTGTAAATCTTTTATATTGTGTAAAGTGCAGGTTCAATTCTGTTACATTAACTAAAGGGATGTACACTATGAGTAACATAATCTGTGTAAATCTTTTATATTGTGTAAAGTGTAGGTTCAATTCTGTTACATTAACTAAAGGGAAGTACACTATGAGTAACATAATTTGTGTAATCTTTTATATTGTGTAAAGTGCAGGTTGTAGTCTGTTACATAAACTAAAGGGACGTTAATATGAGTAACATAATTTGTGTAATCTTTTATATTGTGTAAAGTGTAGGTTCAATTCTGTTACATAAACTAAAGGGAAATAAACTATGAGTAACATAATCTGTGTAAATCTTTTATATTGTGTAAAGTGTAGGTTCAATTCTGTTACATAAACTAAAAGGACATAAACTATGAGTAACATTATCTGTGTAAATATTTTATATTGTGTAAAGTGCAGGTTGTATTACAGGACCTAAAGTGACAAACTACTAGCAATATTGAGAAGGTAAAACCTAAGTTAAAAGAAGTATAAGAGACATAAACTTTGAGTAACAAAGACTATGAACTTTTTACAAATTTATACATCATTTATACATAATCTATAATGACTTCATATATGTTAATATATCAATACATTATGATAAGACCCATAGACACCCCAGTTTTCACATGCTTTATACAGACTGAAATGGTATGAACTTTTATACAGATAGGTACATTTTGATTGTATGTGCATAAATCATAATACTTAAACATTTTGAAATCTAGCATTTACATATATTCCTTGCAATATTCATAAGCTTAAATATCTATGTGCATGTTTAAATCTTTAAATCTTAGGACATATATATTTTTTCTTTAAAGATACACACACATTGTGACGGTAATAACTTGAGATTTAACAACTGGCGAAGGAGAACCTCCTGTGCTCTGGCAAGTGAGAGTACAGTTGGAGCAGAGGATGTTACCACTGACTATTTATAAGGTAGTAAGATACCTTAAACATTGTAAGGAGTCTTACCATCGTTAGTTACTTGGTTAGAGGCCATAGTTACTTGACAATATTGAACTTTGCATCAATATGTGTCAGAAGTAATGCAAAGAGGAATGGAGCATGGTGTTGCATTAAGGACTTTAATTCTGAGGACTTTTAGGGACGAGCACTTGTAGTAAGTGGGAGTGCACCTGTAATGTGGGGAGGAGCATCTAAAATATGGGATGGAGCACTTTTAATGTGGGAGGAGCAACTGTTCTGTAACATGTGATGAAACATGTCCCTAAACTGTTAAGCTGCAAATTTGCAATATAAATTTGCAGCATAGTAATTATGACTTGAAATCTACAGTGACCCAACATCTACCCATTTTTCTACTCCATTCCATACAATATAGTTTAACAAACCCATTTTTCTACTCCATTCCATACAATATAGTTTAACAAAACATTAAAATACTTTTTAATATATAATATACTACTGAGACATGAATATAAGTGCAAAGGTGATCCAGAAATTTATGTCTTGTGACCTTAACAACCCTATTACATCCAAGTGAATCACTTCTTAATGTAATAAGTTCATCATTTCTAAATGTAATTTTCCAACAAAATACATGTATCCTTGCATTTATTGAGTCCAGTTTTAGAAATAAATTTTTGGCTCACCCTGTCTTGAACGAAACTTTGATGTCTACAGTTAAGTTCCAACAACCAAGTCAATACAGACAGAACATTTACCAATACATATAATTATGGATATTTTCCCTATAATATCTTGGGTAAATACAGAAGTATATCCTACCTTTAACTTTTCCTATTATAAAATAATGAATTTTAATTATAATGTCCCATTAATAACTTGAGTTTCATACATTTGGTAAAATGTGACCTATTATCACAGAGAAACTTTTGCCATGCAGGTATGATCCTTTGGCGAGTCAAATTTTCTCTATGACAAAATGATCATGGCAATGAGTCTTATGGTTATTTATCTCTCACCAATGATTTAGATATCTTGTGGTAATAGAAGTTGATCATTGGTAGAGAAATTGGTAATTACTGGTTAGTTACCCAGAAAATACAGTTAGGTGGAACGATTGCTGAACTATGATCAAAAATGTTTTGAAATCTGTGTTAAAACCAGATGGACAAAAAGTAAACTGTTTAAATGGTTAATGTATTGCAGGATGTTTTTCATAGGTACACCAAATCAATAAAGTCAAACTAATAAAGTTAGTAAAGCCTTGTGAGTTGTGAGTAAATATATATATATATTAAGAATACAGGGTCTTTAAAGTAATACGCAAAAATATAAAATTGTCATTCTAACAAAAAAATGTTGTGTATAATCTGAATGCAATAAAGTCCAATTTCTTTTGTGGAAAATCACAAAACAAACCTTGAAATTTCTAATTAAAAATTATTAGAAAACATTGAAATATTTTTATTTTTTGGTCTTTTATTCATTCAAGTTTAAGAAGGGTCAATTTTCCCTTTCCAGCAGAGTGACACAATGCAAGCAAATAGTCATTTTCAAATTATCCCAATGTGCACACTGATAAATTAACATGTAGTTCAAAGAATTTTTGTCAGAGCCAACAACCTTGGTATGAAATGGTTATATCCCCTTTTCTTCAAATTAACTTCAACCATTCAACCAACAAGTTAAACAATTAAGGGTCAAGGTTAAAGACCAAGCTGGAACCAAATTGATCAGCCTTTGCCACCAGTATAAAGCCAGGCTAGCCTGCACATCTGTGCAGCCTGACCTACCATCATACCATTGGTTCAGATATTGAAATCTCAAGCACTGTTCCAAATTCAAAGCAAGGCAAGTCCATTTCATAAATTCAACAGTTTAAGGGTAATTCCCCATATTTCATATACATATTTACAACAATCATCAAGTCATCAAGAGTTACCCGCACCTTTTCTCTCTCCCTGGAAGCTTTCTCCATCAGCATGTTTTGTTTATGTCTCAGGTGCCTGATCTTTTCCTGGTCGTCTTGTAGTCGCTCCATCTCTGTCTGATGTTCACCTTCCAATAACGCTCTCTCCATCTCAAGCTGTGAGGGAGAAATAAGTATATCATTTAAACGGAGAGATTCTTGAATTTTAAACATATTTTTTTTTAACAATAGAAATACTGTTGTAGATATTTAGGTTACTGAAAAATTCCTCTACTTTTTTTTTTAGTAATAAAGGCGAGTGTAACTGAAGAAATCTCACGCTTACAAAAATGGCAATTTCTTTCATGACTAAAAAGAATAACATTTAATGCAATTTTATATATTTACAAATATGTATGAAGAATAGGCAAAATTAAATCAAATCCTTCTAATTTCTAACATTGACCGTACTAGTCATCATTTCCAATAACCTTGATCAATATTTATCATATCCTTTTAAAATGTCCATAACCAAGTTCAAAGGTCAAATCAACCCAAATTATTGTGATGCTACAGAAGAATTTAAATAACATGTTCTCTTTCAAATGATCTTGACCTTAACTTTCTAAATTATTGGCATTCAAGATGACATTAACCAAATTTTTCATGACCATTTATTTACCTTCTTATTAAAAGGACTTGACCAAAATAAAGAATGATCATCTTAAAAATCTTGGTTCAAACAAACCTATCTAATTAAAATGACCTTGAACCAAATAAATTAATAATAATCATCTATAATGACCTTGACCCTACAAATCTTACCCCTCTGAGAGCCTCATCTTCTTGTGTTTCTATGTCAACAATCTGCTGTTTGAGAGCTGAGATTTTCTTCAAGAGATCAGATTTATTCACCTTTAGCTTTTCCAACTGTAAATATGGATCTACTTCCTGAAACACACAAAACAAAAACTTGATATTAAAAAGAGAACAATGAGGAAATAACAACAATAATTGTATAATAAGAAACACTTAGCATGCTAGCTAGAATTAGCCCATGCAACCAGCGAAGACCAAAGTTACCCAAGCACATTTGCATAAAGATCATCGATGGTTTTGTCCAGATTGTAAGATAGAAATGCTCATGTTTAATATAGTAATGGTTAATTGAAGAACTACTAAAAAATACATGACAAAGTTACATTTCTCGAGTGTGTGCAAAAATAAATTTTTCTTAAACGATAGATATCTATCATTTCTTCACAACTTACATGCAGAATAAATTGCTATTAGTCACAGAAATTAATACACTTGGAAAATCGCAAACACAAAGTAAAATTCAAATTTAAGACCCCCCACGTCAAGTTTATCTACAGATTACTGCATAACCATGGTCAGACACTGGAATCTAGGTCACAATTACAGTTGATAAAAGTAAAACCTCTGCTAAGCAATTCCCTTTTGGAGACAAATATGTTGGTGTAGTTTTAGACAGGTTAAATGTATTATAAAGTTTTACTTTGGGAAGAATTGCAACTGTTGATTTCTAGAGGTCAATGCTGTAAAGAGAGGCCCCTCTGCAGAGGTTCCAGTGCATTTATAAGTCTTAGTGCAAATAATAGCTGGCAAATGCCACTTGGACCATATTCTAAATAAGCTTAAATTAAATTATCACTGGGAAATCTTTTTGACTATTTTGATCTTATGATCCCTTAAATATAATGGAAAATTCAAAGTCGAAAAAGTCTATTTTACAAATTCAAAGGGGAAAAGGATTTAAACATAATTTTTATATACATTTAGCTATAATTAACATAAATTCATATATATAATGGATATAATGTATATAAACATTTTTGATTAATCCAACGCCATCTGGCTACATTTAACATTCCAAGAGTTATGTCAAGTGTGCATAACCGATAATTTGTCACATTCTGACATCGGGACTTTAAAATATAGTGCCAAATATGCAGGTAAAGATCAATCTAACAGCTGTCTGGGTAATATGTAAATTTTAAATATAAAAGGTAAATGTTGACTTATTCTTAATACTGAGATAAAACATACAAAAAAGCTTTCACATTGTTGACCTGTTTTTATCTAATTCTGATATGTATATCTCTAACACAAGCACCACCCATTTTGAGTTTTGAATATAGAAATAATTAAGAAATTCCAAACAGGTTTTGACAGATGATAAATAAAAAGAGAAAGTTTAAACACCTAGATTGTGCAGTATGTTTGCAATGTTTGATGATGCACATGTATGTAAAATGTGCAATTACATGGGCATGCATTTACACATTTACAACCATTTTGAACAATAACTATACAAACAGACTCACTTAAAGGGACTCCTACTGAGTTTTTGACATGAAGAGACGAAAATATTTTTTTCCAGATAAATGTACCATTTTGATGTAGTGTAGACCACGAATCTTGTGCAAACTTTTCAGATCATAACGAGCACTTCGTTTTTTCCATAATAAGTATCAAATTGGTAAAAAAATGACCCCAAAATGAAAAGCATTTAACGCTTTCATTCAAATAAGGCTAAGAAAAGCATAAAACTATGATTTTCGATTTATTTTAAAGTATATTTCTTAACTATCTTTGCATATATTTCTGTCTAAAGCGCCCCAGTTCATTTATGTAAGAATTCTAATGTTATGTTTTTAAGGCTTTTAAACCCTTTTAAGTCCCTTTAAACTTGCATCATGGTCACAAGTTTATATAATTTTCTTAAACAATGGGAGCCAGTGCAGGGGATTAAGAGAGACAGTTTGTGAATGAGGGTTAATGTCAGATCATTCTGGGGTTTAAATGGTTCTACATTTTAAAAGAGGAGAATTTAAGGGGGTCTGGCTTCCTACTTGGTACCAGTAGTATACATGTATTGTAAAATGCAGGTAATGTCACCAAGTTTGGCTCCAAAACTTGATCAAATGTTCGATGGAGGTTATGATATGGTTCCAAATTAAACCAGAGCCTATATCCCAAACTGTTGCATTGAAGGCTAATATTAATAATCTTATCTATAATACCGTGTCTGGAAGAATAGATTCTTTTTAGACAATATGATTATATAACTTATCATTTTGAACAGGTCTATCTCAGAGACATATTTTGTTGGGTTCATCTAGGAAAATTTGTTTTCTTTCAACAAAAGAAAACATTTGTCATTTCTCTATCATAGGTAAAGATCTATTTGAACTAATGTTACAAGCGTAACAGTTCAAACAATATTAGAAATAAAATTGTTAATGTTCTTTTAGGATTTACACAATAACTTCAAACAAAGGTAAACAAAATTAAGCCTACTTTAAGCCCTGTAATCATATTTTTGAAAACAAGATTAAGAACAAAATTGATATGTAAAATGAGATAATCATTATTCTTTGGATTATTTCAACAGTTTCAGCTTAATTTAAGTGACAAAGTTACACTTATAATGTAGACAGACCTTTGCCATCCTGCCATATTAGGAGCCCAGATCATTGTTATGATAAGCAAATTAGATACCACAGTGTAAAAGTGCCATCCTTAACCAAAATGTTTAGATAAACATAATAAGGTGTGATTTCTTAAACAGTCTATGAATTTTGCACCCCTTTGAGCTAGGTCAACCTAACAATTATTCAGCATTTACCATCATGTCTATGCATTAATCAGCCCTGAAAACTATTTCAGCTATCTTGTCCTCTCCACTCTAGTGCATGATGTGCATAGGTTTTCATAGAGCAAAAATAAAATTGAAAACCAAAACATTGTCCAAAGAGAATCCTTTAAAACTTATGGTCTCAGAATACATTTATTATGCCTGTCCATTGGTTTACTTCCACACCAAAATTTAAAACTGACCATTGACAAGAAGAGTTTTCACTTAGAAAATCTTAAAAACCAATTAAAATGCATTATTTAGGGGAAAACATAAATTATAATAATGATAATTTCTTTATTCAGGACTGTTTCAAACAGACAATCATATAAACACTGATGATCTATAAAATATTTAATGATAAAAAAACCTGTCCTCATGTTTAAACAGAGATTTAAGTAACGTTAGATATTGAGTCAAAAGGTACACAGTTGAAGATCTGAGATCAAGAGATTTCACTTACGGGAAAGATTGTTATAAAGTTCAAAAGAGATAAATTTGAAAAGACGTATTAGTTCCTGTCAATAATCACGAGCACTTTGTCAACAATATCGGACAAAGACCGATGACAAAACCGAAGTACCGCATCATAAATTGTAACAAGATTGTAATCTTCATATTAAAGCCTAAAACTATTTTTACGATTAAACGTGCTATTTTATGCAGTTTAACCCCGTTACCTTCCCAATTTGCTTAATGGACTGGTCTTGAATTTAATCCAGACCAGTGATTGTTATTGTCCATTATAAATTTGTAGGGTTTTTGAATCAAAATACCAAAATGAATAAAGCAACCAAATTGTCAACTGTTTAAAGCCATGTCTGTACCAGTAACTTAACAGTATTTTATGCTAGCTGCCCACACTCTTAGACAAAGTCTTGTTGTAGCCAGACCTCTCCAGTAGAAAATCAGTTTCCACAGTTATAAAGAAATTCTTTAAGCTCAAATTTTAATGTAAGGCATTCGATTGGTCAGAAACTAGCATAGAATGTGCACTGACCAATGAAATTTAAATCCTGAAAGTTGAGGCAGTTCTCAGAATCTGAGCCATTATTGGTGGATTCATGATGTAACCTTGAAGCTATTTAAACATATGTTTACGTCTTTAAATTATACCAAAACCAGGCTAAAATAAAGTACTCTTAACACATATAAATATAGTTTATTTATCATCTTGCAGATAAGGTCAATGCAAGTCATTTATGTCTACATGTACTCATTTGAGTCAGACCTTAAGAAAAACAAACTGCTCTATACTAAGGTTATTAAAAAAGATTTATTGCAAATAATAATGTAACTCCGACTATCTTATCTCCAGTGTACTGTTTTAATGTTCTTTCCCTTCATAAAACCACAAACCAATACATTCCTCTTATTTGTGTAAAATATGTGACCCTTTACACAAGTTTATCATATTTTTGACAGTGAAAATTATACATGTATAAAGAGATCATATTAGCCTTTTATGGGCATTTGTTTGACTTTGGTTTCTGACGAAAATTCTTCAAATATTCTTTTCTCGTTTTTACTTTTCTTTTTTTTTTACTTTTTTTTGTTCATACACAATTCTATTATTACTGAACTTTCTGCATGTGTTTTATGAACAAATACGAGCCACTGAAGGGGAAAAAACCCCTAAAAGGTATGAAAATCAGTATTGCCAATGACTATTCAGAATATGCTATAAAAAGTAACCAGAGTTAGTTAATTCATAAAACGTCAATTACAGAACACTTTAAGAAAATTACTCAAAATATTATGAATATTTTTTTTTTTATTTTGTTAGGTTATCAGAATTTGAAGAACAGAGCATGCTACTTCAACTGTTCAAGTTTCATTACTTTTAAGTTCTTGGATACGAAACAGGAAGTGGTAAACCTCAAAATTGTCGGACAGTTTGAGTCGTGTGCGACTCTAGATCAGATTACCATGCAGCTCTTGTATCAAACCACATGAAATATATTGCTACTCCTTATGACTGGTCAAGATCGAAAAATCAGTTGTCCGTATTGTCCAAATTGTCCCAAAGACTATATATGGACAAAGTATTGTCCAAATTGTCCCAAAGACTATATATAGACAAAGTGAAAACTTTCCTGAATTTACTTTATAAATATTGAACTGACAAGTAAAAATGTGTTTCAAATAAAATAGCTGAGTAAGTTATAATAAAATTTTGCCGGCCCTGTTATTTGGTGTGTTCAAAGGAATCCACTCATGCTTAATACTAGTCCAACTGAATTGTGTATTCTTCTTAATTTTTATTTTTCATAATCTTCTCATATAAATATTATATTCAATTCAACCCTTTACCCCCATCTGGAGAAACCAAATTGTCAATTAAATTCTTACAAAATTCATGCCCTACTGGCAAGATTTTTATCCCTTACCCATAAAGCCATGCATGGCTCATTTCCTTTTCATTTATACATATTTATTCATTTATACATATGTATACTTAAACCATAAACTGAACTTTCATTCAAGGTCAGACAAAATAACATTTATTTTTCTTAATATAATAATATCAGTTATATACATATATATGTAATTTAAAACTTTGTTTTGTTATAAAAATACTCATTCAACAAATTTACTTTTATTATATCAAGTCAAAGATGACATTTTTATTAAAATTGAAGAGTTTTTTTTAAACAAAGACAATACAGATAAGATCTGTCCTGTCATTTACTTTCTATTTCTATTCATTAAATATATAATTTGAACAGACATGATTAACTCATGGATCATAAATTCCAAATATGTAAATCAATACCTGTCAATCAACTTATGTATATTCGAGATCAAAGTACATTAAATTTGCATTCCTAAATTGTAGAAAATAATAGTCTTTACGGAAGAAAACATTTACAAGCAGACTGTAAAAAATTGTACTTGGTTGACCTTGACATGACCTGTAGGTCAATATATTCTGATAACCTTGACCTTAGATAAAATAACAATGCTATTTATCTTACAATGCAGCTTTGATCATACATTTCTTTAGTTTTCAAGAGCAGTTCTTAAGCACATTTCTGTATTTTGGTCTACACATCACTGTTATGTTTATAAAGTGTGTAACATATAATCTACTGCAGGAGCCCAAGCATCTCTGGTGACAAAGTATCAGAATGTCACTGTATTTTACAACCAAGTTTCAATAGATTGTTATATGAATTTCAAAGGTCCCAGGTTTTCAATAGTACTAAATGACATTACTTTTAGTTTCTAGCAATGCTTAAACATAAGAATTTCAATAGAATGAAAATTTTACAACATACATAATTGTTAATATGTACATATACCAATATAATGCTCAAACACCTAACAATCTATGCACAAGAAAAAAATCTGTTTAAACCTCACCACACTAACTATCTGAAATGGACCTGTCCATCTATTAATCTGGTCAAAACAATTCATCAATTTTAGGGAAAATTTCAAAATAGGTACTGACTGAATGTGAACAGAACAAACTTATAGTCACATGATTTCAAAGCCCTTTAGGTTCTTTAAAAAATAACTTGGTATCATATATTTACTAAATTGTGTTGTTTTTTTCATAATAGGAACTTTAATATTTTATTTAAGTTCGATCCAAAATAGCAAAACAAAAACTAATTAGTTAGATAACATCACGTTGTCATATTGATTATACAATAATTATACAAAACTTAGATGTAACGTGGGTTTACAAATGTCAGTACACCCGGAATATTTCAGTACCAAATAATTATGTACATGTACAAAAAGTACTTGAACAAACTACAGATTATAGCACAGTTCAATGCACTTATGAAAAAGATAAAAACATTATAAATTGGTTATAAACATACCATGTGATCGATCTTATAACGGCTTATCCTAATCCAAATGAATATGAAATATTAAATCTAAACGTACAAAAAAACACAACTGAAACCGATCTAAGTATTAACATAAAATGTAAACACCGGCATTCCTAAACATTTTTTATCCTATTTAAAACGGCTATTTATAATTGTAACAACTGTCAAGTTTACACATACACAGATAGTTTTTAAGCACGACTGAGTCTCGCAAATAGATTTACATAAACACAACTTGAATCATTAAATGAAGACGATCATACTACAATTTATTAAAAAAAGAAACTAATCAAAACACAACAAACACACCGGAACTGTAAAACTGACACACGTCATGACCAAATAGTTTCGGTATTTTTTACCATATATAAACTCGCCCTAGTCTGATTATAGCATTATTCCATTATTTCACTATTTACGGCTACCTTTTGGCAGAAGTAAAAATATCGTCATATCTTATTAAGTCAACAGCTTGTGCCGTAAATACTGGACTTATTAGTTGCTCACTTGTGCGAAATATGCCACACTGATTATGGCTCCTTTGTCGGAAGGTCATTTAGGTGATAAGAAATTTTAAAACGATTGGATTTAACTTGAAGTACTATCGTTCACAAAGTAATTTGTCTCACTAGATAAATAAAGACCATAGCTTGTTCATAAAGTACAGTCATAGTGGGTGTCTCTGAGTTGTCTCTTTTTATTTTAAAACAGAATCTTATTAAAAATCTATTTATTCAGCTCAGTACTTGGTATAAAGGTCCTCCATGTCAAAGTTATTTCAGTCACTGATTTAGCTAACAGTCCTCACCGCTGTTGGTTCGTATCCAGCCATGGACATTGCAGTCTTCAATTAGAGGAGGAAATCTAATAATATAGCTTATGGTAGTTGTACTCATGCCTCCAGGGTACTCACCAGGAGGTATACATATAGGCATCTTCAGGGACATAAACATAAATACACATAACCTTTAATGTTTCATGGCAGATTGACATTTATCATAAATTTTGTTCAATTGCAATTCATGCATTTTGATATTCAGTATATAAGTGTTTCCTCATTTTGATCACCCCAAAAATGGAAAAATAACCATTAAATATTAAGGATTTATACCAAAATCTTTTAATTAGGCTTTCAGTCTGTCACACCTTAAATGTGAAAATTACTGTTTTAACAATCATTTAAACTTTCACCTGCAAACATGATGAATTTACGATGCTTTAAATCTAAAACAGTCGATTGAGTGGACCAAGGTAAAAGGATTCTTGGAGTATCAATTTACCAACAGTATAGAGCCTGGTCAGACTGCATGAAAGTGCATGTTGGTCTGGCTCTATACTGGTGGCAAGGGCTAAAAACTTGGATATAGTACCAGCAGATTGAGGGTTAAGATTTCACATCATGTGCTCTAGTCTACATGATTAAAAGCCTATATGAGCCCCTATACAGCCACACAGGTTTGTATATTTGTACAGTGACCAGTCTGACAAGAAGATTAAACTGCAGGTTCCTCCTAAATGTTTTGGAGTCCATATAAATGAACAGTTCCAAATTTAAAACAGGATAGGTATATCTTAAAATATAGCCCGATTACTAATCCTCAGGACAATTTAAACCATCAAATAACCATGGTATGTGATTGTAATGTCATAAATGTTGATCTACTTTGTTTGAAAACAAATTAAAGTGGAAAATAATAGGATGATCCTATTACAGGAAATGTGCAGCATATGAACTTAAGCAATTATCCCTTCAAGTGTCTGTTACAGAGGTCAATTGTGGTAGACCATGAACATTTCCCCATATATTTGACTCATTTTGTTATTAAATTAAGGGAGACAACCTCCTTGCACACAACTCATGACTATTTAAGTAAGTACTGGTTGTTTCCCTTGTATCACTAAAAATGTTCAGAAAAGCTATAACCCTTAATTTTTGCACATCATATTAACTTAGCCTGCTGAAATCAACAGATTCTACCCATTTACCCAGATCAGTTCAAGATCAGCCAACACATCCCTTAAATGATTAATGGTTTTGCCCAGATTTAAAGATGTACAATTCAAAATACCAAGAATGTTAATGGCTTACAAAACAACAGCAGACCAAATGCCACCAGTATTGAGTAAGGTCAGTCTGCATTTGTGTCAAAACTAAATGATTCTGTAATGATAAATACTTAGAACTGTATATTGATACTGTATTCCTTTAAACTATTTATGGACTATTCCAAATTCAAGTCCATTACACAAATATAACAAGATTAAATTATAATATTCTTTAAATGCATTAAATAATCCCACGCAGCTTTAAGAGTTGCTAAATAAATTCATGCAGTTTGAAGAGTTCAGACAAGAAATTTCAATCCGGTTATACTAATAAATATATATATATATAATTAAATACTCACATCTATTGTTCCACACGAACATTCGCTTGAGTCTGTAGTACCTGTAGATGAGGCTCTTGAAGTCTGCCCCCTCGTCAGTGTCAGGTTAATCTCATTGTCACTATTTATAGGCGTCACATTTTCAATACTCGATGACTTTGATTCACTTATTGACCCCGAAGATCGTGGTGAACCTGCCGACAGAATATTATTAATAAATCCATGATAACTTGTAGGGCATACAGTTGACGTACTGGAGGAACCCGGACTCTCACTATTGGAATCAGAGGAAAGAGATCCATTTATATTCACATAGTCATGGTGATCCGTATTTTTACTCCGAGATGAATACAAATTAACATTTCTAGTAGCACCATGTGAATGATTAGCCTCCGTTTCTAGAGATCTAGCACTAAATGATGGAGCCCCATTTGCATTGTTTCCATCAAACAATTGTCTTTGTTGACCATTATAATGGTTTGATCCCTCATATGTTTTACTAGACACTGGTTCATGAATTTGTAATTCGTTAAGGCGATCTTGATTCATTTGAAGGTCACATTCAGGCTCACTGTAAGTAGACGCATGACTTCCTTCTTCTAAATTTTCTATATCTTTTCTTTCCATTAACTCCACACCAACATTTTTCAATCTTAGAGGCTCTATCTTAAATGATTTTGCAAAATCGTTTTCTATATTACTTTCTGCCTGAGGAGGACTTTGAACATTTTGTGACCTAGAAACCAATGGCGATGGAGTGTTTTGATTGGATGATGAAAATGCTGAACTGTAATGAATGCTTGATTGCAATTGGTCTGGCGAAAACGCGGCTGAACTTGATTGGACACAATTTTTACTTGATACAGATTTAGGACTTCTTGGTGAAGTCCTTGGACTTTTTGGCCTTTCTGTACTGAAAGTACCCTGATTTGAATTTGGTCGCCGCTTTATTGTTCCTGTGTCCTCTGAGCTCCCACATAATGATTCCTCCTCAGAGTTTGAAGAATTTGACCCACATTTTCTCATTTGGTAACCGAGGAAAAATTCTTTATGTGAGTTTGTTGGTGACGAAAGCATTGTAAGCGATCCATTGGTCATTATTTTATTGGTCATTGAGCTACGATATTCTGACTTGGCAATATCACGCCTTTCTAGAGACTGTGTTTCCAAGTCGAGACCTTTTGGTGTTTGCACCTGCCGATGAGGCTGAACTTGTTGATGACTGACCTGTGATACACGTGGCGAATTTTGACCTTGGTTAAAACCAGGTAAACTCTGGCTTTGGTTGCTAAAGTTACTTTGTAAATGCTGATACTGTAGTGGAAGAGGCGGTATTGGAGGTATTGAGGTTTTTTCTGTGACTACAAACTTTTCATGTTGTTTCTTCAAAGTGTGAGTCTGCTCCTCTTCTATCTGCCTCTCATATTCCGCACACATATTCAAAATTTCCTCCAAACGTTGCCGCTCTAACCTCTCCATCTCTTGTTCTTGTTTTCTCTCTGCAACTATCTCTCTATGCTTTAAGGTTAAATCTTTCTGACTTTCTGTCAGTTCATTAAAATCAAAATCAATTCCTTCGAATGTATTCCTGCAGCCTGCAGAATCATTTTCATCCTTTTCAATTGTCAAATAATCCTTCCCATTTGTTAATCCATTGGCACTCACATTTAATTTATCTTTAGCACTTAGATTAGTATTTTCTTGTTTAGAGTCCTGTTTACTTTGCACAAAGTCTACTGTAACTTTTGGAGAATCTAGAACAGGTTTTGGTGCCACTGCAGGTGACCTTTGTGAACCTGACCCTGACCTTTGTATATTTGACCCCTCAAAGAAAGGTGAAGTGGCAAGTTCAGTTTTCCTTACAGGGGAAACTGGGCTATTAAAAAAGGTGTTAGCAGAATTAGAGCTTGTATCACTTAAAGATATGTTTGGACTTTCGTTACTCTTTGTTGAAGATCTTGACTTAAAGCTTGAACCAGAATTCCTAGATTCATTTGATTTCCTTCTCATGGAAACACTTCCAAAACTACCTACAGAGTTTGCATTAATATCATGAGCATTTACATCTGGTTTGGGTGACTTGGCAGGCTGTAAAATGCTTGCTGAGACACGTGTGGTTGCAGTGTCCTTACTAAATAACTTTTCTCCGTAATAGAAATTTTCACCAGACCTTCGACCAGATCTACCGTCCGGTGATGTTATATTAAATTTTCCTGGTGTTTTGACAGTTGGACTTTTCGCTGTTGGCGAATTTTTACCACGTGAAATAAGTTCAAATTTACACACTTTGTTTAAGAACTCGTCATCTTCCAGACCATCATGAAAGCTGGACGAGTCTGCAGTAGTGTGGGAAGGATCCCCGGAACGTCTCCGTTGACTGGTCTGCTCTGCATCTGAGATCATCCTCAGATATTCTGGGTTGTTTTCCAGATCTGAAAATATATGTAAAAGATTAAGCTTTTAAACCTTAATTTTCCTATAAAATAGCTGTTCTGAATTAATTGTTGTAATGATTCAGTGCACAGATTGTTTTTTTGGTAGATATTGTGCCAAGATAGGAGGAGAGGTTTTTGGTTATTGGCAATATTCAAATAACTCTTAGCCCTTTAGGGTAAAAATGATACTGTTTGAGAGAGAAAATTCATATTTTTCACCTGGATTTATAAACTTTATTATGCTTTGATTAAATATAATGATATTTATATGTGTGTTCAATTATTAACATTTCTGATTTCAAACAAGAAATGATTGAAATAATTAAGAACATCTGTCTGTTGATAGTCAATGGTACCTTTACCTAAATAGTGTTGAAATACCAAAAACAAATCGAAATTTCAGATATATGTTACTATATATGTAACTAATTAATAATGCAAGAATAATTGCAAATCTGGTATGATTATGTTAGTATGTCATATCTTTAAAAAAATTACAACCATTTTGTGTCAATCAATCAAAACAACCAAACACATGTTTATTATGGTATTCAAGATCATTTAACTTGTCTAAAACATAAAGTTCCAACTTTTCATCATATTTTTTGTTTGGAGTAGGTACATTTCCATTACTATACACTACATATTTTTACTATATATTTTCGATGTGTAGAAATATATTAAGTTCAACTACAGAAACATTCTTTTGAGCATTCCTGACATTAACAGGTAATTAAGGTCAACCTGTTAATAATTAGTGGGAAAACCCTGATGTACCAGTCAATGACTTCAATCAGACTGGCTCCATGTGAAGCTGAAAAACCAGTCATAGGGAACCATTCCAAATACATGATATTTACTTCCTGTTTTAAGTTCTTTTGATCTCCGAGACATTCTTTGTTTTCTGTGGTGATTTTGTTGAGATGAAATATCATTTTAAAAGCATGTGTTTGTTTTCTAAGCCATCTAAATCCTTAAGCTCACACAAAACTTTTAGAGGTCATCTGTCTGTATTATTACAGTTGGTAAACCAGTAAAAAGCTCAACAGAGAATAAAGTAAAGTCAAAAGAAACCAGTTCAGTTCCAAGAACTCAAATGATCCAAAAAAAACTGCTTTGAACAGAAAGAAATCAGAATAATTAAACCAAAAGAAAACTTTTTGGATGAGTTAAGACACCTTTACAATCCAATATAAACCATTTTGATTTATAAGAAACAAATGTGACCATAAACAGGACTATTGGAAGATAGAAATAATAACGATAGAAACAAAATGAAAATAATATAACAAAAACAATAAAATGCTCCCATATCATAGCCTCATAGCCTAAAATTGTACAAAACACTTATTAATTGCTCATAGTTTTGCCCTTTAATAACATGAGGTGAATTGGTTTACAATGGGAACTTTACCATCAGTATTTCAAATATTGATAAAAACTATAATAGAAATGGATCATTTTGATAATCTTATAAAATTTTGCTTAAATGAAGAAATGTTTATAAAGTTCGAAGTGATTTAGTATGAACATTTTTATGACGAATGATTGAACAATTTATTATTTGCTATGTAATAATTTGGATCATGTATCTCACACTTGCCAACAACTTCAATGTATCATTCTTTCTGGTTTCTTGTGATGTGTAATACTAAATTCTATCAATGTAACTATTTAATGTATTAAAGACCTTTCATTGTAGACCAATTCATTTTAAAAGAATCCTGCTGAATTATCTAAATTGGAGGGATTCACACTTTTCATACTGGCATTGTCTGAACCAATCATGAACCATTCATTACCTTGCATGAACACAATTGGCAATTACAAGAGGCCTATATATGGTACTAATTATAATTTGGTCAGCCAGTACAGCTGTATGTTAAAATTTGTAAAACTTGTCAATGGACAGACCATTTCTGAATTCAAATCAGACTCAAAATTGAATTCAGCACAATTAATGTTTAAACACGAAACTGTTGCATAATTGCTGATGTTTTTATTAATGACAATTAACCAAAAACTTTTTACATTTAATTACAAACTTCCATTCTGAACTGCAAAAAAGATAACCGAACATTCTTAAAAAGTTAAGATCACTTACAATATTTGAAATTCCTTTCTCCAAAATGATAAATTAACGTTCACATCTCCACAAAAAGTCACATTTTAAAATGGGGGAAAAAATGAAGAAACAGGGATACTGTAGGAGGTGGGATGATTCATCTTGTTTGAATATTTGTCTTTTGGATGTGACTCTGGTATTCGAATACATAATGGGACAAAATTAGATATTTGTAATGCAAATTGGTAAGGATATATTTTCGGTTCATTGGTGGGCTGTATTAACTAAAATTAAGAATAGGTTGAATAGGGAAATAACTGAGTTTGGTATACCATATCTGAATATAGTTTCATGATATTGCATTGTTAATTGAAAAATAAGACACTCTCAGGGGATATTGTATGCCATTTAAAAATGATAAATGACCGTCAGGATTTGTTTTGATTTATTTTAAGGTTCTTTATCCATGATCACCTTCATGCAATAACTGGTTAACTCCTATTAAAATTAATACTATGACAGTGACAATAGAGCACGCCCTCTACAATAAGGCCTGTCCATAAAACTGCTCATTTTATAAAACCTTATACCTTCTTCCATGCTGTTAGCAAAACATTCCTTTAACAAAAAGTATAACTTCCATAGACTATAAACCTGCCAAAAATTTAGAGCTTGTCAAGGATGATACTACAGCTTTTTGTATATATTTGAAATTTGAAAGTCGTATTTTCCTCTTAAATAGAGCGACTGAATTAATTTGA
This sequence comes from Ruditapes philippinarum, assembly GCF_026571515.1. NCBI lineage: Eukaryota > Metazoa > Mollusca > Bivalvia > Venerida > Veneridae > Ruditapes > Ruditapes philippinarum. Next base: position 334,441 of record NW_026866030.1, on the reverse strand, counting down.
ATATCCCTTTCACCTTACAGCATATCAAGAAATATAAGATGGACTTTTCTTTATCTTTTTTAATTTGTTCTTGGGAAAAAATTCTAAAAATGTCTGCTATATATTTTGTTTTTTTCCTGTTTTTTTAACGATTTTAACATTTTTTTATATTTTTTTTGGTCATATCTTGGTGGTAGCAGTCGATCCACCTAACAGGCTTTCCTCAATATGTAACCGGTAATTACGAATTTCTCTGCAATAGTGCAACTACTCAAGAAGAAATTACCCCTTGCCAGAGAATCAAACCAGCCACCCCCACAGTATTTACTTATTGGATGCTCTCTGATAATTGAGCTAAGTGGGCAGTGCATAAAGTTAAACATTTATCAAATCCTGAGCCTTAACATTGTTGTCTATCAATTTGAAACATTTCTCTCTAAATTCCCTTTTTACCCAACCAAATAAGTAAAATATATAATTATATTTATAGATATAATGCGTATTAAATTAAACCTAAAGCTGGCCAGCACATTTGTAAACCTGGCAAGACAGAATAGATGGCAGCATGTGCAAGAACATCAACTAACCCCATCCAACAAGACTATATAAAAATACTTCTCATCTAATACAATTTTAGCATAATAACAAATGTATTTGTTGTTGTTTGACCTTTTTTTTTTTAATATAAATTACATTCCAATGCTGAAATGTAAAAGAATAGTCTAAAATTAGTTGTTAAGGCCAAAGTAGTATCATCATATTACTTATTGATTACACATACCTGTCATCCTTTATATGGTTCATTATTATATTCAAATCCATTTTTTCTGAGCCAAAATGTTTACACTGCTATTACAAACTTCGAAAAATAATCACTTCCCTAGCAGCAAATGCATAATGCACTTTCAATAAAGGTCCAAGGACAAAACACTAATACTGGTATTACGAAAACTATTTCCTCTTTGTACATGTGCAATTTGCGATGCAATTACCATAACAATAACGATGCAATTACCATAACAATAACGGAGAATGCTTTCATGAATGCTGTAATTAACGAAAACAAAACAAAATAAAAGGCTTTTCAAGTAAGCTCATAGCTACAGCATTTTTGTCTGTGCAGAAAAAAAAACGGTCTGCGTCTGAGCAATTAAATACTGCAACAATACATATAATTACTCAAAATATCCAAATTTTCGAAAGTCAAAAACCTTGAAACAATGAAAATCTAAGCCAAAAATCTGTATCTTTGCAAATAATCCAAATTCCATATCATATTAAAAAGTTAAGCTTCTAAATCTACTTTCTAGAGAGGGAGAGGCATCGACATGAAGAATTGGCATATTGGAGATCGAAAAGCAGCCAACTGCCACCTTTTTTACCTCCTAATCTGAAGATTTCTTAACAGACTCTTCAAGTGGAGGAAAGTTTAGTGGGGTAATCAATCAAATGATTTCGTTTGTTATGAAAACAGCACCAGAAAACACATGTGATGTGTGTGAACTACAAGTGGTCAATTGTTCTGTTGTGATGTGTTAGATAATCATAAGATAAATGATACAATTAAACCTGGTTATAAAGACCACCTCTGACAAAAGACAATGCTAGAAACACCTGCCAATAATGGCTGGAAATTGTACATCCCACTCTATCATTTATGGAGCATCACTTCCTTTTTATTTGCACAGAGACCACTTTCAATAAAGATCACTTCTACCATCTTTTCAGATTTTTCAGAAACACTTTCAGTGTTTCCCACCTAACTAGAGGTTTACTGGTACGAAACCCAGGTAATCCTTGCATGTATCAGTGCTATACACTGGGCATGTAAAAGAACCAAGGAATAAGACCACTTCTACCATCTCATTTAATTGGACTTTATATACAGGTTATACTGTAAATAAAGAAGCCCACAAATTTCAAAGATATTTAACAACTGAAGATATATTAGATCATTAAATAAAGCAAAATGATTTATGAAAGGTATAACATTGTAATAAATATCCTTGTGTTACATGAAAATAAGCTAAAGAAACACTCATATAATGGTGTCAATTATCAAAATAGTGTTATGATGCCAGTTTTAACTCATATGTGATATCCTAGGTTATAGAGAAGGACTCCTGGATGTACCGCTTGGCAATCTAAACTTCCCATTTTTGATTTGATATGACTTTTGTCTTTTGAAACTCTTTCACTTTGATATGACTTTCACTGTATGGTACAGTTAAAGTTTGGTACTTTTTTTTTTAGAATGGATTAAAAAATTTAATGAAGGGTATACGAAAAGCAAGGATAAAATAGTCAAGTAGTAGGCAGATTTTGTCCGAATCTCGTAATCTAGTTTAGGATAAAAGTGGGTTTACTAGGATGAAAATGGGTGTGTCTGGTTGAAAGTGGGTGTGTTGGGATGAAAGTGGGTTTCTTGGGTTGAAAGAGGGTGCACTTGGATGAAAGTGGGTTTCTCGGGTTAAATGTGGATGTGCTAGGATGAAAGTCGGTGCACTTGGATGAAAGTGGGTTTCTCGGGTTGAAAGCGGGTGCACTTGAATTAAAGTGGGTTTCTATGGATGAAAGTGGGTGCACTTGGATGAAAGTGGGTTCTAGTTGAAAGTGGATGCACTTGGATGAAAGTAGGTTTCTCGAATTGAAAGAGGGTGCACTTGGATGAAAGTGGGTTTCTCGGGCTGAAAGTGGGCCCACTTGGATGAAAGTGGGTTTCTTGGGCTGAAAGTGGGTGCACTTGGATGAAAGTGGGTTTCTCGGGTTAAATGTGGGTGTGCTAGGATGAAAGTCAGTGCACTTGGATGAAAGTGGGTTTCTCGGGTTGAAAGTGGGTGGATTTGGATAAAAGTGGGTTTCTCGGGTTGAAAGTGGGTGCACTTGGATGAAAGTTGGTTTCTCGGGCTGAAAGTGGATGTACAAGGTTGCAGATGGGTATATGCCAATGAAAATTAACCTTATTTAAATGAGGAAGTCAATTTATCAGTTACTTCAGACCTGCTAGTATTTACCCACAAAGTTAATAAATTGATGCTAATCTAACAGCCAAACAACTCTTCAGCATTTTTATTCCAAATGTCAATCGATACAACATGACATTATTCACAATGGTATCAAAATGTAAATATATTAACCACTAATTGTATTATTCAAATGACAAGAGTTCTGCCTTAGGTCTATATATATCGTATCTTTTTTTGTTTTACATGTGAATACAGGCTTTTTATCTTTCTAATCTGCAAAATGGTATAATAAATCACAAATCATTATCATCTATATTCAATAAGTGCTTGGTATCCAGGTTTTACCACCCACAGCTGTCAAATAATTGCATGCTGTTAAATCATGTGCAAGCATAATAATTTTAATGACATGCTGAGCATGTTAAGGGACACCCAGAATGCCTTTTGAGGTACTTCTGAGGCAACAATTTCTAGGATTTATCAAAAAATATATTTCATACAGTAAAGTAATTTTGTTCTCGCCATGATCAAGGGGTGATTATTTTATGATAATTTGACCATTACTGGCATGGCAAATGTGCCTAACGCCTGTGGGATTTATAGAAAAATTATGAATGTAATATTGGCCTTTAAAAAACTTTTTTTTAATTAAGCATGATAAAAGCTTTGTTCTACAGTGTAAATGTGAGACATATAACAGGAGAAATATCTTTTTTATCATTTTCATTGTTTTCTGAAAAGATATATGTCTAATAAAGAATAGAACAGTACAAGAAGTACCTGGTAACAGAACGGTTCAATTTTAAATTGACCAAATAAGTGCTTGGTGCAAAACTGTTATAACTCCATCAATATGTCACATGATTTAGTGTTACCTTGTCTTTATTTATTTTCAATATTTTAAGTCACATTGGTTAAATAAAATAATATTTTTTTGCACCTTACTGTTGTTTTGAAATTAATATTTATATTCATAAAATTGCTTAATCTATAATATTGATAGCCTTAAGTATCTTATTAATGTTTGTATTCTTTTCTAATATGTTAAGATAATATCCCTTGCAATGATATGCCAATGCTTTTTTCAATTCAATAAACACCATCGGCAATTATGAATAACTTCTGTTACAATAATATTGCCACTGGTATAGAGGCAGGTGACAGCCTGTATATCCATGATGCATCACCTAAATATATATTTGCTGCTCAATTTTAATATTTTTAATCTGAATGCCCTTCAACTGACAATGGACTGTTCCTAATTCAAAGCAGGCCAAGTCCATTATACAAATTTAGGGGGGTTAATCATGAATACTATATACTCTATAGGCAGTGACGATACACATATATAGACAAAGGAAACTGCCAACTCAAATATCACAAAAATCTTATTTTTTTTAGTTTCAATGCATTATTTACTTTCAACTATAAATTGCATGTATTTTGCATGTCATGCGTAAGCAATAAATTGCGTCTGCTTCACAAGTTAGGTAACTTTGTCGGTATAAACATGCCACAATCACTTGTATCAAATTTCGTTTGAATCCATTTAATTTCACCAATAAAACCATCGTATTATGCTAAAATGTGCTTCAAACAAATTAAAATCTAATTCAACTCCATCCTAAATACAAATATCACTTCCGAACAAATAAAACTGCAAGCAAACCGCACACTTTCTTTGTCTAATCAGATTTCGTTTAGGATCATGTTTAAATACCTTAGACTGATTAACAGCCATATGTAAAATTTGCTTGATGGTTATATAATATCAAATATCCATTAAAGTTTGCAAAACAAGTGTAGGCATTTTTTTAGATTTATACTTACTAAGCAAAAACAAAGTTTTTGAAAAAAAAAAAAAAAAACGAACATAGAGAATGTCATAATATGATTTCTGTTACAGATATAGGAACACAGAAATCTTAAGACTGCAGGGCTGCATTTAATACAAGTCTTTTAATAGTATCCTATTTAGTCCTAGAACATAAAACCAACTGAAGGACTAATAAAAGACTGTTTCAATAAATGTTTTTACCTTCAGTCAAAGACTTTAGACTATAACTAAATTCATTTTCCTGAGAAAAGTTAAGAAAATATGACAGACCATTTCATTTGTCGTAAGTTAAGATGTTGTTTTGGAATGCAAACATAGATCAGTTTTGTCCTTAAGTCTGATTTCAGACTTGGGACTTTCTCTGAAATGCAGCTCAGACTGAAGAACATTTTTCCGATTTTGCACTGGTTTCATAATTTTTATATATTAATATTATCTTGTTTAATCTACCTTTTCAAGAAAGGATTTCTAGAATGCCCTGCAACCTGCATTCCTGTTCCTACTATCTGCATTCAGTTTCACCCTTTTTAACTTTTTGTTTATATATTAACATTGCTCAGTTAGTATCAGGTACTAATTAGGAAAGTCCAAGTCTTAATAATTATATACTATTACTGTATCAGCAAACAGTAAAAATAAAGCCTACTATTCATCTCAGTCTTGTAAAACTTCATCAATTGTTTCAAACAGTTAATTCAACTTTGTTCCTGAAATACATGTGTATCAGGAACCTGCTTAACCCTTTAGAAAACAATATCACTGCAACCAGTTAATAAACAAAACATGACTTAAATCTGTCATAAATTAATCAGAAAGTTATAAAACTATTTCACTGGATATCAATTAAATTTATTATTTCAAGCAGATAGTATGTTTATTATGATATAAACAACTGTTGCCAAGTATGCCAAGTTAGGTCCACATTCTACCATACCCTATAATAAATGGTTAGATCATCTGAAATGTATGTTTAAAACTGACTCATGCCGCACATTTAGATGATTAAATAAAGAAGCTTTAGTTCATGAGTGTCAACCTATCTTTCTAATGTAGCCAAAATGTCAACCCACCTTTCTAATTTAAATACTAACTCATCTATATCCCCTGACAGTTGTATGCTAATGGTCCTTTATGTTGCTATGAGACAGTAACTATGCAACCTTTCTCTGATACAAGTGAGGCCACTCAAGATTGCACTAAAAGATGGGACAAAAACAAGGAGGAAACTGGACAATTAAGAAGTATGAAAATTAGACACCTCCTCTAAAAATCTTTTAGCAAGTGCATATTTTATAATATTTAATGTTAAAATTTTATTGCATTGTCATATATAAATGGCATATAGGATGATAAATGATCTCAATGAATTATTTTATTAACCTAAATATACTGAATGTAAAAAGTATTCTTTCAGTGTTTACATTTCAAGGGACTTTACTTATAAAACAAACTATAACAGAATCCATATAATATATCTCATAAAATCATTTACTTAAATCACTTACTTTTAATAATCACTTCAGCCTGTTAAAAATTCCCAAAAATCACAATCAGTATTTTATTGAAGTCTACTGTCTGTTGTTAAATTTACCCTGACTAATGGCATTTCATCCTATTTTAGTTAAAAAACTAAATACTTAATTCAATCAGGAAGAAACCATAGCCACAATAGTATCAGGTTTAAGTTAAATACAGGTATGCCGCAAGGTGACACCTTATCTCCCTTTTAATTTACTCTGCAGCTGTGCATTAAACATCAGTCTATTCATAGATGTTGAAGATGTTGTAGATGCAGCAACATTGCTGTAACTCAGAGAAGCTATAGCAATAAGTTATGGCAGTAATGAAATAAATTTCAAAATATTCCAAAATATAGATGATAATTCTGTTGGGGAAAAGTCTTAAAACTGTTACTTTGCTTTATCTTTTAGAGAATTTCACTCTCTGTTTTTGACACTTCATATTGTTTCAGAGTTTATTAATTAATAAATTAATTAATAGCATTTAAAGTTCTCCAAATTTTGAAGAACAATGAAATTCTTTACACCTGTCACCAAATCCAATGTTTAGTCAATTCAAGAAGAGTCAATGATTATAAACCACATTTTGTGTATCAACCTTTATTGCAGCTTTAACATGGGTCATCTCCCACCCATATAAATTAACTCTTTAATCACTGCCGTAAACAAAATTAAAGCTTTCACAATCCACTGATCACAATGATGTAGCACAACAAACTGTCTGTCTTTTTAATGACAAGAATCTAAACTAAATTATCTATCAGTGATATGCTTGACATTATGACTGGACAAAGACGCAAGAAAGATTTTTATCACTTTATTTTCAGTTAATCAAAATTCGTTTTCCCACAATAAAATTACTATCTCACCAACAATACATGAGATATCAGCTGAATCTACCATTTCTATTTAACATAGAGAAATCAAAACAACCTTTCTTCACTTACTAAGCTGTTTTCACAATCTTTATCCAAAGCAGGACTTTTTGACCTTAATAAAGCCTATCAAAGGCCCCTTTCTCAATAGAAATGTTCTTTAAAATCATGCAGTTTTTCCAACAATTCAAACTCAAAGCTGGACATGTCCACTGCACAAATTCAGCATGAACAATTTATTTTAATATGTCAACTTGATAATGATGATTGTACATTTTTTATAAAGTACATGTACCTCTACCTGGAGTAACTTATACAACCATACATCTAAATCTAACTTTTTAGAATGGTAATTCTATAGCTAAATTTAAACAAACCTAAATATTTCTACCTGTAGACTTTTATCAACACAAATATCTTATGAGGATTCCTTTAACAATATCCAGTCTATGAACACAGAAGTCTTATATTTCAGTTCCAATACCATATGCGAATTCACAGCTATATTCTTGATACTCCTAGATCAAAACTTTTATTAAATTTGTTATCAAATGATTTTTCCAACTTGTTACAAATACAAAAACCTTTTAAACCTTTATAAAATGCACTTAATAACCTTTCCTTTTGACCTTAAACACTCTCCCATACGTTATATGTTTATTTCAAAGTCTCCACCATCCCCTAGACGTTCTATATCAAAATATCGTAATGTCCGCATTCAAAACATTTCAACAGATAACAATAAATTACAGCGTTATCCCAGTTTCATCCATTTTAGGTAATCATAACACATTCCGCTTTGTACCTTATCTCGTATTATCAACGGTGTTTGCACCGTGGCCCAGTTTGTTTTCCCCTGGTTTGTTTTCTCCCGATAAACTGAACAAACAAATCAAATCAGATACCATTTCTTTAATAAAGATTCGAATACCCGACTTCTCGCTCATATTACTTTCACTTCTACCATCTAGAATGCCAAAAGTTTTCAATGTAACATGTATAGTTTTTTAAATGTTTCAGTTTGATTTACAGTATTACAAAAAACCTGTAAACCTACACATCCATCGATAACGCATTAAGCGCAGAAAAAAGGCTGTTCTATATTCATTTAATGGAAATACGTTATGCAATCTGGAGAATCCTAACAGGGACAGAAAGCTACGATTTTTACAGAGAAAGTAAACAATCAAATAATGGTGTTATTGATACCTCTGATATCTGTTACCTCACCTAGATTTTGTATAGACATGTTATGACGGATCTCTGCATTAACAGTAGATATCTTTTTAATGTAGAATTCAGCTTAAGGTTGAATGTTGTTATTGTTGTTTGTCCAACACTATTGTCCAACACCATTGTTTCAGGGAGACATTGACAAACACAGTAGCTTAATCCAAGAGAGTTCTTATTAAAGAATGAATGATAGTTCAACAAAATGAGGATTTGGGACCTATATGATATCCAGAATGTCAAGGGAAGGGCCCTAGTGAATGGTTGGGGGAGAGGGTTTGGGAAAATACCCCTTAGTGCATGACCTACACTTTGCTTAGATAGCAAGAACTTTTAACACACAAAGTCACATTCAACTGAAAGAAAACTGACATCAAGTGTAACCATTATAGAAGTGATTCAAGCTCATGATTCAGACTGTGCACAATATGGCATTTAATTGAGAAATCAATTTAAAAAAACAATAGTCAATAATCACTTCATTATACTAATATTTGAGTAATTTTTTATCCAAACAGACATGCTGCTATTCAACCTGTTATCTGTACAGTAGAATTGACTTAATGGTTTGAAGCAACATCTGAATTACTAGACATAATGCTGTATTAACATATATGATAACAATTGAAGAAATCAAACCTGTTCAACCAAACTTTTATTTAGGCATGTCATTCAGGCAGGACAAAAACAGTGCTGATCTACTAAGCATTATAAGGTCTGTTATTAACTAGTGATGTTTAAACGTAACTTCTTGCAATTCCAAATACATGTAATACTTTATCAAGCCCTCATTATTGATTAACCAAATATATATGCACACACTCAAAGAATATGAAAGAAATATATCTATTTTCAAATACATTAAGTTATAGAATGTCACAAAAAGATTTACTATATAAAGATAGGGAACAACCCAAACCAAATAAAACTGCCATTCAAAACCATCAATGCAAATTTGAATAAATTTAAATCTGCATAGAAGAAAACATTCAAAAAACACAAAAAACTTTTACATCAGTTGAACAGGACTTTCCGACCACTGAAATCTTAATGATTTTAAAGCAATCTTTACATTTACACATGCAAATCTGTAATTAAGACTTCCTTCATACTCATACCAGTATATAATATATACCTTCTTTTAAAGACCACCTGATAAATTACATATTATTACAATCACTTTGGGATCCATTTCAGCAAGGAAAGGGTTTAAGAAACTGCAGAATCATCAAAAAGTGCTATTTCTTTATCAATCCCCACCAGTTTTTTATAAAAATTACTGTACAAAACCATAATTCTAATCAGTAGTCAATTTGAAAATGACTTTAAAGACTTTATACTACTGTAACACTTTCTTATATGCTAAAGAACACGCCAGAATAGATGATGTAACAATTATATATAGTGTTGTATTTTTTAAAATCACAGTCTTCTACAAAAGCTTAACTTGTGTAATGTTTAATTAAGCACAGCAATAAATAATTCAAACTCCATGTATTTATCCATGTATACAGAATATTATAACTTTGTGCATTTCACATGATGCAATAAAACATGCACAATTTACAGAAGTCGCAGTTAATTAAACATTGAATTGAGAAAATGGCCTTGAATATCAAACTGCTTTAAGGTGATTCTTTATTAAGACATATAAGCTCTTAAAAACCACCTGTTAAAACATCAGTTCTTCATTTAAAATACTGTTTACTTTCACAAGTGCAGCTGTTAAAATTGCAGCTCCTACTTGACATACATGAAATAGAAGAATTTAGCAAAATTGTAGATTAAACCTTTGAGGGATAAGCTTAATCCAGTAGTAAAAGAAGTGGCTCGGCCACTTACCTATCCACCTTGAACAAATAATCCAGATCAAGGTTTCATGGTACCGGTTTCAATTAACCAGGATTATAACTGGGAGATAGTACCTTTCATGTTATATCTTCACAACTTTTCAAATATACATGCTGACTAAAGGTGAAAGTATGGGTCATGTGAGTCCATCACAAAATGGTCATAAACTGTTTCTACAATGAGATATATATCTGTATAACATTGAGTCATGGGAACACAGTGCTTTTGTAAATACTGTGAACCCTACAAGGTCTGAAGAAGGGTTCACAAACCTGCTGCCTTTTTGCATTTTGGGTAAAGTCCAATTATCATGTGGTATTTATCAAAAAGATATCAACAAGTAATTAAACCATAAGATAAAGCGAAAATCATTTACAAACTTCCTTCTCTATAATATCCCTTTGTAATGACTGCCAATCAATCTTATCAGCATTATTTGTACACATGTTTTTCTTTCCTGAAAAAATAATTATGTCCAAGCATTTAAAGAAATTGTACTCAAAAACACATTTAAAGGGATTGCACTCAAAAAACACTAACCCTTAGCTTCTGAATTAGCAATCCTCATGTGACTTGTCCAACTTCCATTTCTATTTACAGTTTAAGGGCGAGTTACCAAATTGGTAAAGACTGACAGGCATGCTGGCCTGGCCAAAGACTATGCAGTTTCAGTATAGCACTGAAAGCATTATTTACTAAAATATTGCATGCAATTTAAAAATAGCTATTAAAAGGTAGTCTAAGACATTCAATAATTTCGGGTTAATACATGTATCTGAAACATTCTCCCTTCTACCTGGTGTTATGTTAATTATGATGACAGATTTTCTTTAATTGATAATTAGGAAGAACCTTGATGTTCATGTCCATTAAACATTACTGATTTTACATAATGCACCTGCTGTAAGTAACCTAAAGCCAATGGCTTATTAAAATCTCTTAACCTTCTATAGTGGGAGTCAAACTTAAACAATGATGATAGCTAGGCCAGTGAAGAATATAGTACAGTCAACTCTAGCCCATAACCTGTTAATTTGTGTAATGGATTTGCCCTGTTTTTAATTTGGAACAGTCCATTCAGAATTTAAGTGATTTCTAGGTTAACCCAAACACACAAGCTTTTGCAAGTATAGAGCCTGGTCAGACTGCATTGATAGGCAGGCTTGGCTTATTAGCTCTATACTGGAGGCAAAGGCTTATCATTCTTGGCTCCAGCCATTAAGGGTTCAGTAAAAACAGTCTGGCTACTACACACCATAAAATACAAGATTCCTTTCTGGATTTCTCAAGAACCACTCCAAATATAAAAGGTGAAATTTTATGTAAAACACAAACTTAAATGTAAGACTGCATAATAAAGACAGGTTTAAAGATATGGAAAGATACAATAAATATTCTAAATGGGTTTACAACTGAAGGATTTCAAGATAAGATTTTCATTTTATTTACATCATTAAATAATGTGTTTCAAGTGTGCACACAGGTACAGTGAACTTACAACAGATGAAACATGAGAATGCCTTGAGGGATGCAAGTGTGTTGTACAATGAATTTCAGGTACAGGAACATGATATAATACAGCAGCGTTTTCACTTTTTTCATGAAATTCTGCTCTTACATTCATTAAACAGAAAATACTTTTGTACAAAGATCATCTAAAACAATCAGCTAAAAAAAACAAAAAAATCCTAACTGAATGAAATTTTTAAATGTTACTTTTCCACTATATGTTACATATCACATAAACATTAAAGTCATATTATTGCAAGTTTCTTTTAACAGATCATCCTGGATCAATAACACTTAAGCAATATTATATATGATAACACCCTGAACATAAATATATTGAACTAAATATACACCAAAAAGCACCTCTGACAGGATATAAATATTTTTCGCAGGGGTGCATGCCACCCGAACACTTCTAGAAGTCAGCCTACACATAAACAATAGACCAAGCTACGCCGTTGAAACATATTATTTCAACATTTATATTTGAAATATTGTCTTCAATTGCTAGATTTTTTTACTGAATGGGACTCATCACTGACTAAATACATTTCTTCTCAATGAGAATCATCCTTAAATATTTGGCACATTTTGCTACTAAAAATGTGCTGAGAATTTGTTGCCATTTTTTATTTCTTGGCAGTTTATTCTGATCTATATTCTGCAACACTGTCATCGGTGTCTGCAAATATCTATGTTACATAACCTCCTGCCATGTACTGTGTGTTTCACATCAGACTAAACATCTGCTGTAGCATATAAATAATATGTCAACAATGCTAAATATATCAACAATTTTAGGCTGTTTATTCCCTTCAACCTAATCCATTGAATGAAAGCAGTCAGATAACTGCCTTTACCTTATGCCTCTTGTACAGCATGCCTTGCAAAAGTATGGGGAAAGTATATAATCAATGTTATGCCTATGGCACAAGTATATATATCATGGCCTGCACATCCATGCCTTGCCAAGAAAGACACAAGTGTATAGTCCTGCCTGCACATCCATGCCTTGCCAAGCAAGACACAAGTGTATAGCCCTACCCGCACATCAATGACTTGCCAAGCAAGACACAAGTGTATAGTCCGGCCTGCACATCCATGCCTTGCCAAGCAAGACACAAGTGTATAGCCCTACCCGTACATTGATGCCTTGCCAAGTAAGACACAAGTGTATAGTCTGGCCTGCACATCCATGCCTTGCCAAGCACTTAGACACAAATGTATAGCCCTACCCGTACATCAATGACTTGCCAAGCAAGACACAAGTGTATAGCCTGGCCTGTACATCCATGCCTTGCCAAGCAAGACACAAGTGTATAGCACATTCATGTTAGCACATGCAGTACATCTTGGCATTGCCAATAATGTGCAAGTATAATAATAATAATTACGTAGCCCATTCTGCACTTTCATGTTTTTTCCAAGTATGAAACAAGTACATTAGGCTTTTAGCCCAGTCAGCATGCTCATGTCTCGCCTATATAATGGCAAAAGTACAGAGCCCAGTCTGCACATTAATGTCTTGGCTATGCCACAAGTTTATAGCCTGGCATGTACATATGACATATCTATATAGCTCAGCCTGTACAACAATGTCTTGCAAAACATATTGATACTCAAAGTATCATAATGTCAACAATGCACTTTTGAATTTTTATGATAACCAATTTTATGCAAAGTTAAGGGAGTTCAAAAATGAGCTCTTAATGTCCTCTTAAGGTATTTATGATAAAACAAAATTACAAGACATATAAATTTTCTGTCATATTAAAGAATGTTAAGCATTTTGAAGATAAGTCTGGAGCATTACCAGGCTTCTACAATGATGCCATAATTAAAAGTTTAATAAACACTAAATCAGTTACAAGTAATAATAAAGGCATAGAGCGGTAAAACCAGTGGATGAGCCCTGGGTTTGAAGGAATTGTTTTTCTGTGACAATTCGACTAACAATAATAATTTATGTCTTATGCCATTGATCTTTGAAGAATTCACTGCTAAGTAAGGTTAAACATATTTATTTTAGCTTGATTGTGATGAAAGCTTAAGAGATTAGCTGAACCACCTAATAGAGCTTAAAACAAGCATCATGGAAAAAATTGACATTTTTACAAACAGAACATCAGTAATTGTATAGACTAGGAACAATCATTATGTAGACTGCATTATTAAACTATTAAACTGGTGCACACCTAACAAAGCAACAACAGTTTAGAAAAGAGCTTTAAGCTGAAACAAACTTTGTGACCTTTACATAATTATACATTAATGGATATACATTATTCAGTCATTTGGACATTAACTTCAGGCAACAGGTCCAGCCTCTTTTTTCATGTTTTGATAGTAAATAAGTCAATGTAAACATCTGACACCATTGTGTTACTTTAACTGACAACTTCTTTACAAATGAATGTAATATAAAGATTCATGAAAACTTGGGTGAGACATGTTCAATGCTGGAATTGGCTGCACAGACCTGCTCTGGAATAGAGAGTGGTAGGAACTATGAGGGTTAAGTCCAATGTAATATAGTCCTAGACAAGAAATATAATTTATAATAATGAGATTTAAAAATCAAAAGTTTTAACGCAAAATTCTTTCTTTTGGTATGTCTGTCATAAAATGGACAAGTTTTATGAAAAATTATCTTTGCAGATCTTATGAAAACCATTGTTTTAAACAAAATGTATTAAAAAAATCTTCCACAATTTTACTATAAGGTATCTTTAAACAGTACTAGCTTAAAACAATACCATTTTGTCACATGTAATCTGAATTCATTACCCTTTCTTACACTGTCACTATGTCATTAACATACAATACAAAAATCATAAAGACACAGTATAAGGCGCCACATTACTATAGGCACCATAAACCAAAGATCAACTTCAAATAACAATAAAAACTTCACTTTCTATAAACATTTACATTAACGTACACTTTAAGGCGACAATAATAATGTTGACAAACTATATACATGACAAATTCATATCAAAGAAATAAATCCTCGCATTTCAATGTTTATTGTTTAAAAATTAACATTTCAATGTTTATTGTTTAAAAATCAATCTTGCGGATTTACAATAAAAAGAAAGCAGTTTCGATGACGCTGCAAAAGAAAACGTAAACAAACCTTTGATGTGATTTAAATTAAATCCACTTCTTAATTCACTTTCCGATTGCAGTGAAAACTATGAAAAGTTTGACGATTACAGAAAAGATATTGGTAAAATCACATTATTATCCGAACGAATCCTTCTGAAACGGGTGTCTTTAATTAAAAATTTATTTCGAACAGACAGAAATATAAATGTATTTTAACATGTGTGTGTGTGTGTTTGTAGGTGTTGTTGATACAAGTCAATATGTCATTGCCGTTACATTTACCTTTATTCAACAGGTAAAATAATCCTAAACTACTTCAGAGTTGCTGACCTTTGAAAATATAGTCTTTATCAGAGACTGTAATGTGCTTATTTAGAGATTATAGCCCGTTTCAAAATTTACCATATTTAGACTACGTAACACTTGATTTTTAATAGAATCAAAAACTGATTGTCCACTGATTTTAGGACATACAAACAGACATACAGTACATTTTGTAAAATTGTTAAAATTACCTTGTAAACAACAATAACAATTTAACAATAGCAAAGTGTGTTATGGTCTTTCATTTGTTAACAGAATGAAAATTCTTGTGGTCAACAGGAGAGTCAAGTGTGGTCACTAAGTGTTGAAAAACATTTTTGATGGAGCCCTTGTTGTCTAAATTATAAAGCTTACATGAGGGTCTGTAAATATTTTGTGAAGCTTATTGTCACTTGTACAATAAAACTGAATGTATAACAACTTTGTTAAAGCAAATATTTTTTCAGCAAAAATAGTCAAAATTGAAATAAATGAAGTATGCAGAATGTTTCAGAGATGACTTCAATCAAACATGTTATTATGAAAATAGTTAAAAAAATAAATGAAAAGGTTGATAGCATCACACTATCAGCTGCTGTAAATGATACATTTTCAATATTATACCAGTAGTCAAAATTCAAATCTCTGTAGTTGAAAAACTTCAACATCATCTTATATATTAAGTTATGACAAATCTGAACATTTGGTACCATCTGTCAAAAAGTAAGACCTGCAGGACTCAAGTAGTTGACATGTCCCTCACACTGAGATTGATAAAAGGTCGTCCATTAAACTTGAAAAAAAGCCCTTAACTATCAAATTTACAGAGAGAACAAAAGCCCTTCCATAAAAGAATGGTTAAGAGAAGAAAATTGATTTTTAGTAAGGACAAAAGCCAAGTCTTGACTGTTAGAAGTTCAGTACAATTTCCACAAAAGGATAACAATTTTTTAAAAAAAATTTGTAAGGTTTTAAGTCAATAAGGTAACATGGTGACTTTAGTGGTGGAGAAATATCTCAGGTAGCTCCGTAATATTTCAGAGACATGCATTTACCTCAGTAACATAACAACCACCAACCTTCTGTAAACTAGATATCTTCCTCACATGAAAAGAACCAACAGGCCATGGAAAGGCCACTGATGGGAGTCAAACCCATGGTGGTAAAGGTTAAGTGCTTTGAAGATGGCAACATTAACCACTCAGCCACTGAGACCCATTCATTTCATGTTAAAATTAGTTATCAAAGGTAAGTGGCTCTTAACTAATTGTTCCCTAATTTGGCATAATGACATTAATTCTAAATAATAAAACCTTGATTAGGGACATTCAAATTATAATGAATGGGCAGTGTTAAACTAAAGTGATACCAACCAGAAGCTGCCTGCTGTTTAATATATGCCTGAGGGGATTGGTACTTATAAATATATCTACTTAATTAAGTTAATTCTATATGTCATGTGATACTAGACCTTATAATAGATGTCCACCATTAAAACTGAATAACCTTAAAATCCCCCTAATTTTGTGTAATAGATTTATTCAGTGTTTTGAATTTAGATAGGTTAAATATTAAACTTGAGCAAGTCTATAACAACTAATTATAAGTCCTCGTGTGGCTGAATGGTAATATACAGCCTGCCCCCATAGCTCAATCAGTTAAGAGTGCGAGACTAGTAATCTTGATATTGTCGGTCCGATTCCCGGACTGGTCCACTAAGTCTTGGATGAGACTTCAGAATCGAGGTCCCGTGTATGAGTGCTTAAACACTTGACAAGCTAAAGAACCAGATGAAGCTTCTGGAATTGTATCTGTATCTTGCACTATCCTCCAAGATATAAAAGGACTAATACTCTTCTGGAGAGCTCGCCCATATGGGCAACTGGAGCCAAGAATAAATAAACTCAAATACACACACAATAATGTGTTTATACATTCTGGCTCAATCATAGAGAAGTTGGTGTTGCTGCATTAGCACTCAATGAGATAATTGAAGTAATCTGACAAGAAATGTATGAAATGTAAAATATAAAACCTGATAATGACAACCACAATGAAACAGTATCATAGTTCTAGCCTGAGGTGTCTTAATTGCTTTTCATTATATGTATCTAAATGAGAAAAGAAACCCAAACTTTCTAACATTCACTTTGATCTTGTGACTATCAAAGATATATCTGATATTAAATCCAATTGTTCATACTTATTGGCGACGCCGGTGAGCGGCGTCGTCTTATATGGAATGCTTTTTATTTTTGCCTATGGAAGGAGCTGTTATTATTAGCAGTTAATTTCATGTTGAGTTAATTAGATTTATTTTGATTCGTAAAAATCAAGTAAACAAATATGTTGTTATATTTGTATTTAATAACTTTATATAAAAAGCATGTGCATTGTGATATTATTTTCACGAAATTGCAGGCTCAGTTTAACAGCTTGTCCCTTAGTTTTATTGACAATACTAAAACCCGGATTTCGAATATCGTTGTGGTCTACATCGATGCCGTATCCGTTCGTTCATTCATTTATATATTTTCAAAATTTTCTTACAAGAAGAAAGTTCACCTGCAAATGAGTATAAGGATAGGTAATGGACTGTTGTTAACGATTATCCTATTGATTTTATCCATATTACGTTGATCTGTTGCACAGAATGGTTGTTTTTACAAAGTGTACCAGTATCCGGATGTTGAAAGCTATCCGATTTTCTGCAATAACTGATGGTCATCTATTTTTTATGAATACTTTACCATTATTTGCATGGCTTAATAAAACTGACTGAGCCTGCAAGATTTCTTAATTTTAATGTTTAGGGTGTTCTTTTGGGTTTCAGGTTTTCTCTCTTTTAAGGGGAAGTAACTCATGTTTACTAAATTATTTGTTCTTTTCTGTCTACTCTATCTTAAGTATTACTTACTTTTTTTTGTTTTTTATAAAATTTACCAGTTGTAAGGTCATCAAAAGCAGAGAGGCCCTGATGAGTGAATATTGATATATATTTTTACTGGCTTGATATACCCTAGACCAGATTTTTCTAGTTTGTTCAGTTGGTACATACCTCAGCTAGAAGCATCTTCTAATCACTATGTGAAATAATTATTTTCTATGTGTTTGTATATGAATTGTTACTAAAATAACCTTTGGTAAAAATGAAAGGTAGAATATTTAAGCTATACATATAGGTGCTCATTTTAAACACTTGATTACATTATATGCAGTTAGTTATACATTGTATAGTAAAGTCTAATGGAGGGACACCGGTCTCAATTTCCAAGCTTAGGTCTCCTGAGTCAACCCGACAACAGACTTTTCATAGAGTAGTCTTGTTACTTGCCCTTGAATAAATTTGTACACTAAATTTTATAGCGGGTGATTTTTGCCACATGAAAACCAACAAAGTACAAACTAGAAATGTGTCCATAGGACACTGATGCCCCCACACGCCACTGTTCTGTCAATCTTATGACTCTAGGTCAAATATTTTTTGGACTACATGTGCCACAAGTTGAAAACTAAAAATCAACAAACGGCCATAATTCTGTTAAATTTGGTCGCAGCAAAATATCCTTCCTTTACTACCATCTACACATTAAGGTTGTTAATCCCTGGAAGTTTAAGCAAAATCTGCCATCCGGTTTAAGAGGAGTTGCGTTCACAAAATTTCTACATAGTATAAAGTGAAAAAATCAACAAAGGGCCATAATTCTGTAAAATTTGGTCGCAGCGAAAATTCCTTCCTTTACTACCATCTACACCTTAAGGTTGTTCATCCCTGTAAGTTTAAGCAAAATCTGCCATCCGGTTTAAGAGGAGTTGCGTTCACAAAATTTCTACATAGTATATAGTGAAAAAATCAACAAAGGGCCATAATTCTGTAAAATTTGGTCGCAGCGAAAATTCCTTCCTTTACTACCATCTACACATTAAGGTTGTTCATCCCTGTAAGTTTAAGCAAAATCTGCCATCCGGTTTAAGAGGAGTTGCGATCACAAAATTTCTACATAGTATCTAGTGAAAAAATCAACAAAGGGCCATAATTCTGTAAAATTTGGTCGCAGCGAAAATTCCTTCCTTTACTACCATCTACACATTAAGGTTGTTCATCCCTGTAAGTTTAAGCAAAATCTGCCATCCGGTTTAAGAGGAGTTGCGTTCACAAAATTTCTACATAGTATCTAGTGAAAAAATCAACAAAGGGCCATAATTCTGTTAAATTTGGTCGCAGCAAAAATTCCTTCCTTTACTACCATCTACACATTAAGGTTGTTCATCCCTGTAAGTTTAAGCAAAATCTGCCATCCGGTTTAAGAGGAGTTGCGTTCACAAGATTTCGGGACGTACGGACTGACGGACGGACGGACGGACGGACAAGTGCAACGCTATATGCTCCCACATTGTGGGGGCATAAAAAGTAACCGGGCGCCAGACACAAAGTGGTGTGTTTGTTGCATTTTCATGTTTTCGCCCAGTGCCCTTGATGCAAAATACAAATCAGCCTTCATAAAATTTCTTATCATAGAAAAAGGGTTAGTTTTTTATCCGTACAAAAAATAGATATTGTACATGTATTAGCACAGTTATGTTCACTTTCAAATTGACCTGTTATAAATAATGGCACAACCAATAGTTTACTGTCTAAGCCCTTTTTAGTAAAAATAATTATACATAATATATAAATTGTTATTTTAATTTAGACTATGAGTATGTAAGGTTTTTATTTCTTATTTATTAATTAAGAATTAATTATCTGTTAATTTAAAAATCTAAATATCTGTCACGGTTTAGAACTGTTCACTATTTAGGCCAGAAAATGTGTAAGCGGCCAGATAGTTCAATCGCTTACAGCCGCGGTACATTATTCTGTGGGTCACAGGTTTGAGTTCTGGTCAAGCTGAAAGTTTTTCTCATCCAGTGACTGCATATAACCATGAGTTTAATTCACTATGCTCTGTAAACATCAGAAATTCAAGGACATAAATCAATATAGTGGGAAAATATGCTGTGGTTTAGAATCGTTTCATTATTAAAGAGAAAATGTGTAGCCGGCCGATAGCTCAGTTGGTCTTCTGAAAGTCATGGGTTCGAGTCATGGTCAGGCATTTTCAGTCAGGGTTTAGAAGTGGTTTTTCAACTGACACATACTTGATTCATTTAATAAATTTCATTTAATTTGAAATGGACAAAGGCAGTATTGTATGATACTTTTAGAGATACAAAAAGCATTTGATACAGTTGATCACACTATACTGCATATGAAGAAGTTTGTTTTTCTTCTTCTTCATGGAACTTCAAGCATCTGCCATATGTAATGACATTCTTACATGGTTCAAGTCTTATCTCTGATAGCAGCTGGTTGATGTGGCTGGTACTCCTTCTACTACTGCTCTGAGTACCTATGGTGTCCCCCTGATGTTCATTTTAGGTCCTCTTTTATGTCTAATATATGTCAATGACATGTCTGCAACCTAAGCAATAAGCTTTTATTATATGCACAGGCACAAGTATCAGACCTGGGAAGAAAAAATATGACCAGATTGATAAAAAAACTTGTGTTCATCTTAAAATTGTCACAAACCAAAAAAATGTAAATAATGACCCCCTTTAAAAATATACTTTAAGTTAATAGTAGATTTTTAAAGGGGGTCGTTATTTACATTTTTTTTTTTTTTTTGGTTTTTGACACTTTTACGATGAACACAGTTTTTTTAATCAATCTGGTCATACTTTTTCTTCCCAGGTCCGATACTCGTGCCTGTGATTATATGATGATGACTCAGGTATCCTTGTATTTGGTAAAATAAATCGTAAGATTAGTTAATTGACTATAAATTGTCTTTGCATCTTGGCAAGACAGAGTCTTTTTGGTTTAAGTTTCAACTTAACCCATTACTTCATGAGCATTTTGTGAAAAATGTTCCCTCATCCAAGCTTTAGTGATGGATGAGGGCCATTATTCTAGTAAGGCCGGAGGCCTAAGCATGTATACAAATAGCATGTTTATCGAGGTTCGCGAGATAGGTACCGCATTTCAAAGATAAAAACGCAAAATAAACTAGTCGTACTACGTCACACACATCATGATCACTCGAGCGTTTGATAATCATAATTTAAAGAAGTTTTGTTTCAGCATAAAACCCTTTACAAGAGGAGGGAAAGAAATAAGAAAAAACAATGAGGTGGGTAATGCATACATGCTTAGGCCTCCGCCTTACTAGAATAATGGCCCTCATCCATCACTAAAGCTTGGATGAGGGAACATTATTTTTCGTAAGGCCTTCGGCCTTGCACATGTATACAAATAGCATTTTTAAAGGCATGAAACAAAAACAAAGCCTGATATAAACAAACCAATATATATTCCCACACAAAAACTAATAACTAAACATTAGATAACACTGCCCTGGGGAAAGCAACCCCCGGCATTATCAGGAACAGAATTTCTGAAATAAAATTTATAAAAATTCTTCTCTGTATTCCACATAGCTGTTTTAAGAATATTACTGACTGAACACCCCTTAGTATAGGCTGCTGAAACTGCTGCAGACCTAAAAGAATGTGCCTTAAACACATCTGTATTAATACCCGAGAGGGATAAAACTTCTCTCAACCATCTAGCCACAGTACTAGAAGTAACACCTTTGTATGTCACAAAAGAAACTAAAAGTTGTTTACTTTCCCGTAAACTCTCTATTCTTTTCAAATAATGTAACAAAGTTTTCACAACACACAGTTTCTCATCAGGATCATACTTTTCCAAAACTAAAGAGAAAGCACTATGTCCTACCCTGCTTGTCTTCAACAAGGACGAAATATGGAAAACAACTTTATTGTCATGAAACACCATAAAATCAATGTTCAGCGCAACTAAAGTTTGTGCTCTTGGAGCAGTACAAAGCGCAATCAAAGCTGTAAGTTTAAATGTTAAAAGCTTTAAACTAAAGACTAGACAAAGGAAACAAAGTTCTTAAGAAATTTAATACCACTGAAACATCCCATGTGAAAGAATACCTAGGTTTAGGTGGGGTTCGGTGAAAAAACACCCTTCATAAATTTACTAATAAGGAAAGGCTTATCACACCAACTATTGTTGAAAAAAGGTAAAGTTTGTAGAAGCATAGATTTGTGTGTATTCAACACTGAATATGATTTACCTAGACACAATAAATGACACAAATAATTCACTACAGTACCTTCAGACGCTGAAAAGGGACTTTTACTTTGTTTATAACACCAAAAATACCAGCTACGCCAAGCGAATTCATACTGTTTGATGGTTCCTTTCTTCCATGCTTCAGTAATGACACATGCAGTTGATCTTGAAACTCCCTGACTTTGTAATGCTTCCCAGATTATAACGACAGCGACCATTGTTAAAGAATTCTGTAGAGGATGTGTTTTCCCGTTGTGTTCCTGAGATAACAAGTCTCGGGTGGCGAGGTAGCCTGATTGGAAAAGAAATAATATTATATAATACCAATGGAAACCAAGTAGCTGATTTCCAAAAAGGAAACCACAAGAATGGCCTTATTTACCTTGTCTGATAAAAACTTTGTTCATTACTTTCCCAACCAAATTAAATGGAGGAAATAAATATGGAGTAAAACCAGACCATGACATTGTAAAAGAATCATAAGCACTTTCAGTGCTTCCTGAAAACCATGAGACATATCTATCTAACTTCTTATTCCATTCAGAGGCAAAAAGGTCTATATCAGGTTTGAATAAAAGT
Source organism: Ruditapes philippinarum (assembly GCF_026571515.1). Lineage (NCBI taxonomy): Eukaryota > Metazoa > Mollusca > Bivalvia > Venerida > Veneridae > Ruditapes > Ruditapes philippinarum. The sequence goes on along the minus strand of NW_026866030.1, from coordinate 311,534 downwards.
TCCCACAAATTCTTTCAAAAAATGTCTGGTTTCAAAGACCATTCAGTACTCTCCGAGAAATTCCTTGAAAAATAATCAGCATACACATTATCTACACCAGGAATATAGGATGCAGAAAGAAAAATATCCCTAGACAAGCACCATTCCCAAAGGTCTTTGGCCAACAAATCCATTGATAAGGAAGTCATTCCACCTAGGTCATTTACATAAGCTATAGCCGAAACATTGTCTGACTTTATCTCTATATGGGTATCCCGCACCTCATTATACAAAGCTCGGACTGCATTGAAAATAGCTAATAATTCCAGATAATTTATAGATTTATCAAACAAAGAAGAATTCCATCTTCCATTAGCAGATTTATTAAGTTCTTCATCATACGAGCCCCACCCAACAAACGAAGCATCACAATAACACCAGTATTCAACTGGTCCAGGCCTTATATGTTTTCCATTTTTGATGGTGACATTATTTTTCCACCACAAACAACTCCTCTCGACTATCCTTACTGAGGACAACCTTATTATCAAAATTCATGTTAGAACCAAGACCTAACAATTTATTTCTTTCTAAGCTTCTATAATGCAATGGGGCTTCGAGAACTGCATAAAATGCATTGATCAATAACCCTATAAAAGAGGCCAGATCTCGGACAACAACAACCTCCTTCTGTAGAAGATTAGAAGCCGAAGAAACTATTTTTTGAACTTTCTCATCTGTCAGGAAAACCATAAATAAAACGGAGTCCAAAACAAAACCAAAAAATATCAACCTCTGTGTGGGGACAAGAACAGATTTCTTTTTATTCACTGTATAACCCAAAGAAGATAAAGTGTCACACATTAAAACTGTATCATTCCTTACAAATTTCTTTATCTCTGTTCATGCTTAAAGAGTCATCTATATAATATGAACATCTTATACCCTGATACCTAAACCAAGCATAAATTGGCTTTAAAATCTTTGGTAAAAAAAATCTAGGAGCTGATGACAAACCAAAACACAAGCAAACAAATTCGTACAGAACTCCGTTCCACATAAACTTCAAAAACTTACGAAAAATCTTTGTGGACAGGAATAGCAAAATATGCGTCAGTTAAATCAATTTTACAAAAATAATCAAACTTTTGAACCAAATCCAACACCAAATTAAAATGTTCTTGTTTAAAATGTTCGTAAACGATAAATTTATTCAAATGTTTCAAATTAATAATGGGTCTAAAACTTCCCACCAGGTTTGGATACCGTAAATATGGTAGAAATATATTGTCCAGGTTCTGGTACAGACCTTTCAATGGCACCTTTCCTCAAAAGTCCTGCACTTCCAAATCAACAACATTATGTTCTTCCTCATTAAAATGAATTGTTTAGGAACAACATTCTGGAAGAGGACTGACTCAAATTCAATACAATAACCAGTTACTGTTTGAAGAATCCACGCATCATGAGTAAACTGTTTCCAAACATCCAAACAAAGTTTAAGCTTACCTACATGAGAGGTGTCCAGTCTGTTTAGTTTGGGCACTTGAAACTGTTGCTGAAGCCCTAGCTCTTCCCCGTCTCAAAAGAGGGTTTTGCTGCCCATACTGCTGCTGGCTATACTGTTGCCTGCCATATTGCTGACCATAAGGCTGGAACCTGTTTGGTCTTCTTCCCTGTAATTGACACCTCGACCCCGAAAGGATCTCTGGGGACCATAATAAGATGTACCATATTTTTCTTTTGCTAAAGAGAAACCAACATCACAATTTTTAACCTCTTTTTGCAAGGTCATCACCAAATAATTTTGTGGTAATGGGTACATTAATATTACAAAGATTGGTATATTTCTTATTCAGAAAAGGCCTACATTGGTATCTACGTCTTAAAGACAGATTAAACTGAACTTGACCAGTTAAAGAAATCAAATCAGTTAAGATACTTTTTGCTTCAACATTGCTTTTTAATATGATGCTTGAGCACAGAAGCCAATTTAACAACTGCAACCATCTCAGCCGCAACTATATTTTGGATATCTACCAAACAACGATCCTGACTCTGACCCTTCTTGCCTAAAACTTTCCAAACATCAAGGTTTACAGATGGTGGAGCCAAGAAATCACAATTTTCTGGCACGTTATACTTGTGCATAATATCTGAGACACTTGACTGAGTAGTGCAAGAGGAATTAACTAGTTTTGCCAAATTCTTGTCAATACTTGGACCTTTCTCGGAAACCAAGATCTGGGGTAAATCCCACTCATCATCATTCTCTGAATTTTTCATCATCATCACCAAACAAAGCCTTTTCAAGGTCTCTTCTATCTTCTTCATTGGGAAAATTCCCAGTAAAACAGTCATCTGAATCAGCTAAAGAAATATCATCAGGGTTCACCTCTACCCGTAAATTTGGTCTATTTTCGAAAACTCTGCGAGTTTTCCTTATTGTTCAAACCTAATTTTGTTTTCAAAATACCAATATCATGAGGAGATAAATCTTCCAAATTAATGTCCCTCTTCTTTTTCTTACTTTTCTGAGACTTAGTCTTAGACTTGGCAGTAGACTTTTTAGTCACAACTGATTTTTAATTTTTTGGGACACGAGCCCTAGACTTTTTCTTCCGTTTGACAGGAGAATCTTGCACCTCAATTTCTGCGCCAACAGCAGGCGTTACAACAATTTCAGGAGGCAAATCAGCTTCTTCGAAGCCTTCGAACTCTTCCCCAGATCTAGAGTCAGATGATTCGGCGCATAGACTAAGGACTTCGTCCTCGTTTTCCTCGTTGCAGCTCATTATTCCTTAATAAAAAGGACCAACGATAAAAAACTAATACCAACACTACGTGCCGGCAAAGAGCTGTACAAAATAAAAAACTGTCTCGACCAAGAAAACTTACCGATAAAAGATGAAAAAAGCTAAATAAATTCAGCCTGAGACTACACGTGTGTACCTATCCAGCGCTCGGTAAACTATGATTATCAAACGCTCGAGTGATCATGATGTGTGTGACGTAGTACGACTAGTTTATTTTGCGTTTTTATCTTTGAAATGCGGTACCTATCTCGCGAACCTCGATAAACATGCTATTTGTATACATGTGCAAGGCCGAAGGCCTTACGAAAAATAATGGCTGTTTTCATTGAAAAGTCTCCCGTTACAAGTTCAAATTGCTATAATACTATAAAAACTGCTTCAACACTAATCAAACTTGGCACAAATGTTGACTGGACCATTGCACTTGCAACAACATGCTCAGGCTTAAATTTTCTGTTACCATGGCAACGAGGGGACATCTTCTCAAAATTGCCAAAAATCACTATTTTGCGTTGATTTTTTCCATCAAAATTGATTTCAAAGTGCTGCACTTTCTCAATGGATTGAGATAGAGTCAAATGCTTTTCAGCGTTGGTTACACGTTACCTTATGATCAATCTGGGGTCATTTACAGCCTCTCCCAAGTCCAAAATTTTTCTTTTGGTTGGGGGGCCGCGCCGAAAAAGAGGTCACTTTTTTTAACAACATTTCTCAAACAAAAACAAGTGTTTGGGGCCTAAATAAGGCATTTTTTCATCATTTGAGACATCAAAAAGGGGGGGGGGGTGAAAAAGGCGTTAAAAGGCGTGTATATGAAGTAATGGGTTAACTGAAAATGATGAAAATACTTGAAATTACCCTAAATCGCGTTTTTTCATGTTTAAACATGGCCTGTCATATAAATTTGAAGAAAAATTGTTGTTTTGTAGATTTTTTTATTTTTTTCATTAACCCATTACTTCATGAGCATTTTGTGAAAAATGGCTGTTTTCATTGAAAAGTCTCCCGTTACAAGTTCAAATTGCTATAATACTATAAAAACTGCTTCAACACTAATCAAACTTGGCACAAATGTTGACTGGACCATTGCACTTGCAACAACATGCTCAGGCTTAAATTTTCTGTTACCATGGCAACGAGGGGACATCTTCTCAAAATTGCCAAAAATCACTATTTTGCGTTGATTTTTTCCATCAAAATTGATTTCAAAGTGCTGCACTTTCTCAATGGATTGAGATAGAGTCAAATGCTTTTCAGCGTTGGTTACACCTTACCTTATGATCAATCTGGGGTCATTTACAGCCTCTCCCAAGTCCAAAATTTTTCTTGGCGATGAGGGGGACTCCGCCCCCCTTCAAACCCCCCCCAAACAGAAGGGGGCACATCCCCCTTCTGGCAACCCCCTGATGTATCTTTTGGTTGCGGGGCCGCGCCGAAAAAGAGGTCACTTTTTTTAACAACATTTCTCAAACAAAAACAAGTGTTTGGGGCCTGAATAAGGCATTTTTCATCATTTGAGACAACAAAAAGGGGGGGGGGTGAAAAAGGCGTTAAAAGGCGTGTATATGAAGTAATGGGTTAACAGAAAATGATGAAAAATACTTGAAATTACCCTAAATCACGTTTTTTCATGTTTAAACATGGCCTGTCATATAAATTTGAAGAAAAATTGTTGTTTTGTAGATTTTTTTATTTTTTTCATTAACCCATTACTTCATGAGCATTTTGTGAAAAATGGCTGTTTTCATTGAAAAGTCTCCCGTTACAAGTTCAAATTGCTATAATACTATAAAAACTGCTTCAACACTAATCAAACTTGGCACAAATGTTGACTGGACCATTGCCCTTGCAACAACATGATCAGGCTTAAATTTTCTGTTACCATGGCAACGAGGGGACATCTTCTCAAAATTGCCAAAAATCACTATTTTGCGTTGATTTTTTCCATCAAAATTGATTTCAAAGTGCTGCACTTTCTCAATGGATTGAGATAGAGTCAAATGCTTTTCAGCGTTGGTTACACCTTACCTTATGATCAATCTGGGGTCATTTACAGCCTCTCCCAAGTCCAAAATTTTTCTTTTGGTTGGGGGGCCGCGCCGAAAAAGAGGTCACTTTTTTTAACAACATTTCTCAAACAAAAACAAGTGTTTGGGGCCTAAATAAGGCATTTTTTCATCATTTGAGACAACAAAAAGGGGGGGGGGGTGAAAAAGGCGTTAAAAGGCGTGTATATGAAGTAATGGGTTAAACTGGGCCTAGCCTCCAGGTCACATGAAATGATACTGCTATAAAGTACACATCTTTTGTTAAGTATTTAGGTGCAAACCTGGATCAAATTCTTTTGGCGTCGCCCTTTGATGCTTTGCATCAATGCTTTTTTTTCTTGTTTTATTTTGTCATATTTGTTTTTGATGCCTGAATTTTTTGTTATTCATGATGAGGTACAAAATGTTAAATAATGAAGTGGCATGTGAACATATTGCTGAAGAGAAGACTGATTATAAATACAATTTATGGTCCTGTTTTATAGTAATACTGTTCAGTGATAAATACAAATTCATATCTCGATCATATTTCCGCTGTATTTTTTTTATACAAGTTACACAACAAATGCTGTTGATGAAAATGAAATTATCATTTTTATGACATCATCTTTATTTGAACCTCAGCAATATATCATCTATTACTAAGATACAGCTTCCTTATCACAGATATAAAAGGTACTAGGCAATGAAAGCAAGAGCTTTATTTGCATCAATCATAATTCATGATGTACAACTGTTCATTTCATTTTTGAAAAAAAATATTACATCATTTTGTCAAAAAAATCTTCCTAAAACGTAGACATAGCTAATTTAAATCTATAAAACCATCAGTTCAAAGAGAAGATAACTCTGATATTTCAGGAAATTAGAAAACAAAAAATAGTGAAAAAGAAGAAGCAAACAAACCATCTTCATTAAGTCCAGTATATAACAATCCACATGACAATGAAAACATGGTACATTTATATATATATGGTGTTAGACCAAATAATATTTCCAACAGTCTGTAAAATTGAAAGTCACAATGACAATAGGAATGAAATGAGAGACCGAGAGACCCTCGGGGCACTTAATTTTACGTATCTGTCTAGATCAAGTTAAATATAGATGTATTGATAGTTCAGTGACAGACCATATTGATATCTTACACCATATTTAGGATGACATATTAATTACAGTTGTCAACCATCAAGTGTGCAGTTCACACACAATGGTTAATTATAATATAACCAACCTCGTTAGAAATGTCACCTCTTTATTTGAAGCTTAAATGCCATGGTCCATAAGCAAGAAGAATGACACCATTATATTTGAACTTCAATAAATACCAATTGGTTCATCAGCAAGCAGAATGCCATCTCTATATTTGAAGCTTAAATGCCATGGTTCATCAGCAAGCAGAATATCACCTCTGTATTTGAACCTAATACCATAGTTCATCAGCAAGCAAAATGTCACATCTACAATTGAACCTAAATGTCATGGTTAATCAGCAAGCAACAACATTGTTTGGTAAATTTTCCAAATAGGTTTTGACATACTGAATAACAAAAGAGTGCAGACCATGATCAGAAGGCACAGATTATGCCTTTGTCTGCACTGGTAGCATGGGTAGAATCAGTTCAGCAAATGATATGGAGGATTAAACAAGTGTAATCTCATTGAGAGTTTCAATCAAGCTTGCTACATTTTCATTTTTTGTTCTTTTGGTTTATATCAATTCACTTTTTTGCTTGGTTTAAATCAATTTCATGTAATAAATATGTTGTCATTGTACCCTGCTTAGGCTTTCCATTTTAGTACATATGTACTTCACAGTTCTAAATTAATTTATTGCTTTACTTCTGTTATCTTCAAATTAAAAACATTTTATTTATTAATCAATTAAATATTTACAATTTTGTAGCATTTTACTCGCCTCTTGAAGTAAATTGAGATCTGGTGGCGTCATATCTTTACAATGTTATACTCACCTGCCTTGTTTGTTATCAATATAAAGAAAATTCCTATACCGTCATTGAAACTAAAACTAAATGGGGTTTGAAATAAAGTTGTTGAAAAATGATAACAATTATTACAACAAAACTGCTAAAAATGCCTTAGAGGCCTGATAATGATTCATTGCTTAAAATAACATTTTTAAGACAGTCTATGTAATAAAGTATTGGTATGAAGCCAAACATAGGTCAGAATGTATTGTTCATCTATTTCAGGGTTAGTGCTTATTCATCAAGTGCATTTCAGTTATAAATTATGTAGCTGGCAATTCATTGACAGGTATATCATTTGGACCTGGGTATCTGTCTCAGTGCAGGTAAGAAAAAATAAATATTTGGACCAGATTACCTGCCTTAGCAGGTTACAGAAATGATATTTGGGACCTGGGTCAGAATGACTTCTTTGGACCAATGCATATGCAAGCAGTTCACTGACAGGTAAAACATTAGAAGAAAAGTACTTTGATAGGTAGAAGGGGGATTTTCCAGCTATTTTGTTGGAGGAATTTCTCACATGACGTTCCATGGGTTATTGCCGGCACAAGGAGACATCCTAAATAAAACCAGTAACTTAAGTCTCTAGGCACATCATAAAGAAATTAATTGTCCCTTCTAAAAATCAAACCCACAGCAAGGAGGGTCAAGTGTTTTGCTAGAATCACACTCGTGACCTATATGACATCATACTTAGATCAGGATGGCACCTTGAACTCCTTTTAATACAACTTAAAAGTAAATATGTGCTTGAATAAAATGGAAACATCATTTACTTACTGGCTGGTAAACTATACCGCATCTTCAACTTAGTTCTTCTATCCATATTCCTCTTTTTGAATTGTCACTTTTATTAATTTATAAACAATATATATACATCAAGTGTACTCAAGTATTAAAGATTCTTTTTAGTGAGTTTTATTCCTTTTTTTATAATTCACATCTCTTGTATCATCAGTATTTCACCGATACATTCCATTTGTTTTCACATTTTAAAAAGATGGTGTATCATCTAAAGGATTTTTTTTCTCCACTCCAAAAACCACAGTTTTCTACTCTCTTTTTTCACAGCGTAAGTAAAATTATGTCAAGTGTAACCACCATCCCATTAAATTCTATAACACTTTTTTTTATTTCATTTTTAATCAAAGTAGGAGCTAAACACACTCATGTCTAGCCATGCTTGACTTTTTTACCTATTCCTCTTTTCCCCAGTCAAGTTCCTAGAAAAATTAAACAGAAAAACTGAATAATCCAGAATTAGTTTATAGACGAAAGTGCCCTGCCACACCACATACAGTCTCCCGCTGATTTAGAAATTTCATTCATTCACCTGAAAAACGATGGGTTTTATTTACATATACAACTGATTATTATCACCATCAATGTATTTATATTTAGTCTCTACTGCAGCTTTCTTCTTCATATACCTTGGCATGTCTTATTTATTTATTTAAATCGCAATTTTAAAGATGTTTGTGAATAGATATAACATTATCATCATATCATTTATATTCTATCTGGGGTGATAAATAAGTTGCGAAACAGTCTGTTTCTAAGGCCTAGGTAAAAATAAACTTTTTTTATAATAACGCACTAAATGAATTGTGGGGAAAAAATCAAATTTCGACTGGGCTCATTTATTTTTGACACAAGACAGAAAAGCACTTTCATTGTTACATAACAAAGACTCAGACTCATTTCATAACTATTTTATGTCATAATTAATCTACCAAAGAATTACTGCTGCTTTACTTTGACCCTTATTTCTTACTGCATTTTTTAAATTATATATTATACATTACAATATCAAAACAGAGCCTGGTTTTACAGTTAATGAACAATTTCAAACTGACAGTGACATAGTAATAATATTCCATTGCTGCAAGCCATTAGGCCACTATTTATTGATCATTTTATGACAAATAATACTTCAACGATGTAACACTACAAAGTTAACTAATTTGTATCTAAATGGTAATATCAATTGAAAAAAAAAATTCCTTAGCCAGTCAATTATAAATTTTCTTTGTTTTATTCTAATTTCTTATGTCCAAGGGCAATAACTCTGATGCGACATAAGATTATCAGCGCGTAGAAAGAACTTTCTTATATCCTGCTACAAATATTTAAAAAATAATCTCATAAATAATTTTAAGACTCACAGTGGTTTGTTGTAAACATTTGGTATATTGATGTAATAATATGATGTAAAAAATTTAAAGAAGACAAAATTGGCCTGAAAGCAATCATATCAATCAAATATATGAAAAACAACAGAAAAAAAGATTTTCTTTAATCCCATGTCACTCAATAGTTCCTGAACAAATCATCTCTAGTGACCTTGACCTTGGATATATGGACCTATCAAGCTCAATCTCATTTTGGTGAACATTTCTGAAAGAATCCCTCAATGCATGATGATAAATTGCTCCATACATACATTTACATATTGTTATCTGACCTTTAACCTTTACTTGTGACCTTGACCATTGCAAAATACCTAAATTTTGTGTGTAACATTCTTTCTCAACATAAAAACATTTGTGCCAAGCTTTTAAACAAGAGCTGTCACAGGAGACAGCGAAGCTCGACTAATAAAATACTGGACGCAGTAAGGAGGACAAAACTATGAAAGAAAAATCAATTATGTATAATTATGTATTAAGTTATAGTAAAAAAATAACATTTGTTAACATAAATTCCAAGATCAAGGGGAATAATTCTAGAAATAGTCATGCTAGAGTTATGGACCTTGCCACACAACATTTGTGTAATGATAAGAAATATATATTTGAAGTTTGAAGTAGATACCTTAAAAAATAAAGAAGTTATTATATTTCTTAAAGAAAATCCTAAGTTCAAAGAGAGATAAATCTGTAAATATTGCTTCAAGAGTTATGAACATTGTCACATAAAATGTAATTGATGATAAGGAATAAGTATTTGAAGTTTGAGGTAGATACCTTTTAAAATAAAAAAGTTAAAAAAAAAATAACATTTTTCTAGTAAATAAATCTAAGTTTATGGGGAGATAATTCTTGCAATATTGGTGCTAGAGTTATGAACCTTGTCACATAAGATGTGGATGATGATAACGTAAATATATTTGAAGTATGAAGTTGATCCCTTTAGAAATAAATAAGTTACAGTAAAAATAATATATTGTATGGAAAATTCTAAGTTCAAAGGGAGATAAATCTGAAAATATTGGTGCTAGAGTTATGAACCTTGTCATATAAGATGGGGATGATGATAACGTAAATATATTTGAAGTATGAGGTTGATCCCTTAAGAAATAAAGAAGAAACCGTAAGAAATAGTATTTTTTGAGGAAAATTCTAAGTTCAAGGGGAGATAAATCTGAAAATATTGGTGCTGGAGTTATGAACCTTGTCACATAAGATGGGAATGATGATAAGGTACATATATTTGAAGTATGAGGTTGATCCCTTAAGAAATAAAGAAGTATCAGTAAACTAGAAATGTGTCATCATGCCACGGATGCCCCCGCATGCAGCCAAAATTTCAAATGTTATAATATTTAGTTCCAAATTTGTTTGCACACATTATTTTTTTCATTCTAAGTTCAAAGCCCTTAAAACTTTTCAATGTTAACACAAACCATTTTTATACAATGTTCAAGGCACTGAAATTATTCAGTCTTAACCATTTTTATACAATGTTCAAGGCACTGAAATTATTCAGTCTTAACCTTTTAAAAAATAGCATATTGCATATTTGTAGCCAACATAATGGCTATATACATTTCCACAAAAGTATGAGTGCTGAAACTGAAAGTTCAAATTTTTTCCAACATTCAGGAAAGATAAGTTTGTCTAAAATCATTGAACCACGACCAAATTCAAACTTAAACTGCTTATTCCTAAGATGTATCTATATTATTTTCAAAGTGAAAGGGACATAACTCTGCCAAAAAATCATCGAACCATGACCAAATTCCAACTTGACCTGGGCATTCCTTTGACATATCCATATGTCAATTTTGAGTTGAATATGTAACACTGTTGGGTTGATAATGAACAGAAACTGTAAATTTCATATCATTTTCAAAGTGAAAGGGGCATTACTCTGCCAAAAATCATTGAACCATGACCAGATTCGAACTTGGCTTGGGCATTCCAAAAACATATCCATATGTCAAATTTTAGTTGAATGTGTAATATTGTTGGGGAGATAATAAACGGAAACTGAAAATTTCATATTATTTTTAAAGTGAAAGGGGCATAACTCTGCCAAAAATCATCGAACCATGACCAAATTTGAAATTGACCTGCGCATTCCTTTGACGTATCAATATGTCAAATTTGAGTTGAATTTTTAATACTGTTGGGGAGATAATAAACAGAAACTGAAAATTTCATATTATTTTCAAAGTAAAAGGGGCATAACTCTGCCAAAAATCATCGAACCATGACCAAATTTAAACTTGACCTGCGCATTCCTTTGACGTATCGATATGTCAAGTTTGAGCTTAATTTGTTGTACGATTGGGGAGATAATGAACGGAAACTGAAAATTTCATATTATTTTCAAAGTGAAAGGGGCATAACTCTGCCAAAAATCATTGAACCATGACCAAATTTGAACTTGACCTGCGCATTCCTTTGACGTATCCATATGTCAAGTTTGAGTTGAATGTGTTGTACCATTGGGGAGTTAATGAATGGAAACTGAAAATTTCATATTATTTTCAAAGTAAAAGGGGCATAACTCTGCCAAAAATCATCGAACCATGACCAAATTTGAACTTGACCTGTATTTTCTTATGACATATCAATATGTCAAGTTTGAGTTGAATGTGTTGTACCGTTGGGGAGATAATGAACGGAAACTGAAAATTTCATATAATTTTCAAAGTAAAAGGGGCATAACTCTGCCAAAAATCATCGAACCATGACCAATTTCGAACTTGACCTGTATTTTCTCATGACATATCCATATGTCAATTTTGAATTGAATGTTTTGAACCGTTTGGGAGATAATGAACGGAAACTGAAAATTTCATATTATTTTCAATGTAAAAGGGGCATAACTCTGCCAAAAATCATCGAACCATGACCAATTTCGAACTTGACCTGTATTTTCTCATGACATATCCATATGTCAAATTTGAGTTCAATATGTGCAAGGGTTATTAAGATAATGAACGGAAACTGATGATGACGGAAGGACGGAATGACGGAACAGGGTAACACTATATGCCCCTGCCATTATATGGCGGGGGCATAAAAATAATTTTGAATTGAATGTTTTGAACCGTTTGGGAGATAATGAACGGAAACTGAAAATTTCATATTATTTTCAATGTAAAAGGGGCATAACTCTGCCAAAAATCATCGAACCATGACCAATTTCGAACTTGACCTGTATTTTCTCATGACATATCCATATGTCAAATTTGAGTTCAATATGTGCAAGGGTTATTAAGATAATGAACGGAAACTGATGATGACGGAAGGACGGAATGACGGAATGACGGAACAGGGTAACACTATATGCCCCTGCCATTATATGGCGGGGGCATAAAAATAGTATTTTTTAAGGAAAATTCTAAGTTCAAGGGGAGATAAATCTGAAAATATTGGTGCTAGAGTTATGAACCTTGTCACATAAGATGTGGTTGATGATAAGGAACATATATTTTAAGTTTGAAGTTGATACCTTAAGAAATGACAAAGTTATAGTAAAAAATATTTTACTGCACCAAAACTTTAATCTAAAATCTGGACGCGGACGCCGACGCTAGTAGGACAGCTCTCCATATACTTCGTATAGTCGAGCTAAAAAGCTAGAAATTTATGTAGAGGTTTTGCTGCCATCAAGCGTTTTCATCTGACCTGTAGGTTAAACCTTGACCTTTGACCAAAAGACTTGGTTTATATGCACAACACTTAATCTCATGATGGTGAAAATTTGTATTTAATAAGGCTTCAATCTCTCCAGCAAACAGAAGATATGCTCTGGACAAATTTAGATGGGTGTTCCCACTTCACAAACTGATCTCCAAACAGAACCGGGCGTTTCAAAATTGAGCATAAACAGTCCATAGTCCAGTCTGACACTTGAATGACTTTTGTTCATGTACAGTCTATGCTTGATGGTAAATCTAGTCATTTGAGGTGACCTTTTCTACAAAATTACCACAATAAAGATAATGAAAACAATGACACTAATGTCAGTGTTTTTATCTTTTACAAAATACTTTTTGCTAATATATCTACGAGATCTTACTTGGCAAAGAGGAAAATGAATGCTAACGTAATTGACAAGTACACTGGGATACACTAGAATTGTACCAGCAAAAAAATGCACGAAATGCTTTTGTTTCACCTGAAATCTAGGAGAAAATGCCCTCTGTATACTTTTAGACAGAAACAGATGTGGCGGTTTGAAAATAGCATATTTTTTGCCTTTTCTTTTTTATAGGTACTGCCAAGAGGTTTCTTTTGATGTTGTGTAATTGTTAACATTTAGCTTGTGTTGGTCCAGTAAAATATGCTGATCTTTAAAACTTGTTAATACTTTTCCAGTGATACATATGACATGAAAAATTTAGTTTTCTTTGAAATACAAAGGCATATGATCTCTTGGGGAAAGATGGATACATCATTGTATGTTTTTTCTTGAAATTGCTTTCACCACAATGTTTATCAATGTATTTATGTTACTGAATATTTTTATCATGATTTGATTAATTTAAAGGTGTGGTGAACAGTTCTTGAAGAGGTTACGTTCTGTTTATTTGTTCTGTAAATTATACAGGGGAAATTGTTAGGTTGTGTTTTTTAAATGAAAGAAAGGCAATACAAGTATTTTCACCTGACATGTATCCATACATCAGACCACCATTTGACTTCAAGTAAAAGCAAATTTAAATCTTTTCATATTTGTGATAAAGCTCTGTGTAATTTCATTCAATAAGAATTTATACTGCTTAGCTCAGTAGGGAAAGCATAAGGTTTGTAATCCAGTGGTCCCTGGTTTGATCCTCGAACGAGGCAAAAACTTTCAGTGACAATTTATCTGGAGCATTGAGTCTTTGTTCTTTGTCTCTTTATATCTTTCTCTTATTTATATATCATCTATGATATAAGAAATTGGAACTATGTTATCCACTAAAGTCATCAAGGTGGACATTAGAAAGACTGAAAATGTGTCCAAATCTGCATAAAATCCAAACAAACAAACTAAACCCTTTAACCTGCTAAAGGTTTTGAATTTGTGTAATAGATATACCAAGCTTAAAATGTTTTGAATTTGAAAATTCAGATATTCAAAACCAAAATACGAACAGTATAGAGCCTGGTCAGACTACATGTATGGCCTGGCTCTATACTGATGGCAATGGCTAATCACTTTCAATCCCAGCAGGTTATTATGATTTACATTAATTTATTTCATAGTCACTTATTTTCTGTTCTACCTTTGAATTTTTTATAACCTTAATTAAGCCTTTTTGTATTTTTAAACAATTTATAAATTTTCACATTTTACCTGATTGTTTATGCATTTTAATGAGCGCCTATTTACCTAATTTTTATGACTTGTCACACATTAACCTGTTTTTACACAATTTGCATGTTTCCTTTAAAATTTTCACATGTAACCAAATTGAATTATAATTGTATAAATTAAATTTCAACTTGAATGTTCAATCATGTAGATCTACATACAACTTTTTACATATTGTTTATATTACGTATTTTCAATTTTGACATATTTACTTTATTTTCATTTTTACCAATATTAATGTATCTTTCTGAAACCTTTTTTACCTATTTACTAATTTTTCATTTGACCTCAACAATACATTATTCAGATTTATTTTTCACTAATTCATATTTTCCTCTTCCATCTATACTAATTTTCATCATAGTTTTGTATCACCACTACACTTAATATTAATGAACTATTTACTTGTATATAAAATCATAGATAACGATCATACTAATAAATAAAATCCCACAACTGTCCTATTGTCCAAAAATTCACAACATAATTCCATAAATTCAGCAGAATCTCCACAGTATCCAATCTTGACAATACTACCCAAACTCCTTACCACGTATCACTCACTAAATATTATTACACATAAAAGTGCTCAGGTTTCATTTCAATAAACACACATAATTTTCCTAAAAAGTAACACAAATTGTATGTTAACTTGCTAAAAACCAGAACACTTATTAATGTCTTATTTCAAAAGACAGAAAACAGCTTGTCAGGTACATTTTTAATATCCAGGTTTTATTTTTTATATAAATCCAGCGACCGAGGTAGACATCCTTCTGTACCTATATAATAGCCAATGAAAAATACAATTGGAGCATCTTTTATGCTACCTCTGTTTTATGCAGCTACAATTTCTGCTCCAATTATTCTGAAAGTGATGGTCCAAAGATACTACCGTAAATAATCTAATTAACCCTCATACCCTCCTGCTGAAATTGTGTAATCAATGTGTCCAGCCCTTGAGGTTATAATCTTTTTTTCTGAGTTTTTTCTGGAGTCTTAAGATTTTTATTGGTCAATATACAATTTTGTCCTGAAAGCTGAGTTTTAGCTTACAAAAGTTCTCTAAAACCATGAACCCTGCTTTGAACTTGAGAGAGCAGGGGGAGGTGGGTGTGTGGAGTGTTAGGGGATGTCAAATTAGCCAGCAGTGTAGAGTCTGGCTGTGCTGATAAGCAGTTTGGCTCAACTGGCAACGAAAGGCTATTTTTCTATTGCTAAATACTCTGCAAATTTATCCTGCTACTGTATAATAATATTGTTAAATAGATAGAATAGTGTATAACTATGTTGTAACAACATATCAATGCAACAGATATCGAACCAAATGCTTCAAATGCACTATTACTACAGGTAACAGCTGTATCAAAATACAGCAGACATTGTCTCGACGCAAGAATAGTGTAACACCATTCTAGTAACGAAAGAGATACAGGTATCAAACATGTTAGCTAGCAAAATATAACAACTTTTAATCACATAGATGAAAATGGCAAGACAATCTAGCCTGCCCAGGAAAACATTCATCACTTAAGACTTGAAACAAGAATCATGTAAATTTAGCCAGTTATTCTTCAGTTTAGTTTGTTTTCTTTGGTTAAATTCAAAACTGCAAAAAAACAGTATTTTCATGAACATCCACAAATAAAGTACAATGAAAAGAATCTGTTTTCCATGAATCGCCAATGAGCTCTATGTGTTGACTTTGGTAGTATGCTTTTCCTTTTTAAACCAAAGGAATTCCATATCCAGAAACTCAATCTTATCACCAGTGCAACTAATATAAACAATATGGTATCAGTGACTGGCAGAGGGAAATCTAGAAGAATTAGCCTATATATCTTGTAAACATCACATTCCCTAGATAACCATGATGAATATATCATCAAATTATTATCTAACTTTACTGAACCTTCTGGCATCTCTTCATCTGTACCATCATGATTTGCTGCCTTTCTGATCTGACCTTGAATACATTTTTCACCTTAAACTCAATATCATATCAGACTTCAAATTAATTCTTTATTGGTATTTAGTCAAAGACTTAAAATTATTAGTCTTCTACAGGACCATTTGAAAGAAAAAAAACTTTATTAGCATCAGAAACAGGTATCATTTAAAGGAAAAGAATTTCTATTAGGGTCAATATGGGTTCCAATAGTCTTTACAAAGGTCAAGGACACATCAACATTTCACCTTAGGATTTTACTAAACTTCTTGATCAAGTCAGCACCATTAGCGCAGAAATGATCTTTCACAATGTTGTTTTGTAAGTCCACAGTAAGCACAAACTGTCAAGATCATCTGAAGTTGTAAAATTTTCAAAGGTCAAGGACAGATTTTGGCTCACTTTTGAATTACCAAATCATAAACTACCAGCTTTCCATAAATGTCAGTAAATGCCATTTTAAACTGTGAAAGGTTGAGTTCATTATTTTAAGGACTCTATGACTGTGTCAAATTGTAAAACCAAAATCTATTAATTTAAAACTGCAACTTAATGTTTACAAAAGGATAGTTCCAAATTACACATATGAATTAAACAATCATTAAAAAAATATCACAATTACACTAAAACTATTGCAACTCCCCATAGCAACTTACAAATTATTATTGCTTAAACAAGATTTTCAGCAATACAGCATTAAGTTACCTTGATAAGGTTGTAGATATTGATCAACTAATTATTGCACTACATGATAGATCTAAGATAATACATAGTAAATCTGTCAGATAATACTAATAACCCTATTATCACATAAGTGGCCATGTAATAACAGTGATAATGCAGAGTAGAAGCTTCTAGAAAAGTTACAGTGGTCAATAGAAAGCTTTTTGTTAATGCAAATTACATGTATTTACAGATTTATAGTAAAAGTGTGTCCTACAAGAGCTGGCATTGATTACTCTGAGCTTGAAAGGAAAACAAGAGCCATGGAGTTCACTAACGGTAATAATTCTGTAAAAATAAATGCTAGAGTTATGGGTCTTGGTCTTAGTAACTAATTTAAGCATGTATGAAGTTTCAAAATGGATATTTTCAGAAATACTTTGGAAATATTAATTATTATTGCTTACATTGTGTGAAGTTTAAAATGAATTCTTTTAGTGATTGTTGACATTTTCAGCTACAATGGGGTATAATAAAAAATTATTTTTTTTTAGTTTGCTGAATTGATGGGTCTTAGACAATGACCAGCAACAATAATGATCCCTTTCACATTTGCATGTGTAAAGTTACAAGTGCATAATTTAAATACCTTCACTAAAAGAGATATGAAATTGCAAGCATTATACAGTATAATGCAAAAAAAAACATGGCGAGTATGAAAAGCTGAGCTATACTTTAATAAATTGAGCTAATGGTACTCATACCCCTAAATCTGAACAACAGATACTGTAGAACTTAACTTAGAAGCTTGCATGTATAAATCCCAATGTAAAATCTTAATGTTCAAATGAAATAAAAGGGTCAAAAAATCATTCAAGAAAATTTCAGATTGTTCCATAGATTTTATCACCTGGTAACAGTATTTAAGTATAGTTTCATTCAGTATTGTTTCAATGAAACCAGTGCTTTATTATGGAAACTTCTTATAGCATTAGCTAAAATCACATATATTTCAAGCCCAAAGTGCATTATGCAAAAGCACAGATATAGCAAGGTCAATGACAGAACTATCCATCAGAGGGATAGCTTTCTAATTTAACTGACAAAATTAATTGACCCTGACAAACAAGTGACTATAACAATCCCTGACACACGGAATGACCCACTACTGTGAGTACAAATATATAGAGTTCTACAGCTTTAATTAGAGCCAATGCATTCTTGTTTCTCATGGAATATACATTTGAGCAAAATTCCATTCTTACTCCAAGAACAAAGCAGCTCTAAAAACAACAGTATTTAGTAAACCTCTACTGCAGCTCAAACATGTATACCTGGAGCCCAATAAATACCTTATGCATGTAAAGCAAACCAAATAAAAATTCTATCAAAAAGCACCATATCCAAATAAACTTCAAACAATACAAGATTCTTTGACAAAACAGTTTCACTGATACATGAAAAAGCAAAAACATAATTAATTAATGTATAAAAACAACACACATTCAACATTTTTGACGAAATAAAACACAACTTGAAGAAAGACAGAAAAGCCTTACCTTGTAATAACCAAAGGTAATCCATTTTTGATATTATACTTCCCCATTGTTTTATCTAGATACTTATCATAGAGCAAAGAAAATTTTATCTTCAACTTTTGTCTAGAGATTGGAGCATACTTTTACTTTGGAAAAACCTTTCAAGAGATAACATGCTCCTCACAGCAGATACACTTCCAGTAACCAATATAGGGTAGTGATTAAACTGATGTGTCTCTCTCTTCATTCAACACTTGAGGAGAAAAAATTTGAAGGGGCTCCCTAGTTGTTTTACCTGTATCAGCAAAATTGTACAAGCCATGTGTTTCAAAACTTGTAATTGTCATATCACGCAAACTTCATTATATTTTGAAGATACAACAATTTTAATTGACTGGAAATGAGTTTTATAATTTGCTTTTCCCATGTTAGCAGTAAAACAATATGACAGCACTTTTTATGCTTTGAGTGTCACTAAAAATGCTGTATACAAGAACTACACACACAAAAAAAAACATTTCTGAATTTATTTGTTTTGGAGCTAATTAAGTACCTACAACATTATCAGAACGTTGACCACCTTTTGTTCTTGACAAGAAGAGCATTTTTAGTGTCCTTTAAGAGTCCATTTCTATTCCTTTACAGCTAAACACAGTAACCAAGAGAAGCCCAAATACCAAATCCTTTGAAATGTTTTGACCACATCTTTACTTTAAAACTATTTTGTGTCTACTTTATTGTATAGGAGAGATTTACCACCACGTCACTGATAACTGCTGTGTGGACTACGTATACACACAATCTTAGAAGGTCGTACATTCACATGTAAACAATGATAGCATTTTCTGTAAAGTTAACATAAGATGATGTTCCTGGGGCAAAATTTTAAAGATCAGAATTATCTGAACATATATTTTTTGTAATATTCAAAATGAAGAAAAAAATACAAAACTATTTTCTAAATAGTATTGACATACGGTATTTTATATATAAGATAAGTGTGATGTTATAAAGGGTTAAATTTTTGCTAAACTTTAATTTTTATGTCTATATCAATCTTGAAACAACTCGCTACATGTGTTCTATGAATTATCATTTTTATGTGAAATATGCCTGCTAATTGCTCAGTTTTTGTTTCATTTTCATTTTCCCTTTTTTCACTCTGTCAATGTAAATATGTTTTATGATTCAAGGGTATTATATTTTAGCCATTGTTAAATGTATGCATAAGACCCAAAACTGAGTGTTGTTAACATAAATATAATTTAAATTTTATGCTTAGTTCATGTTCAGTTTTAAGTATTAAGCAAGATAAAGTGACATTATGCTCATATTTTCATAGTCAATTTGAGCTGAATTGACTTTATGTTTGACCAACAGGTGATATTTGAAAATGTTTGGGATAAATTAAATTTATTTGAAAAGTTGACAAAATCCCCAGTTAAACATGTTTACAGCAGCCAATGTAAAAAAAGAAAAGGCAACATACCGGTAATTACTCAAAATAGTCATGCATGTGTCACATCTGTGGTTGGAAAAAAATCTGGGATCAGGTAGATATGATAATGACCACTGTGAATTTATTTCAGAATACAAGTACACCTCTAAAACTATATCATACTTATAAGCTAGGCATTATATATTTGATGTAGTTAACTAATTATAACTTTTTTAAGGCCACATATTGTAACAAATATCTAAACTATGTCTTTATAATTGTTCGAATATTTCTTTTGCCTACAGTTTTTATAATTGTTTGAAGATTTATTTTCCCTACAGTTTTATTTATTTTCAATAAAAAATAAATAAATAGGACATTATAATATGAGATAAGAAAGATTGTTTTGTTTATATAATTTTGTAGTCAGTACCTTTAAAAGTACAATAGAATTGCATCGTTTCATACAATAATTAAACATAATAGCCTATATTTTCCCAGTCACTTTGCAAGCTTAATGTTAATGCTTTACTTTAATTATTTTTAATCACCTGTTTTATTTGCGATGAATTAAGTTTACGATGAATTAAGTGTACGTTATTTTTTGCTGATTTAAAAAATGATAACAGTTTCTTGACAATATTTCTAAGCAAGTTTGTTTCACATATTAATGTGTTTATTGTAAATAAATAGTTACTCAACATATTGTTAATCTTTTCTTTATTCATGAACCATTTAACTGATATTTTCTTAAATTTATGATAAAACAATCATTTTTCTATTCGGGGACTAATGATGCTTTAGCATCAAAATCTCTACTTTATTGAAACAGAGCTCATATTTATTCTTAATAGACATACACACCATAGTTTTCTTATGTAAAATGACTAGGTTGTACAAAGAGAATGTACGACCAGCAACGGTTGCTATGGTCAGTGCTTATCAGCAATTCTATTTTTAGAATATTGGCCACTGGTAAATCTCTCCTATTGAGAACAATGCCTATTATTTCTAACAATCCATATATAATCTTATATATACAGCATTTTAATTAGCTCATCTTGGCTTTTCTTGACTGAGTGGGTTATCATTTCTGACTGGACTGCAAATCAAAATCATTACTCTTTACGGTGACTGGTCCGAATCCACATAGAACATTAAATTCTATATTCTTTAAGATCAGATCAGTTAGCAAATGAAAGGTCAATGCTTGCCTATGCCAGAAAAAAATGTACTTCCGGCAGTAAAGCTGAAAATTAACTTGTGACTAAAACCATACACTTTTCAGCCCAAGAAACATTATAATGAAATGACTATATTCGTTAATTATATCACTATAATGATGAATGAAATATTAAAATTACGATTAATCGATTACTCTGATTTACCTTTTAATTTTTCCACTTTGAACATTTTTAAAATTTGCATTTTGGGCATTTTTAGGGATTCTATCTTACCTGATAAATTTTTTCTAGGAATTTTACATAATGCCACTTCATTTCTTTTGATTTCATTAACTAAAATACTTGATTAATAAAATTAGCTGGTTAAAGTGACATGTGAATAATTTCTGTACATAAAAAAACTGATACTTTTCGGTACTAAGTTAATGACTTGAACCTGTGTGCAACTGGTGCCTAAAATCATGCAGTGACAGGCACTATAGTGTCTTCATCCATCAAGAGTGTCCCAGAGAAACAGCAATATCTTGACAATGTGGGGGTGGACTTAAATCCAAACCATATATATCATGAACCTTCCCCTGTATCATAATAAAAGTAAGGCTAATAATAGAGCTTTCAAGCTTTAAATTTCATAATATTCTTGTAAGCAGCTTATAAGCGGGGCTTTACGGCAGTGCTCAGCTGCTTCCATCAGACAATACTCAGTAAACTTTCAGCACAACATAGGAGGGCTGATAGGTAAAGCAGTTGTCTCAAGCTGTTATAAGCTCCTGACAATACTATTGTGATACAGATTAGGCCAAACAAATCCATGAAGAACAATTTTTTCAGTCCCACTCACATTACAAGGGTGTTCATTACATAATTCTGGCCAAGCCAATTGTGTCAATTTGAGTTTAATACCAGCTATCTTTCATTTCATTAATTGCCAGTTCATAATAATTTTGCTTTATCTTCTTTGAAGTAAATGCTTAATATTCAACAGTATTTCTTTTCATATTCAGGCAAGCATTTTGATATAAGTAGTCTTCATAAGTAATTCATATATCATTTTTCAACTGTTCTCAACAAGTGAGTGCCAACTACTCCACAAGTGTATAATAAGCCAACTTGTATGCACTCTGGAGAATCCCTAGATTTTGAGGATGATAATTGAGCATATTTCTGTACCCAGGGCACATTTCTTGTGATGCTGAAATCTTTGAACCCAAAAAAACAAAAATATCAAACACCCAAAGTGTTAAAACTTCAGTTATACACACTGACACACTACCATGATTGTGCAAAATTCTTTTCAGTAATTTTCACAAGGCATTAATACAAGCAAACATCAAAGGCAAGTATATGACAAGTGTGAGTCAGGGTACAGAAGTAATCTTTGTTTACATTTTTCTTTGATGTAAAGGGAAGTCCTCAGAACCCTCTCATTATGGCCTATCAGGATAATGAACATAATTATCATACCTTTAAAACCTCTCTTACCTTGACATGCATATTCTTCCTGCTCATCTTATTTCCAGTCCCTTTAATCTTACCATAGTCATTATGTGTATAAATTGATTATACATTCAAAACTGTCCTTTATTAATGTGAAGGATTTTCACAGATAAAAATGCTCATACTATTAAGCAGACGTCATTATTATAGGGTCAGGTGAGACTGCATCAAAGTGCAATGCTGGTGTGTGTTCTATAGAAAAAGTGATTATCACAGCTAGATTTTAAATGGATAATACTATCATCTTTCTGTTTGAAAGTGAATGAAAATACAGGAAACCCAACAATATTTCAAGAATATTAATTTGTCTTAAACAACCTTTAAACTGAAAAGTTAGATCATGCATACTGAATGCAGAAGTTTTTTGGGGTTTTTTTTGTTTGTTTTTTTTTAAGTTAAGGGAAATAATAAACAAGCAGTAAATAGATATTGGCTAGAGTTACTTCCCTTACACAACTGTGCTGGCACATCTGTGACATCTGATGCTATTCTGAGACTGTACATATTTTGAAATTTTCTCTAAAAACAATGAATCCAGGTTCATTCAAGATATTTAGCAGTGTAAAATGTTAAACAATATTTATCTTTATGTTCACATCATGTGTGGGTTCTCATTCAATGAAACTTAGAACAATAAATTTCATCAATAAACCTTACAATAATTATACAAACTTAATGACAAATCTATGTAGCCCCTATCTAAATAATAGTTAGTATGAAAAATCCATTTCCAGGACAAATCGTAGAACAATTCAGAACCATTTCCGGAAAATTTGCTTGCCTACTTACCAAGAACATAAATTATCATTCCACTCCGATAAAATAGCAGTTGGTAAATTGACACTAATTGTGATAATGGACGGACAAAAAAATAAATAATTTTCGAGGCTTGATTCCAACAGATTCTGCCACCTATCAAAAACTAAACTAGCCAGAAAATTGATTTACCTTTTGACCTGTGCCAATTAAATGTAAATGGACTGGAATTTCTACAACAGAAACTTCCTGCAGTTAATAGCTATCCAGTATCTAAAGGTACAGTTAAAATTCCATCACAATAATATTTTGGTTCAGACCTTGCTTAATTTAGTTACCAGTTTTTATGTGACTTTAATAATTTTTATACATAATGATTCATAAAAGGCTTCCTTAAAGATTTTGTCACCTTTCTGCAGCAACAGGTTAACTCTGTATATATCTTACAGGAGTTTTTTAGGAGTTAACCCATTACTGAAAGTCACAATGATGCCTCTCTGCCTTGTGTGCTTTATGAAAGGCAAAAAGAATAATTTTATATCTTGTCTGACCCATCTGTTGTCTGTTGAAAAGAAACAAACTGTTTAATTTGTGAATAATAAAAGAATTATAGATAAGCAAGCAACTTTTTATAACATTTGTGTCTTTGAAACCATGAAAACTTTGATCTCTGATAATTACGAAATTTCAAACTTACAGCTTTTAATTTCTAATACTAAAGGGAGGCAACTCCTGAACTCGTAAGGTTTTCATTGAATTTTGCTCTTCGAAGAAAAAACTTATTTATATTGAAAAACGACTTCAACTCTGGTAAATTTTCAAACATGCTACCTTTATAAGCCAACAACATGCTTATAGAAGTTTAGAGCAGTTATGATGAAGTACAGTATGAACAAAGTGCTTGAACTAGTAGAATGGCAATCATTTTGGCAAACACTTCTCTATAACCATGTCAGAATAACCTGTTCCTGTCAAAATGACATTTCTCTTTATTCCAAGTGATTGCAATTATTTTTGTTTTGTAATGAGCAACTACCTGGAGCCATTTTGATTGAATCAGAAGCTTAGAATACTCTTTATTAAGGTATCCCATCCATAAATACCTACAAAAATATTTATTTCCTTTTAAACCTACTAATTATGTTAATCAATAATCTTATCTGTTTAAATAACCAGTTTGTATGTGTCTTTTATCAATAAAGGTAACTTTTTAAAATGTATGAGATTTATTCAATGTTGACTAATTGATTAATACCAGTTTTAAATTTTCGTAAAGTGACTGCCTATTCTTTATTTCAATAGTTACATCATATCATTAAAGACACATTTTGTCTATACAAACAAGATTCTGGAATAAACATAAATTTTATTCTCATTATATAAAATCTTCTTACTTTGTTTATTTTAGCAATCTTGGGTTCTTAGATCACTGATGTTACCTCTGCAACATGAGCAGATGGAAATAAAACATCTGTAAGCCCTTACCAAATTTGTGTAATAGACAACCCCATGCTTTGGATCTGGAGCAGCACATTCGATCACAATACTTTTAAGGGATTTAAATATCCTAAAACTAAACCTGAGTAGACAACAGTTTAGAGACAGAATTGCTGACTTTGAAGATCTAAACTTGCAAAAAAGATCTGTTGTCATCATGCTACTCAACCCTTAACCTGGTGCTGACAGCAATAAATGTAACCCATGTGGCCAGTCCAGACCAAGATATGGTTTAGGTCTGCCCTGCTCCCTATTCATTCAGTAAATATTTTGATTTTTTTCCTCAAAAAGGATGAATGGTTATGTCCATATTGCAAGATTGACTATAGTCTATTTAAGATAGTACTTAGCATGCCAAAAGGTTAAGCACTGAAACAATTTATGACAAGCTATTGATGGAGGGATACCTTAAAACAATATGCACAGCTGTTCATACTCATTGGTTTATATCACAGCTGTGATATACTAGCACTAATAACAGATCTGATATATTAGTATAATATTGGTCTGATCAATTGCCACTGTGGTATATGATGCACAAAGAAGAAAGCATTTTCCCAGTAATATCATAAATAACATGCCTTAAGTGCTGCCAAAACTTTTCATTCACTGCGCTGATAATGTAACAACCATTCTAGGTCAAATAAACTGACACATATTTTAGGTAAATCAGTCTGCAATTAATTTTTTCTAAATTATTAGGACGATTCTACTAAATTTTATTTTTTTTTTCTCATAAAATATTATTTGATACAATAGTAAGTCACACTGAAAACTACCATGGTGGCTGAAAATCTTATGTGCTAAAAACAACTGGATGCTCACTAATGTCACTTTGACACTTAAACCCCAGTCTATGTGAAGATCTAATTTTAGGACTCAATGACCTTGACCTAGTAGAAATGAAACCCATAAAAGGTATCAACACTGTAGGTTGTGACCTTTAGTGTTAAACTAAATGTATGGACAAACTGAACAATAAATGCTTCAGCTCATAAAAGACTTGGCTGGAAGTCTCAACTATGAATCTATGAAATTTTTCACACAAGTTTTGTTACCTAAAAATGTCTAAAGAACGCTTCTCATTTAAACTGAAAATTAAGTAAATAATTTCCTAGCCAATAAATAGTTCAGTTTCTGTAAATGACAACAACTCAGGAAAAAGATATACCTGCTAGGCACAACAAATCTAAATATGTAACATGTATTTCTTTAAGTTACATAACTGGAAATAAATTGTCTAAAACAGTGACAACACATCTTTAATCAATCTTAACAATAACAATCACCAATTTCTAGTCATTTCTGTTTCTTTCTTTTATTTTAATATATAGAAGAACTTTGGTCGAAGTTGAAGGGACTTGCGTAAATACTTCCACACACCGAGACACATGAATCGGTCTCAATTTAATGACAAAATTTTGAGCCAGCAAGTTACAAAAGGTGTAATAAAAGGAAAGGGTGATAACTAGACCAGCTTATAGTAAATATATCCTGTGTGATTATCACACAACACCAGGTCATGGAAGTTCTCTAGGGGTGGCTTTGTATTATAAGAATCTCACACTGGATGCCGGTAATAATTGAAATATCTAGTTTCAGGGTAACTATTCACAGCTGCCAATTATTGGCTAAACATTTATCAAAGAGCTAGAAATTACCATTCTGTGACAACTGGCAGTGTTTGATTCTTATCCTTGCATATTGCAGTCATATAAATTTAATAATATTTCAAAACAAAACTGTGAAAAGAAATATTTTCATTAAG
The DNA here is from genome assembly GCF_026571515.1 of Ruditapes philippinarum. Lineage (NCBI taxonomy): Eukaryota > Metazoa > Mollusca > Bivalvia > Venerida > Veneridae > Ruditapes > Ruditapes philippinarum. The sequence goes on along the minus strand of NW_026866030.1, from coordinate 284,875 downwards.
CACTTTTTTCATAAAAAGTAGCTTCATTCATAATGGCAAAATAATGTCATCCTAAGCTCACAAATCATTTATAAAAAGCACAAAGGAAATGACATCATTTACAGCACGCAACTTGTACTTCACTAGAGATGTAAGAAGACTTTTTCTAGTACCCAGTGTAGACAGTAGAATATCCTATCTGATATATGCAAGAAAATTGGTGCAGTGCCTTTAAAGACAGGTTTAGCTATAAATTATGTAGCTACAAGTATTCAATCATAGGTGGACTTATAAACAGGTTTAACTGTCATTAAGACTGATGTATATTTTCAGAACAGCAGGAACAAAGCTATGTAGCCTGCTATAATCATAAATTCAGCTGGATAAGATATTTACATCAAATATTTACAACTCTGTCACAGTAGGTAACAATCATTTCACAAGATAAGCATGACAGGGTAACCTCCCTTTACTGCATGTTGTGTGCACTGTACATACAACATAAAGTATTCTTTACCAATAATGTGTTTTTAATGTTTTTGCCATATTTCCATAAAACCTGTGCAGTTTATCATATACTGTTACTCAAGTTTATTTACTCTGATGAGTTTTAATTTGTATAGACTTTTTTATATTCATAGGGACTTTCAAGCTATCATCAATGTCTATGCAGAAATAGAATTTAAGTTCATTACTTCAACAGTGAGTAATCTACTGAACCCCTGATTTTCAAAACTTCCACTGTTTGACTGACTGACTGATTGATTGACTGCTTGATTGATTGAATGACTGATTGATTGACTGCTTGATTGATTGAATGACTGATTGATTGATTGACTGCTTGATTGATTGGTTGATTGATTCATTGACTGACAGTTGATTGTTTGAAACAAGAAAACAGCTGACCTTGAAGTAACTGCAATGGGGCACAAGAGACACGGCAGTTTGGCATAGCTTCCTTCATCTTTCTAGCTTCCCGTGGGTGATTGAACCGAAAATAGTTAGACCTTCCTAAACATATCATACAACCTGAAAATGTAAAAATATTTCTGTTAACAACTTTAAATCACCCTTACCAAAAATTAATGGCTTTCTGTTATTTTTCTTGGTTTGAATATGGGACATAATTTTATGAGTGTTAAAGAAGTTCATTGTATGTACAGTCGAGACTGTCATATGTGACTTTCCAAGGGATCTTCAGAAAAAGGTCACATATGACAGGGAGTCTCTAAATACAGTCTCAAAGAAAATTAAATTTAAATATCATCTGTCTGTCTATATTCAATTGAGACTTAAAGATCCTGTATGTTTTGTGATTGATTTTGTTACCGTGTGTAATTCACACTTGCAAAAAAAATATATATGGATATAATTATGCAAATAAAACAATTTTCAAACATCAAAGAAAATGTAAAATATGTACTGCAAATATTTGTGCACATTATATTTAATCAATAAATTACATGTATTGATTTCTTATTGGAAAATTTGACTAAGAATTTATAGAAAATAAAGTTCTAATTACCTCCCTTTAATGGCCTTTATTTACATGAAATGTTAAATTGGGTGATATCTTTATAAATGCTTATTTGAACTTACAATATTGACAAATCTTAATTTGAGCATCATATTTATGAAATAAAACCATGAAAAATTGTGTTACAGGATCTTTAAACATATTCATATCCAATTTGGTATCAATATTTTTTCCGTATTCATTATGCAGCCATAGAAAGGTAAATTAAAAAATGCTGCCTTTAAAATCTTCCGTGGGCACTCTATAATTAAAAAAAAATCTAACACTAGTCTTAACCCAGTTTACTCAGGCCATCATGTACATTACACACACACCGATTGCATCATGCTTGCTACGTCACTTGATACCGTATACATGTTAACTGTGTAATTGAGATAGAGGTGTGTAGACTTTGTTTGCTACTGGATTATAATTGGACTTAATCATGTTTGCTCTCTGGGTGTTATGATAGGTATTATTTATCTGATTTACGGACAATTAAAAGGTGTGAAAGTCGTTTAAATCAGACCAAACATTGCATTGGGGCCAGACAATTAGGGTCACTTGTCACATATGCAGGGTTGTCGATTAAGAGGCGGCAGGAGGCCAAAATGCCTGTCTCAAATGCATTACGGGCCGCCTCAAAATTAAGAAAACACTCTTTGTTATGCATGATAAAGACAGAAATGACCGCCTCAAGTTCAAAACAAACCTTCTGCAAAAAATGTTAATGACAACCCTGCATATGACAGGGAGTCGTTTAATTCAGACCATTTATATAGGAAAATACGTTGGGAGTACTGAAACAAGGTCGGATAAGATAGGGAGTCGTTTAAATCAGGGGGTCGCTTAGGCAGTCTTGACTGTAATATAAAAACATATAAATTCATGTTAAATATATCATTATAAAATATATTGGCTTGAATTTGCTAAAAAATTTATAATTGTCAAATATGAAAATATCAGACTTTATATTTTATGATTATCCAGGGTGGCCACAATATTTAAGTCACGTTAGACTAAACTATGCTTTATTAAGTCTTAGACTGAAAACATTTTAAGCTTTAAGAATTTTGAAACTAACAACATACACTTGCATGTTCAGTTTATGAAATATGTAAGGGATAACATCAATATTTGCATTTCAACTGGTTATTGAATTATTAACTGAAATGTTATGAATTTGAGTTGTAAACAAATGTTCCTTTATTGAAGGCAAGGAAATGGAGAAAGAACATAAATCATATGAACAATCCTAAGACTATGACATCCCTAAGAAAATAAATCCTCCAAACAACATTAACATCATTGAAGACATGTTTTCCTGACCAAATTAATTATTTTCTGACCAACAACTAATTCTCAGATTCTAGGCAACTTAAAAACCCGTTAACAGTAAGACACATGCCCCCTTTTTAGTTTCTTGAGTAAAAGCAGGAAACAAAATATAAACAGATGCGAAACATATTACATACTTCACGCATAATTGCTTCCACGTGCCATAGGATGGTGTATACGAGAGAAGTTTTTGCTTCATTAATTACTTTTGAAATGAGTAACAGTTAGTTAATTTACCCTTACGATTAAACACTTATTTTAGATTAATGGTATATATAATTATGCTAGGAACAAGAAAAAGTTCAATCAATAATGATAAGAATGAACTTTGACCCCTGAACCCAACATTTATGTTGATTTCATTGTTATACTTCTCACAATGTTTTTGTGGGTAGCTGGCTAGATTTGTCCTGGCTGCTTTAACACCACACTGAGGTAAAACTTCATTCTTTCGCTGATGTCATATTCATTGATGTGTGATACCTTTTAAAGGGTAGTGATGTCAGACTTGTTGGGTCAGGTCAATATGAGTTAAAATATGTTAAAATTAGGTTTTCTCACTGTATTGCCACTAGTTTCATAAAAAAACAAAAACAAGAGCCACTGCCTTGCAGGGGCCATGCTCGACTTTTTCATTCTTCTAAAGTCAAACCCATCAGAGGAAGAATATTATAGTAAAGAGTACTTCAATACTTCCAGAAAACATAATTTCCTTGTACAAAAAAAATTCGTATTTGAGAAATAAAGGTCTTTTGAAGGTCAAGGTTACACCTGAATTAATCATAATGTCTTTTTTGTCATAAGTGCTTTTTTCTTTATAAATTTATCAAACCTATAAGTAAATAACAAAGTTATGAAATATTTATGCAAATTTCAATAATTTGACCTTAATGGTAGAGGTCAATTAAAAGTCAAGGTCATATCAGAATAATTCAACATGTTGATTTGGTCATATTGTGTTCTTTTGTTCAAGTATGAATGAAATCTGTATATAAATAACAAAGTTATGACAATTTAAGCAAATTTCAATAATTTAGGTGTTCTTTTGTCTGAATATGAATTAAATATGTAAATATATAACAAAATTATGACAATTTAAGCAAATTTGAATAATTTGACCTTGAAGGTCAAAATCAAATTAGGGTCAAAGTCATATCAGAATATTTCACCATATCAGTTTTGTCACATGTGCTATTTTGTCTAAGAATGAATCAAAACTGTATATAAATAACAAAATTATGAGAATTTAAGCAAATCTCAATTATTCAAATGTTAATAATTTGACTTGATGATCAAGGTCAAATAAAGATCAAGGTCATATCAATATATGGGTTCTGTCATAAGTATAAATCAAACCAATAAACAAATAACAAAGTTATGGCCAATTGTAGTGATATTCACAAATTTGACCTTTAGTGTCAAGGTCAAATTCAGGTCAAGGTGAAGTTAAAGTCTTGTCCTAAGGATTGTTGTACACAAGTGTGAAGACAATTCACTGGACATCTTGACCTTGACCCCAGTGTCTTTAAACTAAATCCAAATTAAGAGGACCACCTAAGGTAGCTACCTCCCAAGTATGAAAGCTACCAGTCAGAGAAGAAACTGTGCAATGAGACTACTGAATGATGAAACAACAACTATTCATTTTTGCTGATTTTTTTCTTGGAGTATAAAATAGGAGTAGGAGTGACACAATATAGGTGTATTGTGCATGCTTAATTTTGTCTTTTTTCCTACATTATATATTTAATTTTTGGATAAATATAACATTTTGGAGGGAAATTCATGTTACACCTGCACATGTTTTTTGTTGGGTTAAGTTGCACAAACAAGATGAAGGTCATTTGAGGCCATTCCAGCTAGACCTCAGGTGCTCCTCCATGCATTATTTCAGGCATTATCAAACAGACACCTGGTACCATTAGCTAGCTGGATAGTTTTCTCATATGAAAGAATACAAAGCCCTTAGTGGATTCCCACCCACAATAGTGAGGGGCAAGTGTTTTCAAGTCAACGACCTGAAACACTTGACATGTATACTTTGTAAAATATATATCATGTATGCCTTAAGCCGGTTATCATGGAAGTCTTCAAAATAAAATCATAACAAAAACTGTCAATTTCTGCAGGACAATGTTCTGGGATCAAGTTTTTACTATTATACTAACCTTTATTAGAGCAGGCATGTACAAATTCTGCCTGAGCAACAACTCTGAAATTTGCTGACATCTCTTACAGAACACAAACTTTCTATTGTATCAACTTGTTTGATGACTCCTCATTTGATATTATAAATTCTTACTTTATTCTTGATATTGAACTGTTTTTATAAGAGGAATACTATCAAGCAATATATATCATTATTTTGTTGTTGTATGTGAAAGACATTAAAACGATTTTGTTTCTTTTTTTTCTTCTTTTTTTCTTTTTTTTTCAAATAAATAAGTGTATAAATAACAAATAATTCAATAAATTAATTAATAAATTAAATAAATAAATGCCTATATACAGCAGTTAAATATAGTCCACAACTGTTTACATTTTGTCACATATCACCACTTTAAATAACTTCTATATATACAGTTATATCCCAGTTATGTACATATCTGTTTGACAAATCCATCTGTTAAAACTTGTCATCCTTTGCCAAGAACTAATCTTACGGTCATTTTAAATCATCAACACTTAATTTGTTTCAATGTATTCACCTCCATCCACAATCCATTGATTCCATCAAATAATATTTAAGAACATTACTATACACTTTAAAATCCCATTCAGTTAAAATAGTCCTACAGAAAAAAAAAATACTCTGGTCTGTGAAAAATATCAAATATACATGTACAGATGTCCACAAATTTCATCTGTATAGTATAAATGTATGAAAAAAATCCTTGTATACTCATCAAGTATATTCAAAAACACACTGTATCCGACACTAACATATATTTATATTCCTATATCACCAACAACAATCTGTTTCTAAGATATGATATTATAAGTAAATCAGTTCTGCTCGTTTTATTGTTATTTTGAAATTATTCCAGTTCATAATGACTCACACAAACCAGCTAAACCTACAGCTTAGAGCGCATGAGAAAATTCTGCTTAACTTCTTTTTACTCTTTTTTTGTAAACTCGAAAAACCTTCAAGAAATTAATCTTGATTAAATTTCTGCAGTTGTTTTGTTTCTTCTTTTTCTCCCTTCTTTTATATATGATACTTCTTGGTTTGATTAAAATGCAGACGTCAATATTTCATTAATGCCTCCAAGCGAGTATGATGCTATTTTTAACCGGAATTAACCGGAAAAAAGTGTGTGGGAACCAAAGCAGCCTGTCATAACTTATACTTTTATATTTTATCTTCTATATTTTATATTCCTTTATCTAAACAGCTTGTCGAAATGTCTGCTTTATCTGATTCTCTGTGCAATTGATTTATTTATAACACAAAATCAGCAAAACATCAATTGTTCATCCGATAGAACTGATCATAGTGGTTCTTTTTTTTAAATGCATTTTTAATAAGTACAAAAAGTAAGACTATGTGAATATATAATTTGTCAGCATTAATTCTTACTATTTTTCAAAATTTAAAAAAACCTTGGTTTTAAATTATTTCACCTTGTTCTTTTTTGTATCCTTTTAGTATATCATTCATCTTAGTAAAACATTCTCAAATCAATTAAAGTCTGTTTTAGATTTGATCTATTATGCCTCACTTAAATCACTATTCTTATGATTTAGAAAAATTTTCTCTGAATGACTCTTATAGTATATAAAGTTACAGTCACTTGTTCAAATCACTTTTTACCACCATTTACAATTAGCATTAATCACTGGCAACATTAATTTTAATCACAATGTACTTGATAAAAACAATCACTGTCTAATTCACAATCACTATTTACTACTGTACTCGATGACAGTCACTGCTTAATCACATTGTATATTATAATGACTTCACTTAATCACAATCACAGAGATACAACAGTCACTGTTTAATAACACTGTACCTAATCACAATCACATAAATCATCAACAATTAATCACTGTTAAATCACAATCACTATTACTATGATTATCCCAATCACACAAATGCAACAAAAAATCAATGTTTTTAAAAAAATCCTTCACTTGGTGATTTACTTGATTATAACTTCTTTAATAAATCAATGCTATATCACACTCAAATCTTAAATCATCAGTCACTGTATCCCTTTCAAACATTCAGCAACTTCAAGATAAATATCCTTAAAACAATTTTCCTAAGTAATCATTAACAGCTAACATTAACTATAATCATCATCTTTTCCCACAGTCCTGTTTCTTGTGATTTTCTTTTCATTCATCCATTTTTCATGCCCTTCATCTAACACCATAATAACATAGACTGTATGATATACTCATAATATTGTCCATATGGAAATCGGAGTTCAAAGGCGGTTTATTTATGAACATATAAACTACTAAGCTGCCTTTGGGCTGTTTTTGTTCTGTAAAGAACAAGAGGAAAGCCACTGTGGCATGCCATTTTTTTTACATTTTTTTTTGCCAGAGAGAGAGAGAGAAAATAAGCATCAACAGCATGCATGGTTTGAAAATATTGATAATGGTAATGTGAAAATGGTAGAAGGATTACGATAATTACAAAGGCTTACTAAGTATCATAGAAAAATAATCACAGAAAACCATTTTTCCTATGATTCTGAGACATCCGGTTAATCACTTTATGTTACAGAGATATATAACAGTGAATAGATCAGACAAAAATGATCACGATGCATTTAGTTGATACTGATAGTAATAGATGAAAATAAATATACAGACGTATGCAGTATCTTAATACGTATGCAAAGGTTTTAATTTGTACAGAAAGCTTTCGTGAATCGTTTACAGCCAACAAAATCAATCAAGATGAGTATTGATTTTTTTGTTTCTTATAGGAAAAAATACTTAAAATTAATTGGTAAGACTGAAACGCATCTCACCAAATACGTTTCTTTAGTTTATTTTTAACTAAAGAGATAACACAAAATAAAACATAACAAGGTAGTCAGAACACGACAGCTGTATTCCCAACATTGTCCTGCATTTGTCACTATCACCCTGTGACTAAAACAGTCACTTTGACCATAAAATGCTTATATAACAATAGAGTTTAAAACATTTTGACCTTCAAGACTAGTGTGACCTTGACCTTGAATTGGAGTGGCTGCTGCAAACTTTTGCACATAAATTTACCTACTGGATTCAAAAGCAAATAGCCTTTGTCTCTTATCCTTAGAGTATCACATTTTAAAATGAAGTTTTTAAGTCATATGACCTTGACCTCACATTTATAGGTCTTAAAGTTGCACAAGGAATGATAAAAAATATTTGTGCCAGGCCATCTATGAGTTCTAATTTTGAGATTAGCATTTACTGCATTATAACTTTTAAAGTAAACTTAATATTATAATAAGTTGTCTCAAGTTTCCTTAGTTGACCTTGACCTTTGACCTAGATTATTTTCACCACAAAATATCTTGAATTTATAACACTTATTTAATTGTGCTTCCATTAATTTTAAAATTCTTTGCTCAAAAATCAATCATTTTATTGAAATAGTTACTGGAAAAAATCAACATCTATCATACTTGATTTACTTTTGTTCTCCTTTTAATTCTGGACATAAATTTGGCAACCAGTACAGACAGACACCCTAAGTGTGCAATAAATACTAGAAGACAGCAGTATTTGACTAGAGGTCATCAATTAACTTCTAAAATAAGCCTTTAGGGTGCCAATTAGCCTAAAAAACCAGTTTCTACAGTAACAGATCAAAACTTTTTATAAATCTTATAGAGGCTGTTCACTACAAAGCCAATTTTTCAGGAGGGAAAAAAATTGATATGGATTGTATCATATGGATTGTATCATTTTTCTACTGGATATATTATATTATATATACAACTATTTTCTTAAAAACTGGAGCACCTGTCTGACAGGGGGAAAAAAACTCACTGTTTCTATCAATCAAAGGATTGCACAATGTACACATTGAGAATGTAATAGTCCCTACAGTTGTGGCTTTTAAAGGGTTCAATTTAGTTTTATTACAGGGCTATTCAAACAAAAATTAAGCTCTTAAAACTCTCAAAAAACTTCTTCAAACTCTCAAGCCATAAGTCTTACAGTTGAATAATGAGATCAGAAAAAAGTATATCTCAATTTCCGGAGACTTCTATATAAATGATAGGCGTCTGTAAATTTTTTTGGGAACCTTCAGAAAAAGTAGGAGTTGCAGAAGGTAGAAACCGCCTATAGTATGGGCTTTACCAAAATATCCATCCGGCCAACCTCCCTGGCCATTACATTTACGAGTCTAACATAAAAGATTCTGTATGAAAACCTGGTAAAACCTGCCTCGAAACAGTGTGCTGGAACTTGTTCTTTGAAATAATATCAAGTTGAGATGTTTTTTTTCTTACAATCTTAAAATTCTGTAACAACATCAGTACAAGTAAATGGTCCATGAGTGGCTCCAGTATAAGAGGTATCTGCTGTAACTTGTTCTTTTATTTAAATAATACCAAGGTATGATGATGTTTTTTCTTACTTATACTATATTACCTAACTTTAGCTATAAAATTCTGTAACAGCGGCAGGCAGTACATGTAAATGGTCCCAGTGGCTCCAGTTTGAGAGGTATCATCTGTTAAAGACATCCTGAACCTTCACAGCTAATGGGCTATAAATTGTTTTAGTTGCTTTCAACTTACATAAAACACAGAGCTGTACAAACATCATAATGTCAATTACACACATGTTTTTTTCCTTCTTATTCTGTTTTTACTGTTACCCCCATTATGTACATTTACATCCATTGTATATACCATGAGTACAGTATCTATATATATTTTTTTTTCTGTTTCTTTCATAGGATTTTTTTTTCTTCCAAGAGAAGATGTTCTGTCACAAGACAGCTGTTGTTCTGATGATGTATATTGAAAACTTGGCGTAAAAAATTGCTTCAATCATGAAAATAATTGGGATAATCATTTAGTTATAGGTCAATAAACTATTGTTTTTATCATTACAAAAATTGTCAAGATAATTCATCCCATAAAAATGGGGGAAACATATGACTGTGCAAATTATTAATAGAAGTAACAGTTTTTTATTTTAAATGATTCTTTTTACTTTTTCACAAATAAAAAGTAAACAAAGTCATATTATAACTTAAACTCAATAATTTTGTATTCTAAACATCATTATTTAAAGGTCAAATTTAACGCTTTGTTTTATTTGAAAATATTAAAGTATGTAATATAAAAAGAAGATTAAAATAAATTGCAAAGTTATAACCCTCCGCTCTAAGTCATAAATCACCAGGTAAATGTTCGCATAACGCACCGTTTAGTTAAAATTTGTATCGATTACTTCCCTTTGCTTGTGACGTCAGAGGTGTACTTTCGATACGCCGCCATATTGAAACGCTATATATATCGAACTTTCTCAGATAACTTATACTGAATAAAAATTAACCAGTATCATGGATTTTTCTGACGACTCTGAGATTTATGATGAAGAGGTCAATGAAATAAGACCTTATATGTACGAGCCAAGAGCTGTTAGCCAGGAGGAACAAAGTGTGTCCGACTCGGACTCGGAGTTTGAAGACAGCTCCGATGATTCATTTAACGGCAATGTTGACGAGTGGTAATTGTGTTTAGACTTCTTCTTTTTTTCTATGATTAATTTTAATCTTTCCATCTCTTTTGAATAGTTTGATTTTTGCGATTCACATATATTTATCAGTTAAAGCATGAAATTTTCCGACCCCCCCCCCACAAAAAAAAAATAAATAAATAAATGAATAAAAAAAATGGTGCTTTCTAGTTTTCTATGCAACCACTTTCAATAGAACGTCTGTCCATCTCTAAGATAATATTTTAATAACTACCTTTGAAATAGTTATAGCTTTAATAGTTATTTATAATATTATTTACAGGTGTGAATGTGGATGTTGCATTCACATGCCTACAGCCCATGAGAGGAAATGCTGCCAGTCAACAAACATAGTTGATGGAAAGGCAGAATCAGAAGGTGTGCCCTGTATCACACTTCATGAGGGGTTCCAGGTGAACTGTCTCAACATTCATGTATTGGAGACCTCGTATTATGAATTTATACACAACAATGGGCCAAGAGAAGAAAACCAAGAAATTCATGAGTGAGTAAAATAAACTTCAGGGTTAAATAATATGATTTTGCTTTGTAAGAATGTTAATTTGTTTCATGAATTGATAAACTTGTATTTACAAACATTCCAGTAAATCAATTTTATCAGGTATTTTGTTCATCTTTTCCTGCCAGTAAAAATAAATTTTGAGTATTGAAATGGTGGCACGTTGCAGTAGCTCAGTTGGTAAGACCACTGACTTGTTACTACTGAGGTCCCGGGTTTGATCCTGTGTAACACCCTTCAGATTTTTTCAGAGACACTTTCAGTGTTTCCCACCTATCTAGAGGTGTTTGTGAGAAATCCAGGTAATTCTCACATGATCAGTGATATACACAGGGCATGTAAAAATCTAAGGGGACTATTTAATAAGAGCTAGGAACTGATTCCGGGATATACTTGTCTCTGAAGTCTAGTCCTGTCTACGTCCCCCAGAATGGGTTTGTCATTAATAGAAGACAGATAAATATTAAATATGTTATGAGGAGGTAAAATTTATTGAAATACAACAGACCATTTTCACTCTTTCAGTCTTTGAAGCACTTTTGCCGGAATAATAGCTGATCATTATTTTGTTTTCAGGTTATATAGATACCTTGCCTACAGGCGCTTTACAAGATGGGTGTATGGATTACTGCCAAGAAAGTGTAGGCGTGTCATTCCTGCATGTGCAGTCAACGCCATTAGAGAACAGTTTCCCTCAGAGGAGTACAGTGGCTTCCGTTACCCCCAGTAGTTGTCTTTGGATTCAAATGTTCTGTATATTATCATAAATAAATTATTCTTAGTAATTTTGTATTTGTTTGAATTTTAAACATGCAGGTTATATCCCCATCCATGATTTTAGTCTTATTATGGTCTTTCACACAAGTGTTTTTTTGTGTTTTTTTTAGCACACATGTCCAAACAAGCTACAAAGATCACTAAAATTAATGGTGTCATAAAATGTAGTTTTTAGTTAAACTATTTAAAGAATATGGAGCTATAGTATTCGCCTTTGTGCATACTTTGGTTAGGTTTCCGTATGCAAGTTGGTATCTCAAAGAAAAACCCACATTATTCTCCTCCGATTTTCTAACATTAGGCAGACATGCTTTATATGCAGAAACACAAGTTTATAAATAAATATGATAGTCTTGAAAACAAACACTAATGGTGGTATTCAACTGTAACTAATATTTATTTCCATATACATCTATCAATGAAATTCACCAGCTGCACATTTTACATTTATATATTCAGTTCACTGTACAATACAAGAAAATCCTTTTTGTGCCAGGGTCTATTAAATTAAAGGAACATTATGCCTCAGAAATCAATAAAAAAAATTTATTTAAATATGTCAAACATGTGTTAAATTGTGCAAAATAAAGTCCATGCATATGGCAAATGAGCTTTACTGTGAAAAACTGTAAAATACCAAAAAGAATGGTTTTGGGGAAATAAAATTGGTAAATATTCTGAGGCATAATGGGCCTTTAACTATTTGCAAACAAGTTTAACTCATTCACTCGAGATCATAGAAGGGGGATGTGCTCAGGACAATTTACAGTCATATAAAGTTGACAGTCATGACCTATTGTTAGAAATAAATTTAGCTTGGCATGCCATTGCTATTAATTCTACTGCTTGCAGAGAAAGGCTAAACAAATATTAAACACAATACACATCAAATGACAATAAAGTCAACCCAAGGAAAAAAAATTACCAAGTTATATATCAAAGACTATATTAACAAAGTCTACATGAGCTAAACGAAAAAAATAAACTTTTTTCAGCACCAGTGACCCCTAATAAGGTATCTTGTCATATGAATGTCTATAAATAAGGCTGACTGATGGAGTGTAAATGTCTATTTTTAGACCAGGTGTAAGGCTTACCATGGTCAACACAGTTTTCAATAAATAAACACAAAAAATGCTATAAACACTATTTCCAAGACATCATAGATCCAAGATTTCTGGTATGCACATTAAATTTAAGTGATGTTTAAGGGTTACACAATTGTAACTGGTAAAATATTTTGATTCTGAAAGTTCTCTTAAATTCAACACACATGAATATTTCGCACATTATTGAACCAAATCTTCCGGAACAAATGTTATGCTGCTTTTGATTTAGTTGGTAATGATTTCGTAGCCACTCTAAGATAACACTTCAATTATCGGTTGAACCTGCTTACATGGTTTTTCACCAGTAACTCCTTAGAAACACCTAGTCTTTTTGGTGTGCTTTGTGCCAATGGCAATGGTCTTGCCTTCATTTCCTTCCTTTCACAGGCTATTCTGTAAGAAGAGTGTCTTACTCTAAGCTCTTTGGCATGTGCCATCAAAGCAGTAACATACCCTGAAACATAAATAAAATTGTCAACTTTATGTAACAAGAAAGCTTAGTTCAACAATAAGTTACATGAAGTAGTGATTATCATCTTCAAAACAATGGGATTGAAATGTAGCTAACTGATTTTTGAATTTTAAAGATCAATTGTGACACAGGTTATATAACTATTTATCATTTTGGAGTCCACTTCCTGACACTAACCAGTGTCATATAAGGAGGAATGGACAAGACCCCAGTCAGACTTGAAATTTGAATCCACAATCCCAGACTAAAGAAGCAGACACCTAACCACAAGACCAATGCTGCTTATTTCCATTACTTGGTTTATATAGAATTTATTTTAGTTTGATTGTGTAGGAAGCTATTAGCTCATAAACACACTTTCAAATTCGCCCTGGAACCAACCAGTACTGAGCAATGAGTGTAAATATTCTTGCTCAAGGAAACAACGACTTGTCCCTGCCAGGATTTGAACCCATGCAACTAGCAGTCATAAGATAACTAGTCCGAAGCGTAAAAACCAACCGGCCATGCCGCCATTACTTACCAAACGTTTGCTCAGTTTTTACATCTTTGACAACAGGCTCACCCTTCCTGCCTTTTGGGTAAGACACGCTGTACTGCTCAACTCCATGTTTCGTCTTTCTCACATCCCTCTTGGCATTTTCGTTGAAGTGGAGTGCACTCACTTTAGATCTAAGATAATGAAGTATTTTGATAGTCACTCATGTCCAATAAATTTTTAAAAAGAAAAGAAACCATAAATAGTAATTCATTAAAATATTAGAATAAACAATAACAAGGCAATGCAATTTTCTTACAAATTCCCAACCACACATGAACACTACTAAGGTACCTAACAGAGAAGTGAAACATAAATACCACATTTAATTTTGACCAAATTATTACTTATATTTTTAAGATACAACAAAACATCAGACATCTATTTCATTACCTTGATTCCATGTATGTATGCATGTAGTGAACAGACTTTGGGGCCCAACTGCACATGACTTTATGAAAAGCCTCTAAATCAGATGTTTGCTGAGCTGGGGAAAGTTTCTGAATGTCAGTTAACAAAAGCTTGTTCTCCACAACCTTTGATAATTCTGCATGTGGCTTGAAACCTAAAAGAGAAAAAATCATGCACTTGTTAATTATCTATTTCTCAAACAACCCATAAAATGGTAAAACTTAAGAAATCATGTTATTGGGGTTAAATGACATATGATACTTTATGCTTATACATGTAGTTTCTCCCAATAAAACAGTTGTACTTAAATGTTATTAACCTAGTAAACTTTTAAACATTTCAGTCAGTCAAGGAATGTTAACACAACAATCTGATTATCTCTATAGCATATTCAGTACTCGTGTTTTAACCTGGAATGAACATAAAAATTAATCCATGCTATCAAATAATATCATCTTTATATTATTAATATATTAATATTGTCTTTAACAGTATACTGCTTTCATTGTACCTTTTTTCATCCATAGTCGATCTTCAAGGTCTCCATGTTCACACCTCGGGAACTTATCACCATGACCCTCATGTATGTTGGCCACATGGTTGAGCATTGACAGCCACTTCTGCTTTACCATTTCGCCGTCACCATCACTGCTGGCCACACACCAATAAAGGTGGTTACTCACAGACCTTGACCATGCTTTTACCTTTTCACACCCTTTCTTCTTTCCTGCTGCTTCAAGCTTTTTGTAGATTCCTGTTGGGGAAAACAAACAGAATTGAGCCGCGTCATGACAAAACCAACATAATGTGTTTGCGACCAGCATGGATCCAGACCAGCCTGCGCATCCGCGCAGTCTTATCAGGATCCATGCCGTTCGCTATCAGTTTTGCTACGTGTAATAGGGTTGGTAAGCGAACAGCATGGATCCTGATCAGACTGCGTGGATGCGCAGGCTGGTCTGGATCCATGCTTGTCGCAAACGCATTATGTTGGTTTTGTCGTGAGGCGGCTCAATTATTTATCTATGTAATTTATTATTTTGATTTCCATGTGTAGTAATAAGGCTGTCATTGAAGGCAAATATTTATCAACATGGTTGTCATTGAATTTGATATCAATATATCGAAAGCCAAATATCCATATATCCAAGAGTAATTAGCAGAAAACATTTTATTACATGCTTTTCTGTGGTTTATAGAAATATCTCTCTGAAAAAAATCTTTGTAGTATACAGTTAAACAGATAAACGAGATAAATGGTAAGCTAATATACACATGACAAGGTTGACATGGATATTAAGTAATTAACTTAATGATTACTAAAGCTTTATTCCCTGTCTAAATTCAGATTGACTATATGATATAAAGCTACTAACCTTTTGCGACATGCCAAACATCGAACCAATGTATGATATCTGGCTGTTGTTCTCGCATATACTTCTTTACTGAACTGTGTCTGTCTGTCACAAGGTGTGAGACCTGAAGACCACATTCATGACGTAGAAACGTTAGGGATCTCTGCAGTCCCTCCAACTCCATAGCATGGGAATTTTTCACCTCATTACTCTGCAAAAATAATTACTTTTTATAAATCATACGTTGTTGGAACAAGAAAATAAAGCATGGCCACAAAATAAAATAGGCTGCTTTGCCATAAAAATATGCATGAACATGTTTACACTCACAAATAATGGTAATCTTTATAAAGATGATCATATTTATACTGAAATTTATAAAACAGTATACTTATACTGGAAAAAAAAAACAGTCTGTACTTATACTGAAATAATAAACATTTAAAACAGTCTGTATTTAATCATAATGTCAAACAGTCTTTATCGTTCATAAAAAAAAAACTAGTTTGATATATTAAGCGTAAATGTTTTGTGTGCAATGTTATAAATACTTGTAATAAATACTGGTTTACAACACTTAAATAAATAGAATTGAAAAGGCAAACCTGAACTAGTTGAATGTCCAGAATCTTCCCAGAGTTCAGGTCCATAACACTGTAAGTGCCGTACTTAGCAGTGTGGCCTGGTGAGCAGCAACGCCCATCACCTCCAATAACAATTGGTAATCCCTTATCACGAATTTCACTAGTTAACTGGGTTTGATGTTCTTTCCACACATGTTCAACTGAGGGACTCAAATAGTGTTTTTGAATATTATAGAAAGTGCTGTCATTAAAGCATGAAATGCCAGCAAATCTTAAAGCCCTCAGAAATTTAGCTGTTGCACTGCCTGAAAACATAATGGCTGCTGAAAGGTCCAAATGACCTTCAGCTAGCCCACATATTGTAGGTTGGCTTTCCCAGGTCTGAGTTTCATTACAGTTATCACATATCCTGCTACAAACAAGAAGACAGCCTTTAACAGTCTTATTCACAACAACTGGCTTGTTACAAATAGAGCACTTATTTAGAAGCTTGTCCAAACAGGACTCCGACACAATAAACTTCCTGCCAGTAATCTGGCTTTGGCTGCCTTCCCACTCCATCTGATCATCATCACTGTCATCATCATCATCATCTTCATCGTCAGATGGCTCCCATGTAACATCACAGCTCTCATCTTCCCGGGAATGGTTGAGGCTGGATAGAAAGCTGTCCTCACACATGCTGGCTGATGCCATGGGTATTTTTAGATCACTATCTGCTTGCACATCTCTTTCCCAATCAGTCTGTGTCCCACAAGATATGAGTGCTACTTCAACTTTTGCACGATTCCACTGAAATGAGTAAAAAAATGAAATCAAATCACCATTAAAATTCATTGTAAGTGTAAAATCACTGATATTACCTGTGTTACACATAGTGAATTTTTTATGTATTCATGTTGTTGTTTTTTGTTTTGTTTTTTTTCAGTACAGTCAATCATGCATGCCTTTTAATTTGGGCAAATATAAGAAAATTATGAACAAATCTTAACAGTTGTTTTTAAATTCCACCCTTATCGTATGCAAAAAAAAAACTTCATTGTTATGAGAAAGGTGGGTCAGACATATTAATGGAAAACATACTAATATATGCTGCCTACTTCTACAAACAACTAAATGTGAGCCAGGGAGGGAATCTGTGAATAATGTGTGAAGTACCAGTGCTTTTGTATGAAAAAGGCAGTGGCTCATGGCCAGTGAAAAATAGTTCGACCATTGAAAATTTTAAGAAAATTTAGTTAAATATAAAGTAGAATAAATTCAAAACTTGAATTCGGGCTAGTAAATTCAAAATCTTAAATTCATTGTCTGTCATGTCATGAATTTTGTGCAAATACTGCAATACTTGCTATATTAAAATATTTAATGCAATGCAATATCTATCATATCACCATAATAACTTCACAGTTTGAACTTATGGTTTATAAACAAAGCTTATCAACCATTACAAGAGGTTAACCATTTGCTATATTTTTATAATTTGGCTCAAGAAAAATGAAAACTGTATCAATTGAGTTATAAATCATTACATCTCGACTTTTTTACATTTGTTTGCCTGCATAATAGTTAAACAGTTTATGCCTTTTTCAAACTTACCGAAGCTGGTGTCTGGCACTGGGCATGGTACACATGGTGCACTGGCATGGCCTGGGTGTTGCATGCAACTGCTGCTAAGGTTTCTAAATTTGTTGGCAGTTGTATGGGTGTTGCTATCAGAGGTCCATTGGCATCGAAGACTGAAGACTGCTCTGGAGTGTCAGGGCATGAAGTATCTACTTCTGTCAGAGTGTGGCTTGAGCTCTTGGCTTCACACAGGATCTAAAATTTAGAGATATTTAATTTAATAAAATTTTACAAACAAAATAGGGTACAATGTGATATCAATCAGTTATCTGAAATAACATGTTTATAGGTTTCGAAAATGTATAGTTTTTAAATTACTGAAATAGTATCACAACCAACTAATCAGTATTCAAAACATAACAAGTGTTTCTGTATAAATTCTTACTATTGAACTTGTCTTGATGTATTTCTGTCAAAGTATAACATCTACTTGTACAGATACAATGCCCATAATATATGTAGAGCATGTGGCCTTGAAATTAAAATGAGCAGCGTCACGACAAAACCAACATAGTGTGTTTGCTACCAGCATGGATCCAGACCAGCCTGCGCATCCCTGCAGTCTGATCAAAATCGATGCTGTTCACTTACCTTGACTCTATTACAAGTAGAGAAACTGATAACGAACAGCATGGATCCTGATCAGACTGCGCGGATGCACATGCTGGTCGCAAACGCATTATGTTGGTTTTGTCGTGACGCGGCTCAAATGTTTGTGCAGTGCCACTTTATCTTGTACTGTACCATTTATGCATGATTTTCAAGATGTATAAACCCTTGGTAGGAAACAGACATTTAATCACCGAAATTAATTACACCCCAACCCCGCCACAAACATTGACAAAGCATTTTATTTTCTTCATAAACTTGTGTATTTACTTATTCTCTGCATTGAATTGATGATAAGGTGATATTTAACTATTTTCTTACAAAGAAATAAAAGTTTTATTACACTTTAATCCAAAAATTCAAAAAACATACATATCGTTAACAGTTTATACAAGTCTGCGAAATAAGACACAGGTCCGATGACTAATTCGGGCCTGCAAAAATCCGAAGATTATAAGCTCGACGAGCCTTTAAAATTCAGAATGTGTTTTCATAAGAAATAAGTTTCCATATTTTTTCCGAAATAATTGTGTAGTACTAATAATCAGTATATGTACTTTCAGTAAGAATTGCGTGATGCATGTATATCAATCATTTATGCATTATTTATATTATCATCTTCAGCTTATGGTTACAGTAGTAAAAATATACGCAGGTTAAAGAACATTGTATCGTAAATTTCTGTTGAAGAATATATTTACTTTTAGATGACCCATTTAAATTTGTAAACAACAAAAATGAATCTGAAGTGAAACCGGTGATCATTCACTGTGTTTTAACAGTTAGATTAGCGGTTAATGTATGCTCATTGAATGCAACGCTTCCTTTGTTGATATTTGTTTTCATATTTTAAAGAAATAAATTTGAAAACATTAGATTGACCAGTAATGTTGAGTATAAGAAAAGAAAATGAGAATATTTTTGAAAAGTGATAACTGATTTTCTGTGCATAAATTGAACCTTTATCATAAAATAAACTGTAGTCTTTATTTTGCACAATAAATATTGGAAGTGGCTAGTGGTACGGTTAGCCAAAAGTTCTAGCCATACGTGAGTAATGTACTGAGTCACATACGACTAGCCAGGACTCACTGTATTGTCTAGCCATACGGCTCTTTTCAAAATTATATGGAAGTAGAACATGCAGAAGTTACTTTGTGCCTCATGATTATGATTTGTTGTTTTATTTGTATAAAGATGAATTTTTGTTAATTAAGCAAGGGTTATCGAATAAATAATGATCGGAGTATGTGGAATAAATAAAAAGAACATTGAAAAAAAAAACATTGAAAAGCAAAATTAATTGTATAATTTTTTCTTAACGCCCTGAGTGACAAAGATCGATATTCATATTTTTTTATACTGTACTAGTAGACAACAAACTTTTTAACAAAGCGATTAATCTCTAAAAAGTAAACATATTCGGTATTTAGACATACCTGTTTAAAGCAAGGAAGTGGCTAGCCGTACGGGCCCGTACTAGGCTAGTCGTACGTGACTCACGTACGGCTAGAACTTTTGGCTAGCCGTACAGGCCCGTACGGCTAGCCACTTCCTTAAAGCAACAAAATAACATATGCTGTTATGCATTTGCGACTTCCATATAACTTTGAAAATGCCGTACGACACATAGCACAACTGTTCTATCTGCAACTTATATTTTTACTTGCAATAAATAGACCAGTTCAGTCTGCAAATTGAGCACTACTGTGACCCATTAGCTAAGAAATAAAGTGATGAAGTAAAAAAAATATGTATGAATGGAGAAGATATAGATCTAAAAAATAACTGAAAGACAAACTTACTTGTTTTTTTCTCTTTTTTTCGAGCACAACTTCCGAAGAATGTCTTCCTCTCACTTTCACCTGTGAAAGTTTGTTGACAGTAGCAGGAAAGATGGTGGGCACAGCATCGGTCTTCAATATTCTCCTGAATCTTCCCTCAAAACCAATTGTCTCTAAAAATGCTAAACTATGTGTAAATTGGTTCTCTTCAAAGTGTAGCGAACACAACCGACTGTTTTTATTTGGAGAATAAACCTTGAATTTATTAACACAGCTAGCACGGCCGATCCTACTGCACCAAACTTTCCGAAGTTTGTTGTCTTTTGGGAAGCGAAAAAAATTCACCTTATCACGTCCCGAGAGTGAATTACAGCCAAAGGCGGCACACAAAACCATAGTTCATCTATATTTACACATCCAAAGAACACGATGAGATACTTAAAACATAAATCCGAAGTTTATAATGTCCGTAATTTGTTAAAAATATAGATAAAATTCTGCCTTCGCTTTCATAACAATGTAAATAATGGCGGACGCGCATGGGTTAAATTCACCTGTGACGTCACAGCGCAGGTTAAACAGGGGAGATAAGCCAATTATCGGAAAAGTCAATAGGCGAATAAAAGTCATAAATATGATCGTTTTCCAGTTCAAAATAATGATAAACCAACTTTGACCCGTTAATTTAACCAATTTTCGATGTTATGACCGTAAAATCAATAATAAAAAAGATTTCTTTAAATTTGACCTTTAATATACAGAAGGAAATCTAGAATTGTCTTGCAATTTTATCTTTTAGAAACCAGTCATCATTTGAAAATTTTCCAAAGCAAAATGATTCTCTGAAAAATATCTGAATTTGTAAGCAAAAACTATTTTAATCTTAAATGTCAATTAATTTCAATGCCACCCTACACCTTCAAAATTTAAGAAAATAAATGACACCTGAAATATTAAAAGTGTGGTTCCTTAAATATAAGAAGTTTGGGTCATTAAATATTTAAAGTTTGAGTCCTGAAATATCAGAAGTTTGAGTTTTGAAATATTAAAAAAGTTTGAGTCCTAAAATATTAAAAAAAGTTTAAGACCTGAAATAATAGAAGTTTAGGTCTTGAAACATTTGAAGTAAGGGTCCTGAAATATCAGAAGTTTGAGACCTAAATTTAAAATGTTTAAGTCCCATATAAAAGATGTTTAAGTCCTGAAATATTTGAAGATAGGGTCCTGAAATATAACAAGCAGCTTTATTTGATTCTTAAATATTAGAAGTTTGGGTCCTGATATATTAAACAAGAGGGCAATTGTGTATCATGGCCCTTTTATCTCTCAACTGACTGAAGTATACAGTGGTTGCTATGGAAAGTCACCTGGTTGCTATGAAAGTAAACGGTTGCTATAGAAAGTCATTGGTTGCTATGGAAGTCAATGGTTTCTATGAACAGTCAATGGTTACTATAGAAAGCCAATGACTGCTATGAAAGTAAGTGGTTGCTATGGAAAGTCAATGATTGTCATGGAAGCCATCAGTTGCTATGGGAAGTCAACAGTCGCTATGGAAAGTCAATGATTGCTATGATTGCTTTGTACTCAGGTGAGATAAAAAGTGGGTCCTGACAAACAAGAAGTTTGTTTCCTGAAATATTATTAGAAGCCTGGGATGAAATATTAGAAGTTTGTGTTCTGTAATTGCATACCATCTTTACATTAATGTAATAAAAAATTTGCATCCTAATAATATCAACTTTTGAGGTTCTACATCTCAAATATTATTTTTCTGGACCAACTCTATAAGATATGGCACATTTACATGAAGAGTTAATTAAATCTTTCTGAAACTCATTAGTATCAAACACAAAAAATTTTCCCTTAGAATTGGCTCTATCTTTCAATTATTATCTCAATAATTAGACATAATTCTTGGCTTTTTTTTCCTCCTCCTTTCAAATATTTTCTGTAACATCAGTTACTAAGAAAACAGAATTCAAAAACAAAAGCAAAGAACATGACTGGAGTGGCGGTGTGGCCGAGTGGTTAACTCGTGGAATTAGTAATCTAAGGATTGCTGACCACATGGCTTAAAACCCTGTCAGGGGCAAGCAATAGAAACTTTCATTGCTTCGTACTGGTTGGTTCCAGGAATGAATTCAAGAGTGTTTCGGTAAGCTTATAGCTTTGAAAACAGTCAAACTAAAATAAATTTGTATAAACTATGTACATGACCCTAGTGTTTAAATATTTCATATAAATTAGATATATAATTTATTAATGTTTAGCTTAAGTTCAACTAAAATCAACTATTTTGCATGGAATTTTTGCATTCTTTTTGTACCCTTTGGGTTGTTGCATTATCTCGTTTAAGGATTTACAGAGCTAAAAAGAATTTTTTGGTGAAACCCTTAAGCCAGCAACTGTAGACTTTTTAATTTTAGTGAAAGCAAAAAATCGTTTTCCCCCAGAAAAAGGTTTTTTCAAACTTCCAGCAATTGCAGCAGAAGATAATTTTTTTCTTCTTAAAAACTTGCACACCTGGAGACCTTGACTCAATAGCTACTATATATACCTGGTTACACCATGTGCAATTATAATGAATTGATTTAGCATACAACACTCTTTCTTGCAGAACTTAAATGTTTCATTGAATTATGTTTGTTTTTCTGATTTCTATGATTATCACAAAGTTTTGGCCATAACTCAGCTGAATTTTACACATGTTTAGTCATACTAAACTTTCGTGGATACATAAGCAATAATTAATTCATTTCTCCACAAGTGACCAACTTCTAATCCCACTTATTTCTTCTGAACCAGCAGTGAGGTTTACAGGGTTCATTTGACTCAATGTCTGAGATAAATTGTCATGGAGAAGAAATTACACATTGCCCAAGGATCAAACCAGTGACCCCTGGATAACTGATCACATGCTCTCCCTTCAGTTAAGTGAGCAGATAATTGAATGAAGTAAGACAATATATATTAGTAATAAAAAGACATTTGAGCCGCGTCACGACAAAACCAACATAGTGGGTTTGCGACCAGCATGGATCCAGACCAGCCTGCGCATCCGCGCATCGCAAACCCACTATGTTGGTTCTGTCATGACAAGACTCATTTGTTTGTGCAGATGGTCTTGGCGATTAAATTAATAGTTCTGCATTACAAACAAGGGATCACACTCAAACAAGCGATAACAGTTTAAAGGGACTTCACTGAGGTTTTCTGATATGACAAGACTTGAAATATTTTTTCAAGATAATGTTCAATTTCATGAAGGTCTACATCAACAACTTGTGTGCCAACATTTTAGATCATTCGCTCACTCCGATTTTCCAGAATATTTATTCTAATTGTGAAAAATGACCCTAAATTGAAAAGCATTGCAACACTTTTCACTCAAATCGTCATATTCTAATTATTCTAATAATTCATTTAACTCAAATCAAAAGATTTGAACAAAGTACATGTATAAGAACATTAATAAATATAAAACTTTAAAAAATATAATAATAGATAAGTCAAGGTGAGTCTGTAACTGGTATATACTTTGCTAATTAGAAACATCAGAGGCATTTTTCACAGGGCAAGTGTTCCACTAAAACTTAATTATGGGAAGATTCATTTCCTTCAAAAAGCAAGTTTTGTTTATACAGGCAGGAATCCCAATCTTATGCTCAGGTATTATGTTTTGAATGGCTAAATCATTTTTTCCTCTCAGAATTTTTAACTACCTTATAATTGTTGTTTTTGTGGGTGTTTTTTTGTATGTGTATAATATAGTTGTTACTAGGCAACCAAAAATAATGCTCAAAAACAACAATTTCTTGTATAAAAGAAACACCTTTTGTCACCCCGAATTAAAAAAGATCTTTTCCCCGTATAAAAATTTATTTCAGTTATTTTTTTTCATTACTTTCAATTTCACCGCCCCCGTGGGCGAGGGTTAGATCGATGACTTCTAACCCTTACCCTCTGGCGTGGGGTTTGATCCCCGGGGGTGCTTGGGAGTTTAGCGGGAGGAAGGTAGCTAGTACGGTGAAAAATCTCCAGGAACGATGGTTAGGAAACTACCCGCCTATATGACTGAAATACTGTTGGGAAAAGGCATAAAATGAAACAAACAAACAAACAAACTTATCATTGCCTTTGATAATAAGGCTACAGAGGTTACTTCCCTTTGTTTAAGATAACTCTGTGACATTAAGACTATTAAAAATTCTGCAGTTAGCTCCCTTTCAACAAACCATTGCAAATACCTTACATAAAATAAATGAACTTACTTTTGCACGAGGAACAATTGTCTCTCTGATAAAAAACATGTCTTGGATTATATTAAAATACATAAAGAATAAAAGAAAATGTACCCAAAAATAAATTTCCATTATTGCAGCAATACATGTGTCTTCTGGGGAATGGCCTACAATATTTGACTCCAGGGACATGATTTGAGCAAACAAAATTTGAAAATGTCATGACCTATAGAGAGATAATTAACCCTTTGTATGCTGGGAATATTGTCATGTTCTAGAAATGTCATATACTTGTTGTTTTTTTGTTTTTCAGGTAATTTAGAAAATAGATGGTGGCTGTAACATGGTACCTCAGAAGAGACTGAGGTACTTGGCGTTTGTTATTGTACCAAGCTGTTCAATGTGTATCCAAGCAGGCTAGACTTCAAATTCAATTTGGAGGATGTCAAAATTTTTTTAAAAAGTTAGTTAGACTGCAGTTTATAAAGCTGTTCATATTTTATCCCATGATTCTAAGGGTAGGTACTTACATTATTTTAGTATTGGCAGTATCGAGTAGAGCATGTTTAAAACATACTTAATCACACTTCTGTCAAACATTGAAAATATGCCAGAACTAACTCAAACTCTTCAAAAAATACTTTCTCACAATTAACAATATAATGTTCAAGCACTCTTATAACCTAAAAATGAAGTACAGTTTGAAGTTGATTTTTTAAATCAGTGAATAGCTCGACAGAATAGCTCTCATGCAAATATGTAACCATTTTTCTAACCTTGAGCCAATCTTGTTGGCATGGCAACCAAGGTTCCATCCATGTAACACTGCTTAGCAATGGGAACCAATGTAATGACACCATCTTGGTTTTCAATGTAACAATGTTCTGTTTCCACACCTGTCCCAGTAATTGCAATATCTGGATGAGTATCTGCGTCTGTGGTGCCAATATTTGTCCTTCCTGAATTACATATATATTTAAAACCTGGATAAAATAATAAAAGATGGAAAAGCAAAAAGAACAAGATTTACTTGTAAATAATATATTTCCATTATGGTACCCAGACATTGGAAATATTGATTTGAAATACCAACCTTGAAACACATACAAAGGGTATTCTCCTGCTGACAACCACCAATATTCCCATATTTGTTGTTACCTGTGTACAAAAAGTCCTGCATCTTTTACGCATATTTGCAACCTTGACATTTGACCTTCTTTATCTGACTTCCATTTACTTTTAACAATTTTATTATGAAGACTATTCTTAGCGCTCAACAGTAAGAAAAGGGGCATAACTTTGTAAAAAGGAGTTTAAGGACATGTGCCCATCGTGTTAGATAATCAAAGAATACATGTGTGTGAAGTTTCAACCAATAATTTGTTCATTCGACACAAACTTGCATGCAGAAACTTAACCAAAGAGTGATGGTGATACTAAAAGCAATGCAGAGGTGAGTAAAATATATAGCTCTCCCAAGTCCTTTAATAATTGAGCTAAAAATGTAGCAAAATAGATATCTTTTTCCTCAAATAAAAATTTTCTTTAGGCATTGTAATTTTTAAACAACTGGAAACTGACATGTCACAATAAGGAAATAAATATTGGCTAACATAACCAAGGGATTGAGTGGTTAGGAACTATCCATTTATACCTTGTTGAAGTGGAAGGATTGTGACAGCAGTAGAGAAACGTCCACTTCCAACACTGACCAAGTGTGGTTGGTCACTCTGAACTTTGACCACATTCTCTGACTCTGTTATCTGTACTTGTTCCTGAAATAGGGACATCTCCAGTGGCACAAAACTCATTAAAGCTGCAATGAGTGGTATAATATTAAAATATACAAATACAACACTCATATAAGAACATAACATAATCTGAACTTTTTTTCCATTTAATCCAAATTGGTCACAAAATTTTCTGTTCAGTCATAGAAATAATACATGTTGGCTGTTGTAATACACCCCACGGAGGTCCAACCATGAAAACATAAATTTTTATTTTTTACTCGGGCACTTAAATGGAAATAAATGTAATAGATAACTAGAAATGTGTCCATAGGACACGGGTGCCCCCACCGCGACACTGTTCTATCAATCTTTTTACTAAGTCAAGGGAAATAACTCTACAAATACTGGATAAATCCACAAGCGAAACCCCAGGTGCAAATCTAAAATATGCTGAGCAACCTGCCCATAAGGTTTATTGACTATGTCAAATCCTTTTTGAGAAACTTGCGACACAAGTTGAAAATTGCAAAAAATTTTCTAAGTGAAGGGCAATAACTCTAAATATACTAAATAAATCCAGACGAAAATATCTGGTGCACAACTGCACATGCTGATCAATATTCCTGTAAAGTTACATGACTCTAGGTCAAATACTTTTTGAGTTATGTGCGACACACAGTTGAAAATTGCAAATTTTACTAATCAAGGGCAATAACTCTGAAAATACTAAAATATCCACACGAAAATACCAGGTGGCACAACTACACATGCTGATCAAAACATTTCTGTAAAGTTTTCATGACTCTAGGTCAAATACTTTTTGAGTTATGTGCGACACAAGTTGAAAATTGCAAAATTTTACTAAGTCAAGGGCAATAACTCTGAAAATACTAAAAATATCCAGACGAAAATACACAGGTGCACAACTACACATGCTGATCAACATTCCTGTAAAGTTTAATAACTGTAGATCAAATACTTTTTGAGTTACGTGCGACACAAATGTGAACGGACGGACGGACGGAAGGACGGACGGACGGACAAGTGTAAATCTAAATGCCCGCCACTAACGTGGGGGCACAATAAAAGAAAATAATATATGTCACTGTATTGAACTGTTCACTAATTGGGGAAGATAGTGTGTAAGCAGCCGGAAAGCTACAGTGTTTCAAGGGTCCCAGGTCAAAGTCCCAGGCAGGCTGCACATTTTTCTCACTCCGTGACAAATACACATCATTAAATTGAAAATTTATTTTTTGTGTGATTGACATGGCAAAATTTGTGTTAAAAGCGTTTACACGCTTTTCATTTTTTTACTCATTTTGCACAATAAAATTATCATAATTATTATTATGTTGAAGTTTTGTAAACAAGTTATATAGGTTAACACATAGTTTTTATGATGCTACACATTCTTGAAAACATATTTCCTGTCATGTCAAAAAAACCTCAGTGGCATCCCTTTAAATGTGCAATACAATCATTATTGCTCTAAGCACTCCTGATTGAATTATCAAAAAATTTATGCTGACACAGGAAAATAAACATTATAATAAATTACCCATTCATTCTAAATTGAACAAAATATGTTTTATGCAATAATATAACCAATAAATTTATGCATGCACATTATTCTGCATTAATCACTTAAACTTGTTGCACCTCAAACTACATAAATAAACTATTAATTAACAGCTCCCCCCTTTGGGTTTTTAAAAGGAAAAAAGGGAAAAAATAAGTGTTTCTTTATCAAGTTTAAGTAAACAAAAGATAAAAACTTTGCAAAAACATTTAAACATGAGAAAATTTTAAAAAAAATTTTAAATTAAAAATAATATGTAAGAAAAAGAAAAATTCCCCAAATTTTTTCTTTAAAAGGATTTATAAAAAGGGTAGGAAAAAAGGTTTTTATTTGTAATAAAAAATATTAAATTAAAAACAGAACAGTTTGTTTTTCCCATTTCTTTAAAGGTTTTTAAAAGATTATTTTCTATTTGTTTTCCTTTTTGAATTGGTAATGTGGTTGGTTTGTTACAAGGCATTTATTACCAGTGTACGCAATTGTCATAATGTTTTATTCATGTTAACTCCAAAAATAAAATTTATACAAGTCAAATAAAGAAGTGCAATAAATCATTAGTTTTTAAGCTATGTTTAAAGATTTTTTTTTAATTAAACAGAATGAAATGGTATCCTACTTTCATTGCTAAATCGCTGTGCTTATCTTTATATTAATAATACTTGAATATTTAATATCTTCTCTTTAAAGGCCCATAATTCCTCAGAAATGCAATTTTTATTTCCCAAAAAGGCTTTTTATTTTCTGGGTTTATGTTTTTGTTTTCAAAAAGTTACTAATTGGCCAATTACCTAAACCAACTTTTGCTTCTGTTTCCTTTTGGCAAGTGATTAAGTATTTTGTATGGAAGTCAAAATACTACATTCACATTTCGCTACTTTAATGACAAATAATTTCAAATTTAATGCTTTTGTCTTCATATTCAAATGTTTTAAATTTCATATTTACCCTTTCTAAAGAATGAAATATTTTTTTCGTTTTTGAGGCATAATGTGCCTTTAATCCATGCATTTTCAACTTAATTTAAACAGTATCAGTTCATTTCACTTTTATTTTCTTCAGTAATATCTACCTATCTGCTGTCTTTCATTTTATTTTTCTTTCTTGTAAATGTTTTTAATTTGATATTTTACCTTTCTAAAGAATGAAATATTTTTTACGTTTCTGAGGCATAATGTGCCTTTAATCTATGCATTTATTATCATTTGATTTCACTTTTAATTTCTTTCTGTCTTCTCTGACTTTTATTTCTGTTTATTTTTTCTTCATTAAAATGTTTTATATTTCAAATTTAACATTTCTAAAGAATGATTTTATTTGTGTTTTTGAGGTATAATGTACCTTTAATCTATGCATTCCCCATTTAATTTTAATACTATCAGTTGATTTCACTTTTATTTTCTTCCTATCTTCTCTGTTGTTCATTATTTACCTGTTTATTTTTTCTTCGTCTCCTCCTGGCTCCACTGTCAAACATTGCTTTTACCTTCCAAAGATTTCTGGAGTGACAAAAATTTCCCTACTTCTCACTCATGTCATTCTTTTTTCATTCACTTTAACCTGAAAAATAAATCTAAAGTCTATAATTCAGAAAGATAACCGTGAAATTTTATATAAAAAGTAAATACAGTGGAACCTGTCTAATCTGCACTTGCCCTGACCAGAAAACAAGAACAAAGTTAAGCACTTGTCAAAAAATAAAACTTGCCAATAAAGAGCACTTGTCGATAAAAAGCACTTGTATATAAAGACTGCTGATAAAATACTTCTTCTAAAAGGGCATTTTGCAATAAACAACACTTGTAGAAGAACACATGTTGTTAAAGACCTTTTGTCAATACAGACCACTTGTCATTGAAGACCATATACATTAAGACCACTTGTGAATAATTACAAGACCATTTGTCAATAAAGATCATTTACTTAACACCATTTTTGAAAAGAATACAAAACAGACCAGTCATTATAAGACCAACATACAGACCAGTCATCATTATAAGACCACTTGTCAATAAAGATCATTCACATAAAGACCACTTGTGAATAATTACAAGACCACTTGTCAATTAAGATTACTTACATAACACCATTTTTGAAAAGAACACAATACAGACCAGTCATCATTATAAGACCAAATACAGACCAGTCATATTATAAGACCACTTGTCAATAAAGATCATTCACGTAAGACCATGAATTTTATGAATACAGTACCTTACAATACAGACCACTCATAATTACAAGACCACCTGTCAATAAAAAATCATTTACGTAACACCATTTGTAAATAGAGTTCTTTACAATACAGACCACTGATATAAGACCACTTGTAAATAAAGACCACTCATATAAGACCACTTGTCAATAAAGACATCTCTGGCATACTCAATAAAGATTACTTATCAATTAGGGCGGCTTTTCCTTTCTGCAACGACTGTGTTGCAGATTTTTTTATTAATTTTTTTTGTACTTTCTTTCCTAGCTTTCTACAAAATTTATGAACTGACAGGCACAGAATTTGGGAGTTCTGTCAATGATGTGTTTGTAGCCAAAAACAATTAATCCACCAAGATGTGGTGTGCTGTCAGGTAAGTATTTCTTAGAATAAAACATGAATGAAAAATAACTGCTAATTTTGTACTGCAAGTCTGCTAGTTTGAAAATAATATACCGATACTATATTTTTGTTATTCACAGATTTCTGTATATAAATCCCAAAAGAGTATTTGATTAGTTTTCCAAATACTTCAGAGAAATGCAGAGGAATTTGTATAGAGATGCTATATACATACATTACAACACAAGGCTGTCTTTGAACATACTAAATCATTACAAAATGACATTTTCAGGTACTCTTCAATGATGGAGACAAAAAATTATCGAGGCATGTAAGTAACGGAACAAAACATACGCAACAGATGCAAGCTAAATGCATTATGGGTGGCACTGTTCTTGCGATAAATTAAGTCTGGTACTGACACTATGATTAAATCAACATGCCTCAACAAAATATCATTGTGTCTGAAATTTTTTTTCCCTTCAATCATAATTATGTTGTTCAAGTTGGTCATGCTAGTAGAATAGTCATACCGACTCATAATCTAGTGAACTAAAAGTATATCAGAAATATGGTTCTCAACAGTTATATACATATATAATTATATATTTAAACTTTGTTAATATTTAGGTATATATTTTAAAACAGAGTAAGAAAACAAATATAATTCATCTCAAAACATTTAACCTTATAATATTTATGTTAAATATTTTGCGTTTTTTTTTTAATATCATAAAGTCCATAATGAAATATAACCCTTTATTTCCTCTGCAGTTTATCCAGGACTGGAAAACTTGTTAGTAGAAATGTTACAAATTCAGTGAATTTCAACAAAAAATGCTTTTCATCTTCATTTACATCATCAATAACAACAACAACAGGTGTAAATATAAACAAATATTGCCCTCACTGGAGGCTATCACATGGTCTAGAATGTCGTCTGCTATTACTATCAGCATTCCAGGAACAGTTTTTGGTACCTTGCCTTTGATGTCTGTAAAAACATTATGACTGCACAGAAACTATGACAGAAACAGGCTAATTTAAGGTATTTCTAAGCACTTTTGACACTTTCATGACACATTTTTTAACAATTTTATGGCATCATCAGAAAATTATATAAATAGCAGAGCACTAAGAACATAAAGTTATTATCCCTTGATTTTTCTTCAAAACTTTTTATCACTTGGTAAGAATTTTCATGCTGCACATAACGCCTTTGGGGGTATTTTACAGGTATAATTCTTAAAAGAAATTATGATTCAATTCTAAAAACTAATCATTAATATTTATTACATGATATCAAAATTAGAAAAAATCACATTGTGGTTACTAATCAAGTCTATAATCTGTACCGGAGGTAAAATTTTGACTCTTATCTGAGGCTGTAAATGTTTAATCCTTGTTTTTTAAAAGCAGCAAACAGTTGAAACCTTGATGATCACACAAAATCGCGAAACTGAAAACGGAGCCTATTGATGGGTGGAAGAAATAACGTGTTTATCCATCCACAATCCTATTCACCATAAATAAGCATTTAATGTTTTTCTTTTATTACTTAAACTTAATAGTACATTCCTGGATTTTCATAATACTGGTTTTGTCATACCTTGAATTCGAAACATTCATTTATAAAGGTAGTCTTACTGTAGTGCTTTCCCGCCAAAAAATTCTAACATCGGCCTATGTCATAGAAAATCGGTTATATCCAGAACTTTTTTATTTTCAAAATCTTGGGTATTGAATTATTTACAATCACTCATCCTTTATAGCTATGTACTAAATTCTGGTTATAAACAGTAAGCAAAGATTTTGAAAAATATCAATCCGGTAATTACCAATTTATTCCCTGCAGGCCGGAGCCCGCAGGGTATTGGTACGCGTTTAATTTTTGATGCATGGAGGAGCACGTGACCTGTTTTCAGTACATGGAGGAGCATGTGATCTATTAACCGTACATGATTGGTTAATTGACCTTTTCGAAAACCTAGCTAAATACCGTTAGCCAGTACGTTACGGATTTACCTCGAGTCACATCTGATTAAGAACATAGAACCATTACGTGATATTTCCAATTTTCTATAATTATTTTACCATTTAAGGTGGAAAATCTTGCATGATGTGTTTGAAAAAAATATTATCAATGATCAATGTTTCTTTAATATCTATCTCAAATTTTACAAACAATAAATTGTTTATAGTGAAAATCTACAAAACATTCGTAGTGGTATCTGCCATAATAAATAGAGATATTTTCTGCGTAAATTTGTGTAAATTTTGCAAGGAATTATTCATACAATGGTATTTAATCATTTTCTTAAAAAAAAGTACCGTAATTGTTTTATGTTTGACATTTTCTCCGGCCTCCGGTCTTCAACGGTCACCAGTCTCCATAGACCTCCTTCTATTGATCGATTATTTTCAACTATATTCCTGATACAAACGCTTATTTATTTTTTCCCCAAACAATGTTGAAAATAGTTAAATGAAATATCTTTATATCATTAAAAATGTTTCCCGCAGAAAACCATTTTACTTGTTACGATATTGGCCGATGTTAGAATTCTTTAGGTGGGACAGCATTACAGTAAGACTACCTTAAAATAGTAATATCGAATATGTGAAGGCAAACTTTAAGATTTTTACTTGTGGCATTATGCCTGACAGACAAGTGCCACAAATGAGTTTCAAAATATTTGAAATTTTGTTGGCATCTATTACCTGTCTTTGTTAGCATCTGTCTCTGTCAAATCATCAATTGTTACGGGTAGGTAAGTTACAGTTCAGTTATTTGTTAGAAAATAAAATAGCTTACAAAATTGATGTATTTTCCAAATCTTATCATAAAAGTGGCACTATTCAGCTTGGTAATTCAATGTTCAAAATTAAATACTTAAGGACGTTTTTGGGAGTTTTCATATAGACATATAGGCAAAAATTAAAACTATTCAATAGAATTTCTTTAAACTTGGCAAGTTGTTAGAATATGATAACAGAAACATTTTAAGCAAAAAAAAATTTGGGGTCACCGTTCTCGTTTTTGAGTTATCTGCCCCTGAATCAGACTTTTCCACTTATTTGAGGTCATTTCAAGGGCAGATAACTTTTACATACTTAAATGAATTCTTGTTTTTACCTCTGGATTATGTTTTTCTTTTTATTGTTGAGTACAATGCATAATAACATGCAATTCCTTACATCGTTTCTGTTATTTTTTTTCAATGAAAATAAAGGTACTTTGAATACTTAAAGAATAGGCCATTTTTTAAGAAAAATGCACAGGTTAAAAAAATTAGTGGGAACAAAACTAGCCACTCTGAATTTGTTCTTGAAATTTTGCATATCAACTAAAACGAAGGTAAGCTTCATGAAAATAAGAAAAAAATATTGTATTGTTTCCCTTCATTGTAAATTATCTGCCCTTGAATTTAACAAAAAAGTCCAATTCAAGGGCAGATAACTCAAAAACTGAGGACGGTGACCCCAATTTTTTTTTCGCTTAAAATGTTTCTATTATCATATTCTAACAAGATATCATGTTTAAAGAAATTCTATTGAACAGTTTTGATTTTGCCTATAATTATGTCTATTTGAAAACACCCGAAAACGTCTTTTACATACCTTTTTCGATATTTTGTTTATAAAGGTCATGGACATTTAGTTGGAAAAGGGTTCCTAATCTTTGATACCAATGGGTACCCCTTGAAGTATTCAAAGACGAAGGATACAAACAATGTTCTTCCTACAAAATATCTAATTTACAATGTTCTCCTACAAAATACAATTTAAATATCTAATTTAAAATGTATTGGAAGAGGGGGAAGCACCGCGACCAGTATATTGTTATATTAAACATAAATTATTTGTTGTAAGAACAGATATATTACGCACTGATGTACGAATAGATTAAGCACTGATGTAAGAACATATATAAGCACTGATGTAAGAACATATAGAAGCAATGATGTACGAACAGATTTAAGCACTGATGTCAGAACATATAATTATAAGCACTGATGTAAGAACAGATTTAAGCACTGGTGTAAAAACATATATAAGCACTGATATAAGAACAGATATAAGCACTGATATAAGAACATATATAAGCACTGATGTAAGAACAGATTTAAGCACTGATGTAAGAATAGATATAAGCACTGATGTATAAACAGATTTAAGCACTGATTATATAAGCACTGATGTACGAACAGATTTAAGCACTGATGTAAGAACATAATTATATAAACACTGATGTACAAACAGATTTAAGCACTGATGTAAGAACAGATATAAGCACTGATGTTAGAACAGATATAAGCACTGATGTAAGAACATATAATTATAAGCACTGATGTAAGAACAGATATAAGCACTGATGTAAGAACAGATATAAGCACTGATGTAAGAACAGATATAAGCACTGATGTAAGAACAGATATAAGCACTGATGTAAGAACAGATATAAGCACTGATGTAAGAACAGATATAAGCACTGATGTAAGAACAGACATAAACCCTGATGTTGCATATCAGGTAAAAGGGTCTTGGCTACTAAATTTCTAACCACTAGAGATTGTACCCTTTTCAAGAGCGACAATTTATGCCCAAATTTTAAGTCATATGGGGTCTTTCGAGCCTACTGGTAGAAGGTGGCAGTTGCCTCTTCATGCAATATATCTGGCAGGAGAAGAGAGAGCTACCTCAAATGGAAAACAAATTCCAAGTCCCAGGCAGGATGGGAACCAAACCAATGAGGGGCAGGTTATTCAAAGTCAACAATCATATAACCATTTGACTTAAACTATCTCAGGCCCTTTTATATTACACATGAATGCTAAAATGTAGGGTAGTGAAAAGTAGCTCAGACATTTCTCCTCCAATTATCTAGACTTTAATTTTAATACTCTCTATCTTTTTGTCTTAATAAACATCCCAGATGTCCATAAAAACAAATTAATCATTCTTTTGTTACAACAAGTAAACTAAAACTTGAAACATTTGAAATAAACATTGAAATAAATCCCCTTATTTTCATCTTAATTCGCAAATTACAAGTTAATTCTTGCTTTAAAGCCTCTAAATTAAATTATTAAGATCTTATCTGTAACAAAAGCTATCCAGTCTACATTTTCAATTACTCTAATATACTGGAAAGTTGTCTTGAAATTCCTTGGAATCGATGCATGTCCTATTTAAAAGAGGCATTAAAATGAAGCTGTGTCCAATAAACTATACATTGTTTTATTTGGTGTTATGTAGCGCCTCCTGAACTGTTATCCACAAGTCGTTGGTTAGATCCTTGGGCGAGGTTAAATGTCTCAGCGACAATAATTATTGATCTCAGACATTGAGTTTATTGTCTTTTGTCTCGTACCGCTGATTCAGAAAATCAACTGGATAAGTAGTCTGTCACTTGTGGAGAAATTGGTCATTAGCTGGTTAGCCGGTTAGGGTAACCAACCGCCAAGATATGACCAAAATGTGTTAAAATCAACGTTAAAACCAAATAAATAAGCAAAAAAGTAACCGTACTTTTCCTTAAATAGTGAAAATATATTAACCTGTATCCTGCTAGATCCAAAAATAATTAGCCATTGCCACTAGCATAGTTAGCCAGACCAGCCTGCACATTTGTTGTTACTATTGGTCAATTTCAAGTCCTTTCTCAGAACTAACCAATCAAATGCCAGATATTGTTGACTGGTTCCCTGCATCTTTATACCCAACAAATTACAATTAACAGAAGTCACGATAAACCACAAGCACAATCATTATTAATTAAGCTCGACTTAAATCACAATTTTTCTGATCACCTTTTAAAATGCATGCACTTTTAATCGTATCATTACGAATAAAGCAAAATGTAAAACATTCAGTACATGCATGACTCACAAGAAAGAAAATGTCTGTTTACATAACACTGATGTCAGTTTATTTGATATTTGGTCTCTTGTGTAAATATTTGACAAGCATGAAACCTTCAAACATTTGTTCCTGCTGCTAATATTAACATCATCACATGCAAAAATATAACATTTATTACAGCTTGTTTTTCTGACAAAAAAAAATATATTGCCCACTATTGCAGTCATGCTTAACAATTAAAATATCATTTTAAGCATGTCTTTACTGCATGTTCATAGATTTATTTATTTATTATGCAATGCTTTGAAACTCGTACATGTATAACTTTATGACAACTGTAGGGGTAAAGTTTTTCTTTATGACAACTAGAGAGGTAAAGTTTAACTTTATGACAACTGTAGAGGTATAAAATTTAACTTTTTTAATGTTTAATTTTAAGATAACAGTACTGTAGAAGTAAAACTTAACTAATGACAACTGTAGAGGTAAAGTTTAACTTTATGACAACTGTAGAGGTATAAAGTTTAACTTTATGACAACTGTAGAGGTATTAAGTTTAACTTTATGACAACTGTAGAGGTATAAAGTTTAACTTTATGACAACTGTAGAGGTATAAAGTTTAACTTTATGACAACTGTAGAGGTAAAGTTTGACTATATGACAACTGTAGAGGTATAAAGTTTAACTTTATGACAACTGTAGAGGTATAAAGTTTAACTTTATGACAACTGTAGAGGTAAAAAGTTTAACTTTATGACAACTGTAGAGGTATAATGTTTAACTTTATGACAACTGCAGAGGTAAAGTTTCACTTAATGACAACTGCAGAGGTAAAGTTTAACTATATGACAACTGTAGAGGTATAAAGTTTAACTATATGACAACTGTAGAGGTATAAAGTTTAACTTTATGACAACTGCAGAGGTAAAGTTTAACTATATGACAACTGTAGAGGTATAAGGTTTAACTTTATGACAACTGTAGAGGTATTATGTTTAACTTTATGACAACTGTACAGGAATAAAGTTTAACATTATGACAATTGTAGAGGTAAAGCATAACTTTATGACAACTGTAGAGGTATAAAATTTAACTTTATGACAACTGTAGAGGTATTAAGTTTAACTTAATGACAACTGTAGAGGTATAGTTTAACTTAATGAAAACTTTATTTCTGTCAAGTAGGCATCAGAGAAGCACAAGTAACTTTCTATTATCTAGATCAAATATCCCTCGCAGGATTCAAACCAAGAGCATTGTGGGGCAAGTGTTCAAGCTCAAGTGGTCCTTTTAATTTTATAAAAGGAAATAGACCTGAAACCAGCATATTTAATGATATGACATGCAGTGTAATTTGATATCCATTTGACATTTTTCAATATTTAATAACAAATCATGCACAATGCATCATTTCACATATCTAAATATAACCTTTACGGCAGTGGGTCTGACATTTCAATACAGACAGAAAAATGTCCATGTACAGTCAATAGCTCATATTTGCAACAATTTTCCCACAATTTTATCATATGTCATAATTCAAAACAGTTTTATTCAAAAAACAATTCGCTATGAAGTTATTTAGAAAAAAACACTAACCCACCTACTGAGTGTAAAATGTTTCAGAGTTCAAACAATTTTACTAGCAGAAACAAAATAAACAATGTTTCAACAATGACATGTCTATGTTAAACAATGGACCCGTAGGGTGCTGCCATTTTTGACCCTGGGGAGGGGGGCTGCACTTATTTATATACTTTTTGAAGAAGACTGCAAAGTGATGTTTGCATCCTTAATATCTATGCTCAGGGCATTGATGTTTCTGAGAAGTAGTTTTCATTTCTTAGTCTTTATTATTTTAGCCTCTGTGACCAATGCAAACATTTCTGGAACCTAATGATACATATGCCTTTTATAGATGGTCACCTTAGGATTATTTCTGTAAAGTTTGGTCAAAATCTACCTGTACAGACAATAGGCTTCATGCTATCACAAAAGCTCACCTTTGAGCACTTTGTTTTCCAAGTCAGCTAAAAAGGAAATACATTTTTACATTGCATGATTATAAATGCATTTTATTTATTCATTTCCTGATTTAATTTGCCCTGCTTTGAACTTAAAAGAATACATGTCTAGTTTGTGTTGCAGCAGGAAGGTCTTCCTGGTTCAGCTGGAGTCAGTAACTTTATAGTAACTACAGTTTTATTTATATTATATTTACAAAGGAAATATATGAAATATTGATGAAATAAAATGTGTATTTTTATTTTCCGTATTTTCACTGTAAAAACTTATTTTTCAATGCAGTGAAACATATTTTCTGCATTTGAACAGGTGTTTTAATGGACTACTTTCTTCTTTATTCAGCCATAATACACAAAATTTAAGAGGAAGTCTTCCAACTTGTAATTACAAGAAAGAGAAAAATGTATGTAATAAACAGAAAGTTTTTTCTATAAATATAGGATTTTATCTTGTGGTATGAAAATGATCATATTTCACACCACTTGATGAAAATAAATCCTGCATTTGTAGAAAAAAATAAATATCCTCTATTTATCCTCCATATATACACTTAGTAACATTAAGGAGCAAAATATATATAGTAACACTGAACATAATATTCTTAAGGTTATATTCTATAAGATAATATATACAAAATGAGTCTCCAATTATTAGATAATAAATAACACATTGATTTAAAATAAAATAAAATGAAGGCACTTAATAACATTTTTAACTACTTGTTTAACATATTAAATCATAATTTTACACATAGAAATATACAAACGTATTTCTTCCAATTTATGTTCTTTGGTACAATTTTTTTAACAAAATACCCATAAAAATATCCTTCTCGAAAATTTAGAATATATAAATATTGACCAATAGTAACCAGGTGTGGGTGGGGTAATACATAAATAAGCATGAATTAAACATATATATTACCATTTTTTTCAAGTTTATCAAAGTTGATTTAATGACTTTCTCCTTTCATTCAAGAGCAATTTAGGAAAAAAATATGCAAGCAATAGACAAACATCTTAGATTCCTAATGGGTCTATTTCCTTACTCTAAGTGTTGTAATTTAACATCAATGAGCATCAGAAACATGTTCTTTTTTTTTTTTTGGTTGCGAACACAGTAAAGGTCATATGGCGACTTTCCATCTTTATTTGTAAAGGAAGACTTCAGGCACCCTTTCTTGCATTATTTCAGGCACAAACAGGCACTGTAATAGAACCACAGACGTTCCATGAGCAAGCTGGATGGCTTCCTCACATGAAACCACAGCACTGAGTGGCAAGTGGTTTGAGGTCAACAACCTCAACCACTGTGCCACAGACGCCCTTTGGTCCCTTTTGGAACAAATGTATTGAATACATATAGAACTAATATTTATAACATAATCATAAGCTGTCTGGGCATATCCATGAAGTATAAAACATTTACTAGAATTTTAATACTTTGCTCTTCAAAACAACTCAACTAAATGTATGGACAACTAGAAATGTGTCCATAGGACACGGGTGCCCCCACCGCGCCACTGTTCTGTCAATCTTATGACTCTAGGTTACAAATACTGAATAAATCCACAAGCAAACCCCAAGGTGCATAAGTACACATGCTGACCAACATTCTTGTAAACTTGTCAAGGGCAATAACTCTAAAAATACTAAAAATATCCAGACGAAAATACCCAAGTGCACAATTACACATGCTGATCAGCATTCCTGTACAGTTTCATGACTCTAGGTCAAATACTTTTAGAGTAACGTGCGACACAAAAGAGAACGGACGGACGGAAGGACTGACGGACAAGGGTAAATCTAAATGCCCGCCACTAAAGTGGGGGCACAAAAAGCCTGTTAAAAGAATATCAGACTCTATAAGGAAAACACTAAAATTCTAACACTTAAAATTAAATGTAGATATTCTTTGTTCTGTTAAGGTTATAATGAGAATAAGTAAATAAATTTAGGATAAACTAAAACTATCACTAAATGTGATTAATACCCCCACAAGACTGCTTTGGAAATGAGGATGTTACTAGTAACAGAATATCTTGTAAAAGAATTGAAATATACAGTTATGGTTGTGGGCAATTAAAGATAGTTGTGGTTCTTGTATATTGCATTTCCTTTCAATGTGGTTGGCCATTGATGAAGTTTTATTGAATTACTCTGTAATAAGTCCAGAAAGACAAATAAAAGGAACAAAGGGCAATAACTCTATAAATAGTGAAGATGGAGTTATAGTTCTTGTGCACTGCACTTCCTCTTTTTGTGCTTGACCATTGTATGAAGTTGTTTTGAATTTCAACCAGTACGTTTTAAGTTATGCTCCAGACAAGGAAAAGTATCAAAGGGCAGTAACTCTGTATTTTGTCAAAATGGAGTTATGGCTCTTATGCACTGCACTTCCTTTTAATGTCCTTGACAACTGTATGAAGTTGTATTGAATTCCAAACAGTAGTTTTCAAGTTATGCTCTGGACAAGGAAAAGTAACAAAGGGCAATAACTCTGTAATTTGTCAAGATGGAGTAATGGTTCTTGTGCACTGCACTTCCTCTCAATGTGCTTGACCATTGTATGAAGTTATATTGAATTCCAACCATTAGTCTTCAAGTTATGCTCCGGACAAAAAAAAGCAATGGAAAAGTAACAAAGGGCAGTAACTCTGTAATTAGTCAAGATGGAGTTATGGTTCTTGTGCACTGCACTTCCTCTCAATGTGCTTGACCATTGAATGCAGTTATAATGAATTCCAACATTTAGTCTTCAAGTTATACTCCGGACAAAAGAAAGCAATGGAAAAGTTACAAAGGGCAATAACTCTGTAATTACTTTAGATAGTTATGGTTCTTATGCACTGCACTTCCCCTTACTGTGTTTGACAATTGTATGAAGTTGTTTTGAATTCCAACCAGTAATTTTCAAGTTATGCCCCGAACAAGGAAAAGTAACAAAGGGCAATAACTCTGTAATTAGTCAAGATAGAGTTATGGTTCTTGTGCACTGCACTACCTCTCAATGTGCTTGACCATTGTATGTAGTTATATTGAATTCCAACCATTAGTCTTCAAGTTATGGTCCGGACAAAAGAAAGCAATGGAAAAGTAACAAAGGGCAATTACTCTGTAATTACTTTAGATAGAGTTATGGTTCTTGTGCACTGCACTTCCCCTTATTGTGTTTGACAATTGTATGAAGTTGTTTTGAATTCCAACCAGTAGTTTTCAAGTTATGCCCCGGACAAGGAAAAGTAACAAAGGGCAATAACTCTGTAATTAGTCAAGATAGAGTTATGGTTTTTGTGCACTGCACTTCCTCTCAATGTGCTTGACCATTGTATGTAGTTATATTGAATTCCAACCATTAGTCTTCAAGTTATGGTCCGGACAAGGAAAATGCAACGGACAACCGACCGACCGCCCGACCGACCAACCGACCACCGGGTGACTCCTATATACCCCCCCAAACTTCGTTTTTGGGGGTATAAAAATCACTGAAATATTCTTTTAAAATTTTCAGACAGTGAGTCTAGCAAATTATAAATCAATATCTTTCCCAAAAGTATGTATCTTATTCAACATAGAGATTACTTTAATCCTTCACTTATCCTTAAATATATACAGACATAAGACTAAGATAACAGATATTTAACATTAGGTTTTACAAAACAATTATTATAATTGTATGCCACTCAATTTATCCTTTGATGTATCAAAACCGGACTTGGTATCAACTTAACAAAGTAAGTCTACTCCAATAAAAAGTTCAAACTTCCCTGACCCAGTCCAGGTAACTACCCATAAATTGGGCTATCCCTACCCTAAGTATAGTCAATTGTGAATAAATAAGGCTTGCACTTGCATAAACAAGACAGCTGTGACCAAATGAGGCTTATTTTTGCATGGCCTAGTCTACTTGGAACAAATTAGGCATACCTTTAATTGCATAGCCCAGTCAACTATGTATAAATATGACTACTCTTGCATAAACAAATTTATTGCAATCAAATTAGGCTTACTCTTGCAAAGTCCAGTCATCTGTGAATAAACTAGGTGTACTCTTGAGTAGATCAGTCAACTGTGAATGAATTAGGCTTTCTCTTGCATAGCCAAGTCAATTGTGAATACATTAGGCTAAATCTTGCATAGTCCAGTCAGGTGTGAATATAATTGCCTTAATTTTTTTTGTAGTACAGTCGGCTGTGAATATTATAGGCTTAATTTTGCATAGTCCAGTCAGCTGTGAACAAATTAGGCTTATCATTATATAATATTTCCAGTCAATTGTGACTAAATATTTGAATAAATAAGACTAAACCTTGTCCAGTATAATTTGTGCTAATTAGAAATAAACCACCCTCAATACTAAAATACACAATTATACATATATACATAAATACATGATTGTCTATCCAAGTAATGTTCTTTAAATTTAATATAAACTCATTTAACATAGTGACTAAGAAATAGTTTAGCACATCAACTAAATATTTGAAAAAGACTAAAATACTCCTTTTTTGCTATATTTTAAGGATGTAACTTTTTTAAATGTCAAATAAAAATGTTTATTATATGTAATAAACTTACCACAATCTGTTCCTTAACATTATTTGTATGCAATTTAACTTCACCATTAATATATCCATCCAATTCAACTCTATATCCATACATCAATCAATAATATATAAATCATTCCAATTAATATATATTCATTTATCCAAATCCAATTAATATAGTACATGTATCAATCCAATGAGGGTTATTAGAAAAACATAGACAGTTTGTTTTGAATTTTTTTTTGTTTTAATACACATAACATAGATTGTTTTCTATGTTTTGAGGCCCCCCAAATGGCATACGACAGCCGCCCTTTCATGAAAACTCCCTGAATCCAGTCTATTTATATCCATCCATTCAGTCAATATCAATTATATCCCTTAAGTGTCCATAAATGAGGTTTAAAATATGCATTAATTTAATACATTAAAAGCATTATAAATTCAACAAAATTCTAATTCATAATCGGATCCAATGTAAGAAATTGTAACTATTTCATTATACAAATATCAGCTAAAATTTAAATCGATTAAATATATTAACACATTAAGCACTGTGAATATCCAAAACTGACATTGTCATTTATCATTCATAAAAGTATATCCTACCAGAATAACAAAATAAATATTCAAAATTTGACAAATGATTTCCTATAACTCAACAGTTCACCACAGGATATCTGCATAAATAATGCATCCATTACATCCATGTATAAAGATATGTTCTATAACTCAAAATGACAAAACATTGGCTCTTGACAGTTGTAAGTAAGTACAAGTATAATTTCAACTTTCTATAAAATAAAAATAGGGAAAAAAATCAACACTTACATTACATTACATAATTTAACGAAATTCCTGATTCAGGAAAGAAAAAGAAAGAATGAAACTAACTTTAAACTCAATTCAAATGACTTTTTAAAAATACTGACAGAAAGGAGAAGGGGAAAAAAATCCTGAAAGAATACATACCTAAATGTTTTAACATTTCCGTTTAAATCATCCATCAATAAATCAGGAAAAAAA
Organism: Ruditapes philippinarum; assembly: GCF_026571515.1. NCBI lineage: Eukaryota > Metazoa > Mollusca > Bivalvia > Venerida > Veneridae > Ruditapes > Ruditapes philippinarum. Next base: position 240,968 of record NW_026866030.1, on the reverse strand, counting down.
AAGTAAATCAGGATTACATGTTGAGTTCCTGCCAGACATAGTAGATGCAGTTTTCATACCGAGTAGAGATTATAGGAAGATAGAGATATCGAGAGTAAAATGACATTCCTGTAAGGCCTATCTCTGTAATCGGGACAACCAAAACATATGCTCAACTAATGAGCATTTGAGATGCTTTGCTTAGAGATGGGTAAATAAATGAAAACAAAAAAACAAAATAACTGGAAAAAACACAAAAACAACCTTTGAAAATAAAAAGAGCTGGTAAAAAAGGTATGATGTTAAATTTCACATTTTTTTGTATGTTTTTTTTTTTTCTCCACTTATAGACAGTCATGATATAACTAGTAGCTTTAATTAAATTAAGGCTTATGATTCCACATCCTCTGTAACCCTGGGGCTATTTACCATATACCAGTACTGGTAAATGCCGAATATATGGAATGTGTACCGTGGGTAGCGAAGGTGATGATTCCAGTACAATAAGCCAGGCCTGGGCCTACAGGTCTGTACAACCTGTTGGCTTGTTGAATCCTATGATATTGAAATCCTACCGGAAATAAAAAAGACTGGCCAACATTCTAAATTCAAGGCCAGTGTCCAAATCCATGCTGTTACTGACAATAGCTTATTTTTTGTATTTCGTTATTGAAATCCCTTAAACTTCATAATTTTTATGGACTGTTCCAAATTTCAAACCATGGCTAATCCATTAAAAGAAATCTAATTTAATAGGGTACAGGTAAGTAAAGCAGAAAACACATGTTTCTAGTAACCATCATTTCTTGGATTTCATCGCAACACAAGTCTTAATTGATTCTTCCTGTATCTTAAGTTAAAGCAGTATTCCATTAAACCCCTGAGTTTTAAGATCCTAATTCGTAGATATGGTAATAAGAAAGTACTTAATGCATCCCCGGAACACTACAAAATGACATTCAAGAAGTGCATTCCTAATAAAAAACCACTTTTCCCCTCTATAAAAAGTATCTGCTTTGACAGGAGGTGAAAGATTTATCTGCCCTTTTTACCTCCATGACATTTGGTTCAGATTTCCATATGGGAAATTAGAAAATAGAACCATGGCCAGATTTATGATATTATTCTGATCTGAGTTAATAAGGTGCCACTCTAGCAATATCAAGCTCTTATATATTCTCCAGTTTATTCTAGTGAAAAAGCCTGCCAATAAGACCACCTTCAATTTAAGGAAGCCTGAAATTATAACGAAGAAATATCCATAAAAAATCCATCCATTTTTTTTTTTTTCAGAAACACTTTTCTATCGTCCATAGAGTAAACCAACGTTTCTTGATGGACAGAATGGCAAACAGACGGAAAGCCGGTGGGACACCAGTCCTATAGTCTATTCCTGTGAAGTCAGTAGGGGACAAATTAAAGAATACAGTGGTGTATAATGTCATATATATTATTTATTGTGAACATAAAAAAGTGAAATTTGCCACATTAAAACAGGACCTGAATGCTTCTTCAAATTATCAGCTAATAATGATGATACAAAAGAGATAAAAATGTTCCAAATGACTAGAGACATTAGCAAAGATTTATCAAAACCTGCAAGTCAATAAAGATAAATACTTTACATTCAGTTCTAAGAAGACTTTTTTTAGTACTGTGTATTAATTGTTTTTCAGTTTACTGGGCTAAAGATTTACCATGCTTTGAATAAGGGCTATCAAAAACACTGTATACACTATAATTAATCAACCTTTTGCCTGCTAGCGGAAACTCAATCTACCCATGCAACCAGTGCAGACCTGAATATCAATATGTCCATGCCATCTGATCATGGTCTGCACTGTTTGCTATTTTGACAAAACTTCTCTCAAAATGATGAATGGTTTTGTCCCAATTGAAAGACGGACAAGTCCATTTCAAATATTTAGGGTTAATATGCCTTCCCAATAAATTTATGTGAAAAGGGGTGGAGTGTCAGATTAAAGAAACTTTCAAGCTGTTTTTTTCCGTTAGCTGTCTGAGATATCAAACGTACTATACACCAAGATAAGGAATCAACATACTTCAGTATTAAGCATGTATTTATTTAAGGGGGACCACTTGAGACTTAATTCTCTGTGACTAAATTTGAAACCTCTATACAGGAAATAGTAACATAATTTTTTTTTTGCTTTTAAAGTGGTTTTTCTCATGGGTTATCTCATGCAAGAGTTGCACTGTGCCATGTTTCCTTCCCCTTTTTTCTCTTTTTTTTTGGCACATCAGCAAATTAATGTTTTCACATATTTCATGTTTAAATGTTGAATACAGCTTCAGCTGGTGCAAAGTGGCTTGTATTTACCACTACCATCCATGAATAGGCTCAATAGAAGAGCCTGTAACATGTTCAGTTATTATGTGGATCTCAAAGGGACAGAAGCCTTAACTATAATAAAGAAAAAAGCTGTCACTCTTGGACTATTTTATCTCCCTTGAAAACAGAAAACTTACAACATTGTTATTACTTCTATCATATCAAAACGAATTATTATGATCCTCATATGTTGATAGTTTTAACGTTAAAATTCTCTTTGAAGAAAGAAAATTTCATTAAAAAAATATATATTATACTATATTGTTATATAGAGAATAAAAACATATGGCCTGTTATTTGCTGACTCTTGTCTATCTGTAGGATTTGAATGACTCACAAAGTCTTTATCACTCAATTGCAATACATTTTTCTTATATCAGCAAATTATGCAGTCAATAAAACAGCTGGTACAGAATTTTTCAGTGATATAGAAAAGTTTTCAAACTGAACAAAATAGCAAATCAAACAATAATGAACAATATTGTAATATTTGCAACGTATATATCAATAAATTGTTATTGTAACAAGAGCTGTCGGTAGGACAGCAACGCTCGACTATTCTTAGTGCTTGATAGTAAAAGAGCCTTGATAATGTAAAATTTTCTAAGTTAACAAATGGGCCAAATTTTCCTTTAAATCCATGTTACTGTTATAGGCCTTGAAGAGAGTCCTATTATGCTCTTAAAGAAGAGTATAAAATTTCAACTTGTTTCAAAGCCAGATGTCAATAGTATATGAAAATATCTGAGGTGGTATGCAAACTTTAACGTAAATTCTAAGTCAGAAAAGGGGTACAATTCTGTCAAAATGCTTGATACAGTTATCTCCTACTGTGTACGGATTGGGGTCATGATGGTGAACAAGTGTGCAAAGTTTTAAAGCCATATGTCAATGGACTTTGAAAATATTAGAGGTATTACAAAAACTTTAACGTAAATTCTAAGTCGAAAAAGGGGCATAACTCTGTCAAAATGCTTGATACAGTAATCTCCTCCTGTCTACAGGTTGGGGTCATGATGGTGAACAAGTGTGCAAAGTTTCAAAGCCATATGTCAATGGACTTTGAAAATATTTGAGGTACACTGTAGCCTCGATAACTCGCTCTTCAGTATAGCGCTTATCTCAGTATAGCGCTCATAGACCTTGGCTCCCCAAAAAAAAAAAAAAAACTTCCCAAAAAAAAATATTTTTTTTTTTTAAGAAGACTTAGATTTATAGCGCGCTATAACACTTGCTCAATTTGATAGTCAAGTACAATAAACAATTGTTATTAGGACATTTATGAGCGGCAAAGGTGTGAAAAACATGCCCAGGTAAGCGTTTATCCGCTCTTTTGTTGTTTTACCTGTCTTCAAATTGTTTCCAAAATCTCAAATTCATATCATAACTGTGACAATGGCAACCGGTGGTGAGTATAAATAAACTAAAATTCACACACATATCTTTGACATGTAAACCTCGCTGAATGAAATAACCCACAAGCCCAAAATCAATTTAAAATCCTGCACTGTAAATAAAGCGGCCAATTGACAGGAAGTAATTGGCGTTTGATTTACTAGGGGACACAACTAAAGCTGGACTGTAAATTACAATGTAATTAACAGTCCAGCTTTAGTTGTGTCCCCTAATTAATCTAACGCCATTACAGTAATGGCTTACTGTTTACACTTCATTCATGATTTATAATTTTCTTTCGAAAGTTTTTCCTTTCTTTTGAATATAATTAGTATTATTTGTGAATATAATATATGTTTACATAATTGAATGGTTTTAGAAAAAGATAATGTCGATATTCATTGAACAGTAAGTAAAAAAAATCAGCGTTATAATATATATGTAGTGGGTGGGGTAATGCGGTAATTTCGCAATGAGCGTTCTAATGAGAGCCTCGTTAGAACGCGGTGTTGAGACATTTGACCCCAACATGAGCGTTTTAATGAGGCTGAAGTGTATTACAAAAACTTTAACGTAAATTCTAAGTCGAAAAAGGGGCATAAGTCTGTCAAAATGCTTGATACAGTTATCTCCTCCTGTCTGCAGGTTGGGGTCATGATGGTGAACAAGTGTGCAAAGTTTCAAAGCCATATGTCAATGGACTTTGAAAATATTTGAGGTATTACAAAAACTTTAACGTAAGTGGTTACGCCGACGCCGACGCTCAGGTGACTACAAAAGCTCTACTTATTCTTATCGAATAGTCGAGCTAAAAATAAAAAAAATTTTTTTAGCTTTTAAATAAGGTATGGTAAATTTAAAATATTTCAATGCTGGAACCAACAGTCTTCTTCAATAATATAAAACAGTATATTTAGGCCTTTAACAGTTCTTAAGTCAGATTAACACTACCACCTTAAGCTTCCCATAGTTGTTCAGCCAAATCAAAATAACACTTTAAGGCTTCCCATAAATTTTAAGCTTAATCTAAATAGCACCTCCTGGTTTCCAATAATCTTTAAGACAACAATAGCATCTCCAGACTTTACATCATCTTTAAGCCAAATGAACAATTATTGCACTTTTTGACTCCAAATAGTTTTTAAGCCAATCAATGCATCACCAGACTTTGCTTAGTTTTTAAGCCAAATCAACAATAGCACCTTATGGCCAAATGGTTTTAAGCCAAATCAACAATAGCATCTTATGGCCAAATGGTTTTAAGCCAAATCAACAATAGCACATTATGGCCAAATGGTTTTAAGCCAAATCAACAATAGCACCTTATGGCCAAATGGTTTTAAGCCAAATCAACAATAGCACCTTATGGCCAAATCAACAACAGCATATTAAGGTTAAATGGTTTTGAAGCAAAATCAACAACAGCATGATAAGGCCAAATGGTTTTGAAGCCAAATTAACAGAAGCATTTTTAAGGAAACCAAATCAACAATAGCATATTTAGGCTAAATGGTTTGGAAGCCAAATCAACAACAGCACATTAAGGCCAAATGGTTTTTAAGTAAAATCAACAAATAGTACCTTCAGGCTTCAAATAAGTTTTAAGCCAAATCAAAATTAGTACCTTAAGGTCAAATGGTTTTGAACAATAGCATCTACATGCTGCACACCATTTTTACGCCCTTAAATGTTAGGCTTTAAATATTTTAAAGCCAAATCAACATCAGCATATCCTGAGTCTTCCTGAAGTTTTTTAAGACAAATCAACAAAAACAACTTTAGGCCAAATGGTTTTTTAAGCAAATCCACAAGAGCATGTCCATGCTTCACACCATTTTTTAGCCAAGTGAAAAATAGTACTCAAAGATCAAATAGTTTTGAAGCCAAATCAACAATAGCATCTGTATACTCCACACCATTTTTATGCACTATCAGGTTTCAAAATTTGTAAAAAAAATGCACTATCAGGCTTCAAAATTTCTATTTTTAAGCCAAACTAACATCAGCATAACCTGTGTCTTCTTGAAGACAAATCAATAATAACACGTTTAGGCCAGATAGTTTTTAAGAAATCAGCAATAGCATGTCCATGCTTCACACCATTTTTAAGCCAAACCATAAGGCTTCAAATAGGTTTTAAGCCAAAACAACAATAGCATCCTCTGAGACTTCCTGCAGTTTTTTTCAGCAAATTAACAATAGCGTTTCAAGGCTTCCATACTTTCAAGAGATTGAGAGTTACAACATTTACTTCAAAAGATATTTCCTCATGCAGATTCAATCAACTATTACAGGAACAAGATGAAAATAAATGGTTTTAACATGTTAGTGCCAATAAAACACTGAAAATAAAAAAAACAACAAGCAATTTTTCTGAGAATTCAGTTAAAGGAGAAACAACGTTTACAAACACTGTTGTAAGGCAAAGACTTAATAATATAAAGAATTGATTAATATAAAGAATTGATTACAACTGTGTATCACTTTGCCCTCAAATTATTTTAATTGAGTTAATTCTTAAAAGAGATAATTATTTCCCTTGAATTCATTCTCAAAGAAGAAATTTCTGAGTTTTCTTACATGTTTTTAATATTGCTCCATAATACATGTATTTGCATCCTTTTAATTAAGTACCATCACAACAATTTCTCATGTAGGAACAGTGGCCAAGTGGTTCCTGGGTTCAAAGCCCAACTTACAAAGCCTCATGACGGTGGGAGAGATAAATTACATTCTGATGTTTTTATGGCATTATTAATTCATTCAAGCCAGGTAAAAAACCCATCCATATGTTAATGTATGTCTGGGATTTATTTATTGAAACATTTATTATACAAAAACTTGAAAGCTTTATTATCATTGGCACAAGCATGTGGTAAATTCAATCAAACATTTTCATAAAACTTGTAATAAATGTGCTGTAAGGGATTAATGTCTTGTTGCAGGAATGTAACATTACAACTCTTATGTAAAATGTCAGCTGTAATATAATGAATTTTTCTAAATAGACTTGCCCCGTTTTGAATACAGAACAGTCCATTAATATTTTTTGGGGGATTACAATAATCAAATAGCCAACATTATAATATAGTCTGCTGCTGCATAGTGGTTAGCTGCTGATAAAAATATATTTAAAATGGCTACAGAAATTATATTAGAATGTAGTGATAGCACATAATGGTAAAGGTTTCTGCCACTAAATCATGGATTTTTGTAAGTTCAGGCCTTTCAGAGGACAGCATGCTCAATTTTTTCTTAGTATAATTAGTCGACCAAAAAGGGGCATAACTTTTTAATTTTAGGATTGAACATGTTTAAAGTGAATAGCTTGGATAGTTTCTGGGAAAAGGGACGTTAACAAAAAAGCTAATTAACAACAACTTAGATGAGTGGGTCACAACAATTATAGCTCTTTTTTTTCTGTAAGTAAAATTATCCAGGCCAGTATTCAATGGTTTTAATACATTAGGTATAATTATACAGTAAAAGCTGTTACATTAATGTGCTTAACTACAATGTGGAAAGTAATAATTCATAGCAATGTCTAATAATGTAAATCTCTTTAAGACATTGTTTTCTTTTTCTTTTTTTTTCTTTTCTTTTTTTTCAATTTTTAATAATGGTTACTTTCCAGCTACTATATTCTTATCCATGCGAGGTGCCATGTCCTACTTGTGCCTGAAATAATGCTAGGTGCACGGATGTAGGATCACCAATCAAAACAATTCAAAGTCAACCTAAAGCAATATTTTGAAGAGACAATTAATTTGAAAAAAAATATCAGCAAATTTAACCATTCTGCAAAGGAGACCAGAATTTTTATAATAATTTTACACAATTTATAATGGTTCTCATGAACAGATAATTTTACACAATTTATAATGGCTCTAATGAACTGCATGAACAGAATACTTTTACACAATTTATAATGTTCTTCATGAACAGATAATTTTACACAATTTATAATGTTCTTCATGAACAGATACTTTTACACAATTTATAATGTTCTTCATGAATTGATATTTTTACACACTTTATAATGTTCTTCATGAACTGATAATTTTACACAATTTATAATGTTCTTCATGAACAGATACTTTTACACAATTTATAAAGTTCTACATGAACTGATAATTTTACACAATTTATAATGTTCTTCATGAACAGATAATTTTACACAATTTATAATGTTCTTCATGAATTGATATTTTTACACAATTTATAATGTTCTTCATGAACTGATAATTTTACACAATTTATAATGTTCTTCATGAACAGATAATTTTACACAATTTATAATGTTCTTCATGAATTGATATTTTTACATAATTTATAATGTTCTTTATGAACAGATACTTTTATACAATTTATAATGTTCTTCATGAACTGATAATTTTACACAATTTATAAAGTTCTTCATAAAAAGATAATTTTACACAATTTATAATGTCTCTCATGAACAGATAATTTTACACAATTTATAATGTTCTTCATGAATTGATATTTTTACACAATTTATAATGTTCTTCATGAACAGATAATTTTACACAATTTATAATGTTCTTCATGAACAGATACTTTTACACAATTTATAATGTTCTTCATAAAAAGATAATTTTACACAATTTATAATGTTCTTCATGAACAGATAATTTTAAACAATTTATAATGTTCTTCATGAGCAGATACTTTTACACAATTTATAAAGTTCTACATGAACTGATAATTTTACACAATTTATAATGTTCTTCATGAACAGATACTTTTACACAATTTATAATGTTCTTCATGAACTGATAATTTTACACAATTTATAATGTTCTTCATGAACAGATAATTTTAAACAATTTATAATGTTCTTCATGAGCAGATACTTTTACACAATTTATAAAGTTCTACATGAACTGATAATTTTACACAATTTATAATGTTCTTCATGAACAGATATTTTTACACAATTTATAATGTCTCTCATGAACAGATAATTTTACACAATTTATAATGTTCTTCATGAATTGATATTTTTACATAATTTATAATGTTCTTTATGAACAGATACTTTTATACAATTTAAAATGTTCTTCATGAACTGATAATTTTACACAATTTATAAAGTTCTTCATAAAAAGATAATTTTACACAATTTATAATGTCTCTCATGAACAGATAATTTTACACAATTTATAATGTTCTTCATGAATTGATATTTTTACACAATTTATAATGTTCTTCATGAACAGATAATTTTACACAATTTATAATGTTCTTCATGAACAGATACTTTTACACAATTTATAATGTTCTTCATGAACTGATAATTTTACACAATTTATAATGTTCTTCATGAACTGATAATTTTACACAATTTATAATGTTCTTCATGAACTGATAATTTTACACAATTTATAATGTTCTTCATGAACAGATAATTTTAAACAATTTATAATGTTCTTCATGAGCAGATAATTTTACACAATTTATAATGTTCTTCATGAACTGATAATTTTACACAATTTATAATGTTCTTCATGAACTGATACTTTTACACAATTTATAATGTTCTTCATGAACTGATAATTTTACACAATTTATAATGTTCTTCATGAACAGATAATTTTAAACAATTTATAATGGTCTTCATGAGCAGATACTTTTACACAATTTATAAAGTTCTACATGAACTGATAATTTTACACAATTTATAATGTTCTTCATGAACAGATATTTTTACACAATTTATAATGTCTCTCATGAACAGATAATTTTACACAATTTATATTGTTCTTCATGAATTGATATTTTTACATAATTTATAATGTTCTTTATGAACAGATACTTTTATACAATTTAAAATGTTCTTCATGAACTGATAATTTTACACAATTTATAAAGTTCTTCATAAAAAGATAATTTTACACAATTTATAATGTTCTTCATAAAAAGATAATTTTACACAATTTATAATGTCTCTCATGAACAGATAATTTTACACAATTTATAATGTTCTTCATGAATTGATATTTTTACACAATTTATAATGTTCTTCATGAACAGATAATTTTACACAATTTATAATGTTCTTCATGAACAGATACTTTTACACAATTTATAATGTTCTTCATGAACTGATAATTTTACACAATTTATAATGTTCTTCATGAACTGATAATTTTACACAATTTATAATGTTCTTCATGAACTGATAATTTTACACAATTTATAATGTTCTTCATGAACAGATAATTTTACACAATTTATAATGTTCTTCATGAGCAGATAATTTTACACAATTTATAATGTTCTTCATGAACTGATAATTTTACACAATTTATAATGTTCTTCATGAACAGATAATTTTAAACAATTTATAATGTTCTTCATGAGCAGATAATTTTACACAATTTATAATGTTCTTCATGAACTGATAATTTTACACAATTTATAATGTTCTTCATGAACTGATACTTTTACACAATTTATAATGTTCTTCATGAACTGATAATTTTACACAATTTATAATGTTCTTCATGAACAGATAATTTTAAACAATTTATAATGTTCTTCATGAACTGATAATTTTACACAATTTATAAAGTTCTTCATAAAAAGATAATTTTACACAATTTATAATGTCTCTCATGAACAGATAATTTTACACAATTTATAATGTTCTTCATGAATTGATATTTTTACACAATTTATAATGTTCTTCATGAACAGATAATTTTACACAATTTATAATGTTCTTCATGAACAGATACTTTTACACAATTTATAATGTTCTTCATGAACTGATAATTTTACACAATTTATAATGTTCTTCATGAACTGATAATTTTACACAATTTATAATGTTCTTCATGAACTGATAATTTTACACAATTTATAATGTTCTTCATGAACAGATAATTTTAAACAATTTATAATGTTCTTCATGAGCAGATACTTTTACACAATTTATAAAGTTCTACATGAACTGATAATTTTACACAATTTATAATGTTCTTCATGAACAGATACTTTTACACAATCATGAAGTGATAATTTTACATAATTTATAATGTTCTTTTTACACAATTTATAACGTATGTTCTGATAACTTTACACAATTTATAATGTCTCTCATTAACTGATTTTAGATTTTACACAATTTATAATGTTCCTCATGAACTGATAAGTTTACACAATTTATAATGTTTTTTATAAAAAGATAATTTCACATTATTCATAATGTTTCTCAGGATTAGATAAATTTACAGTATTTATAATGTCTCTTATGAACTATTCAAAATATCTCTCGTAAAAAGATAATTTTACACTATTTATGTCTCTTATGAAAAGATAATTTTACACAACTCATAATGTCTCTCATAAAAACTTATTAACTAATTTCCATTGCTATCAATAGATTACAAATTTCAGATTCAAATTTTTATGTTACCTAAATACAGGGGTGGTCTGTAAGACCAAGTTTGATATGTTTTTTTTACTTAGATAATTAATCATAAAGACTGTGCATTCTACTAATATTAAAACTTGAATTATTCTTTTAGATTATATTTTAAAGGTCTAGCACTATTATCTTTATAACACTGGAATACATTTCACTTACATAATCAATATAAGCATCATTATAAATTCATCATAATCACCATTGTTAATAAAAAAAATAGCCTATTTAAACTACAAATATAACAAAATATTACCTTTCTTCTAGTAATTATCTGTATCTCCAAAAGCAATGCATGAACATATTTTGGAACAAAATCTTATTTGCAAAACTCATTTTCATTTTCAAAAAAACATTACCCACTGCAGGGTTTCAATACTTTCGAACATTACATGGATTTTGATCGCTTACAAGTGCACACTTATCATTCAATAAAAACAGCAAGTGCATTTTACAAGTCGGATATCACGACCACAAACTTTATTCACTACTTTATTCTCTGTACAACTATATAGATATGAATCAAGTATTCCAGGTAAGACATGTTCTTACATTGAAAGCTGACGAAAAGTTCAATCCGGAAAAATTAATCACCATATTGGTGTTTTATGTTCAGGTGCCATATGACTCAATACAACTAATACTTATAAACCGAAAGACAAAAAAAAATAAAAACAAATTCAGAGATATTTGTAAGAAATATAGTATGTGCTATCATCAAGGCCATTTCCAATTTATTATTTGTTTCTTATATTATAAAAGATAAAATATAACCTGAAGAATATCAAAAATTTCTTTGATTTTATTTAAGACAATTATGAAAATAGTCCTTAAACTAAATACCTGTTCCTTATTCAAAACTGAACAAAAGGAAATTCACTATAGATGTCCTCCTTTTAAATCTGCTAGTTTTACATACCTGTGCTTAATGGCCATCTGTCTTAAAAGACCATGTTCTTATTTCAAAGCTCAGTATTTGAAATAAATTTTAGCCAGAATTCAAAAATCACCTCTTAAATACACAAATGTATATATGTTATTGGCTTATAAATGTCTTTATTATAATCAACATTTTTCTTTACAACAGTTCAAAAATTTTAAAAAAAATGCAAATGCATGCATATACCATGCTATGTATTGTTGGGGGGGGGGGGTTTAGGGTTTGGAGGATATTTCTCAAGAAATGATTTTATGGGGTTTCTATACATAATTTTACAAAAAAAACACTTAATCAGATAAGAATGCAATACCTTTTTGTTTGTTAACAACACTCTTTTTTTGCCTTTAATCTCAGAGGAAATCCCTGTATCTTATTATTTCATTATCATAAAATTTACATTCAAAATTCTTAAAAGAAATTTTTGCTTTATGCTGGTTTTAATGCTGGTTTTTATGCAAGTTTTTAATGTTATAATAACCTTTTTTTCTTATTATCTAACTTTCTGTGAGTAATAAGAAAAATATAACACAATAAATGCTTCATGGTACCAATTAAACAGATTTATATAAGGCCAAAATAAAATATGTTTGTTTGCTATTACTGGAGATTTTCAAAATTACATTTTTAGAAAAAAGAATTTTTAATAAGCAGAGCTACTGTCATGACTCACTTGGCCGTGTCAGCACTGATTACATAATTAATAACTTTACACTGACATAGCTACATTATAAAATATCACAAAAAAAATCTCCACAAACACTTAAAAAATCTCTATAAAGATTTTTTAGTAAAACCCTATAACAATCTATGAAACCCTCAAAACCTCTCTTTTAGACCAAACAAAATCTCTCTGAAAACATATAAACTTCTCTGTTAAAACCTTATAAAAATGTCTGCGAAACTCTTAAAATTTTATATTCTTTTTGTACCTGTGCATTGAGATGCACCTTATTTATGACCTTGAAAGTAAAAGTAGTGTTCAGCAACACAGGCAGATTAAGAATTGTCTACTTGGCTAAGCATACATCAACGTTAATCTTTTATCTGATAAAATACATGCATGCTAGGCGTATAGAAGTTAAAAAACATTGCAGCTTATCAATATTTTCCCTTACATCAATCAATCTCCTCATATTATAGCCAATTCTTATAGCAAATAGTTTATCTTAAAGGCCCACAACAAATTTCCATATATTCTTACAGGAAATAGTTTTTCTTAAAGGCCAACAACAAATTTCCATATATTCATACAGGAAATAGTTTTTCTTAAAGGCCAACAACAAATTTCCATATATTCATACAGGAAATAGTTTTTCTTAATGGCCCACAACAAATGTTCACATATTCATACAGGAAATAGATTTTCTTAAAGGCCCACAACAAATTTTTACATATTCATACAGAAAATAGTTTTTCTTAAAGGCCCACAATGAATTTCCACATATTCTTACAGGAAATAGTAACTGTTTTTCTTAAACGCCCAGAATGAATTTCAATAATCACATTCTTACAGGAATTTTTTTTTTAAATGCCCAGAATGACTTTCCACAACATTACCCTACATACATAATTTCAAATTTTAATGATATCCATTTCATATTTTTGCTATGTCTGATTAAAAGAACAAAATGTAATAAGCCAAGGTCACCGCAGTATAATACAGCCTGAGACCAGTATGCACATTTGTGCAGTCCGACAAGGCACTATACTGTTGCATGACCAAATTTCAAATTTTCATCTCAATATCCCAAATATTGAAAATGAATAGTCCCCAAAATGGAAGCTGGGCCCGTATTCAATATACATCTTAAGTTAATCTTATCCTTAAATATGACCTCAAAGATAAGAAAATCTTAAAGTCAGCGTTTTTTCTAAGAAAAATCTTAAGTGATATTTAATAAACGTCTTATCTTAAGTTTTTCCTTAAAAATATGATTTTTAGTCCTTAACTTTAAGGAAGCCACATAGCAACCTTAACTTTGCTCTTAGAAATAAGGAATTTAGATTGATTCATCAAAGACGCCATTTTCTCGGGCAAGTATATATCTTACGATGTACATGCGTGTTAATTGAAATATTTTTCGTTCAAAAATGATTTTATATGCTTATTTGCTAATTTGAAGGGCGATAATCGATGTAATGTTCCGTAAAAGTCGCGCGTCACAGGTCGAATGTTTACATCGTTTAAGCTCAATTTTCCTAAAATATTGCCACTATTGGAGGCGAACATTTAGAAGACAAATGATTAACAGACTCAAGAGATACCATAGCATTGGCTAAATGCGCATATGTTTTGTTGTGGTTACGTATGTGATTTGTAACCGGAATTCGCGAGTTTACAACTATGATTGAAGTAGACTAAACATCTTGTTTACATGCTATTATATTATGATCCACAAACTCTTCAACAATAACTTCCGGTAACTGTTACCAGTTATAAACAATGAAGTGTTTAATTGGTTAAATAAAAACGACGATGACACTGCATGAAAGCACATCTTCAACCGGAAGCTTATATAAAAATGGGCACACTGGATTACTTTTATATGAACAACACCGTTGATGTTGAGGATTTACAGGTTTGTAACCTTTAAACTTCGTGATTTTAATATCACTTTATCATGGAAAAGACCTTATTGTCTATAAAATCTTCATCTGTTTTCTTTATTGTACATTAGTATTTTAATTGATACATTCAAGTAACCCCCCTCCCCCTGAAATATACAGCAGGGTCTTGTCCAGGAGATATTCTTATATATATATATATATGTGTGTGTGTAGGAACATGTAAAATATCGTAGCATCTCTTAGTCTTTTATCATGTATGATGTGTATTTGACTGCCTCTGTGGTCGAGGGGTTAGAGTTGATGATTTCTAATCCAGTTACCTCTGGCATAGGTTTGATCCCCAGGAGATGCTTTGGTAGTTTAGCGTTTATTTCAAATTTTGGGTAATATTTGGGTATTTCATGCATGCCAAACATACATATGAGCCGCGTCAGGACAAAACCAACATAAAGGGTTTGCGACCAGCATGGATCCAGACCAGCCTGCACGATCAGGATCCATGCTGTTCGCTATCAGTTTCTCTACTTTTTATAGAGTTGGTTTGCGAACAGCATGGATTCTGCACATCAGCGCAGATGTGCAGACTGGTCTGGATCCATGCTGGTCGCAAACCCTTTATGTTGGTTTTGTCGTGATGCGGCTCATATGTATGTTCGGCATGCATGAAATACCCAAATATTAATACCCAAAATTTGAAATATACTAAAAAATAAATGTTTAAGACTTTAATTATGATTTACAATATACACTCTCACTAAGCCTTAAAAAGGTATATTCAAAAATACCCAAATATACATTTTCTTATCATTGTGTTTTGAACCAAAATATACCCAAATACAGTATACTCCATTAAAGCTATTAATTTTAAATGGACACTTGTATGAATTTTTAACAAAATTTTACAATTAACATTTAAATATAGACAATATATATACCTTAATTTTAAATCACATGTATATTCATTAATGAACCTAGGTAAGCAAATGTCACAAGTTTATTTTCTAACAACATCAGAACTGCCCATTTCAACGAAATTAATGAAAGTTATAGCCTGCTAGGTCATATTATTTTATTAATATCAAACATTTTATTATTATAATCTAATTTTATACAAACAAAAATTTATATTGCTATGTTTGGGTGCATTTGCAGTGATTTTTTTCACTGTATATTACAGTTGTAGAAAGGCTGTTTCCCCTAGCCCAAAATAGGTATATTTTCCCCCAAAAATGCTAATATTTAATTTTTCCCCTAAAATGCCTTGTATTCTTCTTTCCCAGAACCATGACTTAACAGAATCTGCATCTGACTTATATCACCTAGAGGATAGAAATCTGCCCCTATACAGCCTCTGCTATGTACTGAATTGATATTATTTTTTTTCACATCAAATCTGTGGGTAAAGTCCATTTTCATTTACTGGAATTTGATTTCAGGTTCTCCCCCTTTTTTTGCTTTATCACTCTATATTTTCACCTTAAAGCCAGGTTTTTTGGAAAATTGAAAAAAAAATCACTGATTAAAACAGATTTGGGTATGTTAGGGTATTTCGTGCCGCCGTGTGTTGAAGTTCATTAAAATTGCTGTTTATGATAACTTTATTTGCTTCCATTAAATAATGATTATATTGAGTTCATGCAGACTATATAGACTAGTAATTTAACATCATTTTAAGTCTTATATAATTATTATGTATTTTTTTTTGTTATTTCAGGTTCTCAGTCACTGGATGATGTATTTTCGTGAATTCTTGCATCTAAAAGTTCCACTATTGGATGGACACTTTTTCTCTTCAAGCAAACAGTGATTTTTTTTCAAAAGCTTGTTGTGCAGGAAAGACACGGTTTAAGGAAACATTCAATGAATGGCCGATTTAATTAATAGGAATTTAAAAGAAAATCAAGTCAAGATTTTTATGAACTTATGAACTGAACATTTCATTATTGCATTTCAGTATTGTTCAAAAAGGCCCCTGCCATGAAAATCTTAATTGGAACTGAGTTAAAAAAGTATCTCATTAAATAATCCAGTATTTAAAGCACCACATGAACCTATAAAAATTGAACATTTTGATATTTATAATATGTTGTGAAGTATATGTGTAGAGAGCAAGTCAATGATAATTGAAACTATAAGTGAATAAATTTATAAATAAAATTTTGCAATATAATGAGCTTGTTGTTGCACCCATATGAATTATTCATCATTTACTTAAATGCTGCCATTATGATTATGAAAAAAAACCTTGCTTCAAAGTTGAAGCAATACATCTTTACTGGCTTAGACCTACTATAGACCACTGTATTGTATACAGAGCTGACACAGTATTCTCTTAGATGACTTGGGCATTTAAACTGAAATGTTCAAGGATTAATTGGTACCTCAAGTACTTGTGAAAGTTTTTAGCTCGACTATTCCAGAAGAATAAGTAAAGCTATTTATGTAGTCACCCGAGTGTCAGCGTTGGTGTCTGCGTTACCACTTATGTTAAAGTTTTTGTAATACCTTAAATATTTTCAAAGTCCATTGACATATGGCTTTGCAACTATGCACACTTGTTCACCATTATGACCCCAACCTGACAGGAGGAGGTAACTGTATCAAGCATTTTAACAGATTATGCCCCTTTTTCAAATTAAAATGTGTTTTTAGGTTTGCGTACCACTTCAGAATTTTCATATTCTATTGAAACAAGTTGAAATTTTATAGTATTCTTTGAGAGCATAATAGGACTCTCTCCAAGGCCTATAACTGTAACATGGATTTAATGAAAACTTTTGTCCTTTTGTTATTAACTCAGAAATTTTTACATTATCAAGGCTCTTTTACTATCGAGCACTAAGAATAGTCGAGCGTTGCTATCCTACTGACAGCTCTAGTTCTGCTGTTTGACTCAATAATGGCCCTTGAATAGAAAAAAGATGTTTTAGCCTGTTGATGATTTTTGTTTTTGTGTCTCTTGCTGCGCAGAAGGTGCAAATATTCTACACAGTATTCCTGAAATATAGGGTGTTCATTTGCCCCACAATACAACTGCTAACATGGCTATTATAAGGCTACACATGTGATCACTAATCACTCATTTTAATGTAATGTAGCTTAAACATTACATGCTCATGGACTAGTTGATATGATTGCTTTTTGTCAGTTATCTGTCATACACCCAAATTCACTGTGTTTATCATGAGTTACAATTATCTTTTGTCCAATTAGCATTGAATTCACTTCAATTGTAATATTTTAACTTCTAGGCTTTTCTTCTTTATAACATATAGTGAGGCATTACCTCAAATTGAAGAGTAGTCATAAATAAATTGTATTACTGTCTATAGCATTGAAACCTGAAGGGATGTATATTAAAATCTCGTACTGTTAAATTATTTACCCCAGGGTAAAAGTCTTTGTCTGTATGTCACAAATTTTTGTCCTGAGCATAACTTGATAGTTAAACAACATATTGACATGAAACCTACTGGGTATATTTAAAAAGAATAATATATGACAAATGGAAGTTATTTCCCTGCATTTAATGTCTTAATTTCAGTGCATACCACTCCAACAAATGATGACCGTGAAAATTAAAGTGTAAGCAAATGTCATGTAAGACAAATACAGGAACTGTCTGGTTGCTGTCGTTAATTGTCTCCCTTTCTTTATTTTTTTTTATTTCAAATTGTATACCTCTTAAACTAGGAATGTAATTGTCTTGAAACTTATGAGTATTATTAAAAGACAGCTAGAGGAACTTATACTAATAAAAAGAACCAGAATTGCAAACAAATGTACATCACATTATACCCAAGTATTATCTGGCTTTTTGTGTGGATAATTTATTTGCCGGATTGCATTTGATATGTAAATTGTAATGTAATTGAATCAAGTAAATTTTGTATAATCAATCTTTTTCAAAACCAATCTTAAAAGAACACCTTGTTATATTTTCTAGTTTTACAAAGTAGAGTGTGACTGATAGGGATTGTCTCTTAATAGAGAGTTAAATAGTTTATGTAACTGTTATATTTTAACTAAAATCTGTGCTTACTGAACTTAAGATTACATTTTATTTTTTAAAACCTTAAACAGAAATGACAAACCGCCTAACTTCAATAGACACAATGCCTAACTTAGAGGTTCTAAATAGGTACAGGCTTGACAAAGGTGGAATAGGGTATTTGGAGCAGTTATTGTATAACAAGATTCAACCCCTGGCTAGGAGAAATAACAGTTTGTCTGTCAGAGACAAGATTTTGGTAACTCTGAGGTACTTGGCCACCGGACCCATTCAGCTTAATGATGCTGACATACATGGTGTAAGTCAGCCTACAGTTAGCAGAGTTGTGACTGAGGTAGTCTCAGCTTTAAACAGTCCAGACATTGTTGGACAATTTATCAAATTCCCTTGCACCAGAGAGGAACTGATTAAAAATCAACAAGAATTTTATGGCATTGCCAAATTCCCTAAAGTTGTAGGTGTGATTGACGGCACACACATAAGAATACAGGCACCTGCAAATAATGAAGAGCTGTATGTTAACCGGAAAGGCTTTCATTCATTGAATGTTCAGCTAGCATTTGATCCCTTTGATCAGATCATAGATGTAGTATGTAAATGGCCTGGATCTGTTCATGACAGCAGAATACTACAGCAAAGTGGCTTAACAACAATATTTGAAGGTGGACACATGCCAGTGGGACAGTACCATCTGCTGGGAGATTCAGGCTATCCATGTAAGAAATGGTTGCTCACACCATTTATAAATCCCCAAACTAGTGGTGAAATTGGATACAACAGGTAAATAAACTAGATTATAAGTAAACATGTTATAATAGTTAATCTATAATAACTTTTTTATTTAAGTCAGAAATATTATTCAATGTAATTCAATTTCTTTAAATACAATTATTTAAGAATTCAGAACATCTAACTAATATATATATATTTGTACAATACATTTAACAGTAAAGTTAATTAACAAACATATAATAGAAAGAATTTGACATTAAAGGCCCATTAAGCCTTTGATATAATATTTCATCATTATCAACATACAAGTTTTGAACTTACTGAAAAATTTGGCAAACTATGCAGGAGTCATAAAATTACAAGGGCCAAAGTAGAACGTGGAATTGGACAGCTGAAGCGGAGATTTGGAGTTTTGCATCGAGAAGTGTCATTAAAGCCTGAAAAAGTTTGCAAGTAAAAACATTTATTTTTCTTATTATTCTTCATATAAACCCCCGAACAGCTGGTTCTAGTATAAATCATGTCCAAAAAAATATACAAGGGCAAAATTGTCGACAAATACACCCTTAAAAGTTTTGACAGAGATTTGGGCATAAAAGAAATGTAGTAGATATGCTCTTGGCAATATCCGGAAAATTCCTGGATATTTCATCATCTCTAGTGACCTTTACTTTGCAAATATTAACCTAAATTGCATGTGTACCACTTATGGTCATGATAATTAGCATTTGTGTTACAATCCATCAATAAATGATGACTAAATGCTCCCCAAACAAAATTTGACCTCTCTATGTGACCTTGACTTTTGGTAGCAGGGACCTGGATTATTATCGGTAAACTTGTGATTTATTGTGTTTAGATAAATCAAATATGATTGTCAATTAATTTGTTTCAAGAAGTGGCCCATTAATATTAGAACAAATTCATAGAAATAATGATTCAATGTGCATTTAAAAAACAAATATTTAATATGAAATACCAATATTGCTACAACTAAGAAATGCCAAAATGTATCTTTGAATTTTGAATATAAAAAGTCATAAGACACCTTATATATACCTTACATACATATACAGTAAATGTCCCGAAAGTTCTTAAATGCAATTTTTTTTTTATAATAAAGTACATTATGTGCATGTATGACATTTTCATTAATTTACAAGTTCATCATAGCATTGTGTGCATATGCTTAAATGTATTTTATATGGAATTGTTTGCACTTATGTATTTATAGAGTAGTACTAGCATGTGCAGTGTTACATAACATTTGCAAGAGGCTAAACATTCAAATGCCATTACAAGATGATGATGATGATGACAATGATGATAACAGTAATGCTCAAGACAATACAATCAATGGAAACAATGCTGCTTTTCAGAATGGTCTAAGATTCAGAGATCATATAGTACAGACATACTTTTGATGATAAGTAAGTAAATGTTATTGTATAATTCAAAATGAAAAACTCAAAAATGAAGTTCATTTGCTCAAACTAATAAACAGACATAATATTATGCTTTTAAATCCAAGTGCTTCTTGATTCCTTTTTGCTGGACATTTAAATTGTGCCTGTTGGTATACAAGTAATTGTAAGTTCCAGGCAAAGTGACAATTTTTCTAAGTTAGTAATATATCTATATTTAGCAGCTAATAAAGTTTACTAGAACAAATATAAAATGTTATTCACTTATATGTCTGTAAAAACATTGTTTAAGCTAATTTGAAACATTTCATTATTTCATGCTTTCCAGTGTTTTATTGTAATATATCAGATGATTATATTCTGATTAATCACTAGTGAAATTTATAAAATATAATTTTCACTGTAGCCGGACTATATCTGAATGAACAAGTTTTGTGACAGACGGACAGACAGACGGACAGTGCACAACTAGACTTGGTACTGATCATTCCTGTAAAGTTTGGATGAAATTGCACCAGTAGTTTATGAGGAGTAGTCCGGACAAGCTTTTGTGTATCTGGCAACACACAGAAATAACACCTTTTTATCAAAGAGCCATAACTCGACCAAAAACCATTCAACCGGAAAACCAGTGCAATATGCACAAGGACTTGAGCTACAAATCAATCCTGTAAAGTTTCATTGAAATTGCATAAGTGGTATAAGAAAAGTAGCCCAGACAAATTAAAAAAAAATTATTAAAGGGCCATAACTCTGACAAAATTCATTGAACTGGAAAATGCTGACAATATGCACAACTAGACTTGGTACTGATCATTCCTGTAAAGTTTGGATGAAATTGCACCAGTAGTTTATGAGGAGTAGTCCGGACAAGTTTTGTAACAGACAGACGGACAGACAGACAGACAACGGAGAAGTGATCCCTATATGTCGCCACTACTCTGTAGAGGCGACACAAAAACCAGCATTCATTGTTCAATTTTTGAAAAATACTGAATTTGAAGTTCAAGTTTCTTTCTTTTCAGTTGTCTCATACTTGAACAGTCTAAACATTGGCACTTTGCGCAAGATGTTGATGTTGATGGAAGACTTCTTTTTGATGTTTTCAGCCCCACTAGATCTACCTCACTGTCATGATCCGATAACATAATTTCTGTTATACTGTAAATAATGAATCAGTTTAGTGGAAAGTGAAAATGTATTGAGTAAAAAGTTATTTTTCAGTACACAATAAAATATTATTTAAGGAAAGCAGATGTTTCTTTTTAATTCAGATATAAGCATTGTCCAACAGAGAACAAACAGCATTTAATATCAAAAGTTAACACAAACTGAAAAATAGTTTATGATAATTTTGAGATAACAGGCAAAGACATATCTCATATTTTCTCAATTAAGTATTACAAAATCAATAATTTAAAAGTAAATTTTACATGTCAATATCCTCTGTTGTTTTGGTGTTGTCTGTGGTCTTCTGTGTCAGTCTGGACAAAAAACAGAAAAAATAGATACATGTATTAATAGAAATGAAATCTTGTGAAAATAGAGTTTGTAACATTAAACTCAAACATGACTACAATATATTTCTATGAATCACTGAAGAAAACAATGTTTGTACACATTTTATTTCATAGAAATGGTAAAGGATAAATGATAACCTTTATGAAAAGCTGATATTTTTTTGAATTCCAGATAAGCATTGTTGATGTAATCAAAAGAGACCATTAATTCAAGTTCATTACAAGATAATAGGCTTAGACACATCCAACATTTTTGTATAAAGTATTGCAAAATCAGTAATTGAAAATTAAAATTGTTACATGTCAATAGCCTGTTAAAACACAATAAATATGAATGTTTTAGAATTTAAATATAATAAAACTGCTTCAGATGAACTGTTATTTTGAAATGAACTATCACCTGCTAGGTCTAGAACTTTCAGTGTACATTTGTACATACATGTACAGCATATGTGTTATCTTGTATGCTGTATAAAAACAGACTGGCTTTATCAAATTATCATACACAAAATATACCTTTATCAGTTTATACAATTTTGTGATGTAAATAAGTATTTTCTATGCATCAAAGAATTGGGTTTAACTGACATGATTATGATGTTCTTAAATTCTGAATTTTGATAACACAATTTTCTGACAGCTAATGGAAAAAGTTTTATAAAATGTCTGTATTGTTACATAATATTATGAAACAAAACAAACTGTATACAACTATTCATTTATAGGTTAAGTGTTTACTGTGTTAAATGATTAATAAAATGATACCTTTCTAACATCATCAAGGAAGAATCATAATTTGTAGAACCAGGAATTCCTACTGTATTTACTGAATTCCTCCCAATTACATCCATCACTGCCTCAGTAATTGCAGACATCTTTCCTGGTTGTGGACCACCACCTGAAAGATAAAAAAGTTAGGCTATAACTCAGATAAAGTGAATATATGCATCATGTTATCATTATTCTTGACATTGATTGTTAATATTGATGTAAAGGAATTTCTTAATTTAAATGATACATTTTTAAAAAAAGATTGAATACTATACCTACATGTCGTTGGTGCTAGTGGGCCAATGTGGTTCCATTTCTTATTTATACTTGTAATAATGATAAGATTATCCAAGATTATCCAAGTAACAGATTGAATATAGAAAAGCCTCAAACACCTACAACACATAATATAAACATTTGCTTTACTCATGCTTGAATATTAAAAAAATTGTATGTTACCTGTAGCAGACTGTTCCCTCTGGAAGTCCTGATACTTTAACCTGTGTGTTTGTACCAGGTTGTCCCATTTTTTAACAATGTCCTCTGTCTTCCTTGGAACTTCTGCCACAGTATTAAAGTTCTCAGTTATTTTGGTCCAGTTTATTTTCTTTGTTGATGATGTTATGCCTGAGCAAAAAAGGAAATGCATATTGATGAGCAATAAAATATAATGCTTGGGTTTCCATACACTTTAAAGATATACTATGCTCATCTGTAGGTAAGATATTTTAACCTTAGAAATGTATTGAAATTCATGAAATTCTTACTGAATATGTTTAAAATTGATAAAATAATGAATATACTACACTGTAATACTATGTATGGGAAACTGCATTCCCTATTACATGTCAAGTGAAGTTGATCTTTTCTTAAAAAACTGCCAGTTTTTTTAATGACACTATATATATATATATTCATATTGTGACCTCCTATAGTATGACGAGTTCAAAACATAACATATCTACTTTAAATGAAGTCGAAACATTTTTATTTTATACATTCAAAGAGACTGTGTAGCAATTATTGATAATTTTAAAATTCAAATTTTAGCATGCTAACATGCTAAATTTATAACACCATATATACAGAGTCTCTCTTAAATGTGAAAACACTGTGGATATACAGTTGACTCTCGGTTACTCGAAATCCAAGGGACTGGGCATTTTACTTCGAGAGAAACGGAATTCGAGTAACGTGGAACTGCCGCAATTACCTTGACAGTCGTACATGTATTTATACATGTGCCTGATTAAATGTGCAAAGAAGTAGGTTTGTTATTGTTGTTAGCGGCAATGCTGCAATATTTAACCGTTGAAATGACGGTAAATTACTTACAACTACAAATCATAATGAACAAAAATATATCATTCAAAATTTTAATACAGTATATAAATAGTGAAACATAAACATACAATTATATTTGATTTAATTGATCATCGGACGAAAACGAAAGTAGCAACTATCGTGAACCGGAAGTACAAATAAATGTATGCAAAATGACCGAACATTAATTATACAAATGTCATTTACGTTGATAACACAAATCAATACCTTGGCTGTTATTTGACTAACACCCGTCATACTGGCACGAGTCACCTTTCTTAAAGAAATGTAATTAAATTTTAATTTAGTTATCTAACTGTTAAAACCAATTAAGTGCTGAAACGGATTAAAGCCACTTATACGACGTGTTAATAATACATGATGACCAATTAAAAAATACTATGAAACGTGTAAATCACGAGTGACAACATCTCACCTTGATGTCGCCGACTTTTGATCAGTCGTCTGTTTTCACACTTCGACTAATTGAAATGAAAATATGTTGGACTTTAATTGACGGGACCAAATTTTCTTTTCGACTAAACAGGAGTCTCGGTAAGTCAAAATTTGACCTAAGCGGAGTTAAAATACAAAGATAAAGAAGGAAATTTGACGGGACTTTAGAAATTCTTCGACTAACGCGGAATTTTGAGTAAAGCGATTTTGACTTATTGAGAGTCAACTGTAGTTTCTATCAGCCAGGTAGACAATCAAATACAAAGTGAATCAAATTTAAATTTCAATAGTATATGTTGGTTAACAGGAACTTGAAAGTTCATATCAACAATTACAGTAATCTTTAAGTTTCTAGAAAAAAACATCCTCCATACATGTATATTTATATAAAGGGATATATTAGTCTACAGTAGCACTGTGGAATTTTAATATTTACAAGGATTCAATATTAAAGCATACAAATGAATAAATGCACCTTTTTTAAGTTATCATATTTTTATCCAATTTTATTACCCTGCCTCCTTAGTATCTCTTATCTATGCCTACTATCCCACACATTGTAGTTTTTGCGTTTTTGCAACAAAATGTCATAAAAAGAGAAAAATTCACCACAGATGAGTGCATTTAGATAGTACTAAATGGTTAATAAAAGTATAAGTTTTTGCTGTGTTTATAATTCTGTACTGGTTGGGGAGTGGGGACCACCAAATGCAGACAACCACCAAACCCTGACAGCCAAGATAATTCCTGATATATATTTTTGTTTTGTTCAGTGGTTGTCGATCAATCACTGTCACTTTATATCAACAACAAAAGCATGTTTCTTCTATTATTAAGTGTTAAAGTTTATTTCAACATAACAATAATCGGATTCAGTGAGTTTAAAATACATCGTTAGTCAAAGATCGAAGAATGAATTGTAGCTGGTTATCTCCCTTCAACTCCCGCCATCTGTCAAATGTAACATTTCATCGTAATATTGGCAAAATACTTACTGCTGTTGAACTTATGGCGAACGTACTGGTAATTCGTCAGTGTTTTATTTAAGTTTGATGACTGCCCCATAATGTTTGCCAGCAATAAGCAGTCATTCGCCGAAAAATTGGCGTTTCGGCGTTTCTTTACGTCTGCTGCCTCCGCCATGTTGAATGAGACGCTGCGCGCGCATAATTCTCATTTCCATTACTATTTTAAGCGATGGAAAAACCAGAATAGCCTAGCAACGTACTTAAGAATTTTCTCAAACGAAATAAGAAAATTCTTAACCTTAAGAAAAATTTTAGCTAAGAAATTACTTAAGTAGCTTTTTAAGTACTGTTTAAGGATAAGAAATATCTTATCTTTAGTTAAGGAAAATATCACGTAAGGATAAGAAAATTCTTAAGATGTATATTGAATACGGGCCTAGATGTATGCCACTTTAACAATGAAGTGTTAAATTCAGCACAACTCCAGATAAGTGTTAAATTGTTTCTGAAAAGTTAAAAATTTGTTCAAATAAGTAAAAATGTTGTCAAGTGTAATGTTTAAACTTACTCACCTGGAAGTGTGCCACTTTAAAGTCTCATATATCAAAGTTTGGAAAACCAACAGCACAGTCTCTTACCTTTCTCAATTCTGTAATTCTTCGGAAGCACTCCCTTCCATTCTTGTACATTTACCACGTAGGTGACAAATTCCATCCACACTGAAAGAGAGTATTATAATATTATATCAAGTTAATAATACATGACTGTTAAATGGTTTTACTCAACTATTTACTCTGTAACATAAAAGAACACTTTCACTGTATAGACAGATAACAAAATGTTTGTAACTGACCTAAGTATTGTATCTGTATAGTTCAAGCTAGAACAGAAATATGCTGTTTGTGTCATCAGGGCCGAGCCCACATCTCTCAGTAGAACCACTTACCTATGCTTGCTTTAAAGAACTTGAATGTTCTTTATCTGGATTCAAGCTCACAGAAATGCAAGGTAAGTTATTAACTAGAACTCCGCAAGTTGGATATGTCGCCTTGTGAACAGTATAGCTGTCACTTAGGCATTTTCTTCTTAAAATATAGGTTATTTATAAACACTGTTCTTGCAATGTACATGTACCTTTAACTTAAGTGGCATTTGAAATTATTGTAACAATGTTACAATAGGATTAATAAAACTAATATTATCAAAAACATGGAAAAGTTTTACACTAACAAATCAAATGGAGAACTCTGTGATGGATTCTTAAGCACTGCACTTCAGGTCAATGAAAAAAGCTTGCATACAATATTTGGAGTCAATCAAATTCATAGTGACCAAGTTATGCTCTGGCCAAGCCTATTAAGTATGAAAATTAACAAAGGGCAATAACTCAAAAATCATGAAGTGCAGAGTACAAGTTCTTGTGCACTGCACTTCTTCTCAATGAGATCCATCATCCTATGAAGTTTTTATATTAAAGGCAAAACATTGGAAAAATATTAGATTTATGTCATTCTTCAATAAATGTCATTGATACAGCAAAAATATGTTAATTATATAAAGCGGGATGTTGAGGGAGGGTAGATTGGGAAGAGTTAGGGTCAGGCAATAATTAATGTAATGTAGGCTAATGTCATTTCAAACTTGGGGATCATCGGGTTTTAACTTTATAATAAAACTTGGTCACTTGTGATGTTGAACATGGGCCAACAAATAACCCCATTCATTTTAAATTACATGGCTAATTGTAATATTGTTTCTAAAAAAAAACTCGCCTTTATATGAGACATTAAACTAACATTTAATTACATGTAGTTTATTTCAAGAAAGGGAAGTAAATACTGCAGCCTTATGAACATCATTATAAGACACTTTAGAGTTACCTCCCATAAATCTAAAAATATCCAAGAGAGACAGTACGGGAATTCCCCTTTGTGAAAAAGAAAGTAGACCATTTTTATTGAAAAAGAAGTAAGATTTAGACATAACTGATCATACTTACAGGTAAAATTTCTTTTTCAAAACATTACAGACATATCCTTTTCAACATTTATTCACTCTATTTAAAGAAACAAAATGTTAGGGATCCCATTCAGTTGTGTAATTTGGGTTCCCAACAAATGTTTAACCTGTACAACTGCTGTAGATCTACAACTGTACTATACACATAAAACTTTAAAAGGAGGAATAATTCACAAATCATGTATTAACAGACTTAAAAATTAAAATGGGAACTTTCATTTCAGGTAATAACATGTTTTTTGGGGGGGGTTACATTGTCATTGTTGTAAAATATTTTTAAGTTAAAATGCTTTTCTTACAGACATTTTCATCACTCATCCAAACATTACACTGATGTCTCTCTGACAAATGTTAATAGTTTAACTACGTACATGACCTCATTTAAAGATTCAACTTGTAATAAGTAAAAACTGTCTGCATATATTTCAGTTCCACACTTAAGCTATAAATCAGAATAATGAATAAAAATCTACAAAATTTTCCAATTTATGCAAACGTCCCCTATTAATTTAGTGCATGACTTCAAGATGTCAGTTGTGGGTTCAATTTATGTTACCCTTACTAATTCACTCAGTATGGAGGGTTTGACCCATTTTAGAGATTTTTTTCCGGCTTTGAAACAGTTGGAAAATGACATGCATGCACCCTCCCCCCAGACATCTCTGACAAGTTAATCAGTTCTGCTAAGTAATATTGACAAAAATATGTGAAAGAGCTATCTTGATAGTTTTCTGAAGATTATTAGTGGTTCTATTTACATTTCCATCACCAATGCCATGAAATAAAGTATAGAGGTTCTATATGTAATAAAATCTATAATTTTTATACATAAGTGTGGAGTAATAATTAATATACACATGCCTTTATCTGATGACAATTATGATATACTTACAGCAGACTTGTTTTCTTTTACAGGATATATCAACAATGGCAACCATCACATTTACCAAATCTGAACAAAGAACAAAGTCAGAAACCAGCTCTGTTATTATAAAGTCTTCAGAACACAAAACCAATCAGAATTCTGAAAATAGCCCTGAATTAAATTATTCAAAAATGGAAGAAGAACAAGAACGCCAATTTAAGGCAATCAAAATCTGCACAGAGTTGTGAAAACTTAGAAACAAAACTTGAAGAACCTCAGGCCAAAGATCAGCATGCCTATGAAGCACAAGTTTCAAAGGCAGAAGTTGATGGTGAAACAGACAGTGCTATAGGTTCTAGCAATTGGATGTCACTTGATTCATTACTTAAGCTTGAGTTGGAAGAAACAACACCAAAGGTTTGTGAAGAAGCAAAAGGCTCAGATTATCGCAGTCCTTCATTCAGTTCCAGTGCCAACCACCATTTTATTGTACACCAAAAGTGCCTGTACCAACCGCTACTCAAGTGTATGATGTTAAAAGGAAAGTTAAATTCAAACAGAACAGGATACAGCCTGTCCCTGAAAAACCAGAATGCCACGTATTCCAGAGTCACCTATCAGATCAAAGGGTGCCTGAACAAACAGAAATAGATGGAGAAAGATCTCAAGCACAATACTTACGAGTTAATCCAGAACTGAGTGGAGAATCTTCATTAGCTTTAAGCATTACAGCATCTTCCCTGTCTTCTTGTTCAAGACGTAAGTAGTCCAGTAGTTTTTTTTACCCTTATTAAGTAAGTCCAGGCCTCGAGTTCTGACTCAAATCTAAGGACTTTCATTGGTCAGTATATATTCTTTACTGGTTTCTGACCAATGTTTGTTTGTTTTGGGTTTTAAATCACATCGACACAGTATAGGTCATATCGCAACGTTCCAGCTTTACTGGTAGAGGAAGACCTCAGGTGCCCTTCCGTGCATTATTTCAGGCATTAACGGGCACCTGAGTAGAACCACCGACGTTCCATAAGCTAGCTGGATAGTTTCCTCACATGAAATAATCCAAAGTCCCTGTCGGGATTCGAACCCACAGCGGTGAAGAGCAAGTGGTTTGAAGTTAACGACCTGATTTATCAATTTCTGACAGTATTCTTTAGAAAATATGATTTACGATCAATTCCTTAGTTGAAATGAATATGCAAAGCAACTCTGTCTTATCAAAATCAGGAATATCATTTAACAGTTTGCTTTTCACAACAGAATTATTGCTAGCTTATTCTTTTTGCAACCAATTATGATGCAACCAATAATGATTTAGAAAACTGAATTTCTTTTTCAATCTCTAAGAATTTTGCAGCATGTTAAAAACATCAAACCTATGGAAGGGCGATTCTAATTAGAGTGTTACAGTTACATGCTCCTTTTTTTTCTTTTTCCTTCTTGTTTTTTTTTCTCCTTTTTTCTTCTAGCCAAATATGGGTTTTAAACCATGAAAGGAAATTTATTTTAAACACTAATATTTATTTTAAACGTTAAATTATCATTGTACTTGACTTAGATTGTTTCATTTAAGAATCTCGCTAGTGTTTCTGCATGAACAAATTTACACTAAGACTAATGAAAACTTTTTTGTTCTTACCAATTTCAGGTGGAATGTCAGACTTTGTCATTCTTCACACTGATGATGATCTGGAAGCTGCAGGTTCTTTTATGGAGCATCTTCAAAGAGACATTGGGATACCAGACCTTACTGTAGATTTGCTCAGTAACATTGATGCAGGAAAACCTGGGATGCAAAGTTTGGCAACTTTACATGATAATTATAGATACATTTTGACATATGTAACAAAGAATCTTGAAAGTGATAAATATTGTAGGTACTTGGATGAAATTGTGTTGACATTAGGTCTACGGGAAGCAAATGGGAAAGAAGAAAGAGTAGTGCCAGTATTAACCAGAAGAGGTTACTGTAACATTATAGAACTAAGTATACTTGGTGGACTACAATATTTCAATTTCCGTTCAAATAGCACTCTCATGAGTGAATCATATGTTAACTGTGTAAAAAATCTTGTTAAAACAGGGAGAGCTAAATTTCCTTGAAGCAAGTCTAAAAATAAATTTATCTCTTGTTTATTTCTGTAATAAAATAATATTTAATATTGCACCTTATTGGGTTTGTCTTGTTCTCAAAATATATTCAATTATACTTTTCCCTAGAGTCTGTCCCATTCAAAATGGAAATTTAATGAACTTTTGCCTGTTATGATTTAACAAAGTGAGTTTGAATCATAAATAAACCATTTTTGTAAACTAAAAAAAAGTCAACCTGGAGATTTTTCTCTAAACTGTCTACTTTTCTTGTGAAAGCAACGTTTGATTTCTCTACAGCAAGTCTCTGTTGTTTAAATTGTGTAGCCATTGACGAAGTACTCTTCATATGAAGATGAACCGGAGAAAGTCATGTTTCCTAAAATGTAAACGAAGACCTCGGGTCGTTATATGATAAGCTTGATCTACAAGATGTAACATTTTCAAAAAACATGAATATAAGAATCAAGAGCATCGAGTAGAAATTGCCCTTATATTTAGGCAGAAAAAATTCTGATGCTATTTGAAAGAACTTGAACAAAATGGCGCCCTCAATGTGAATAAAATACACAGGGAGATAATAAGAACGGCGAGTGCATTGTTGTAGAATACTGCACGTTTTGGGCCTTCTTTGTTTATATAGAAAAATTTCCGATAGTGTTACAAATAAACAATTTGAGGTTTATTCTTCAATTCTTAAATGATTGGATGAATGCTAATTTAAATTAAAAAGTACCAGTCATTCTCTGGACTGTTTCCTTCTTTTTTTTTTAAGCTCACCAGCTGGGCTGGCTGATGTTGAGCTTTTAGTCGTCTGTCCTTATTTAGTGCATTAACACTGTAGTGGTCACATTTTTGCTTCAATTGTAATCAAACTTAGTCAGAATGTTTCTCCAAGTAATTGATCAGATAAGTTCTAACATGAATCATCTCGGATGAAAAACTAGGTCATAAAAAATAGAAAAATCTTGTTAACACTCCAGTGGCTACTGTTTCTGTCCAATTATCCTGGAAATTGGCCTGAAAGGTTGTTTTGATGATTTCTATATGGTTCACCCTGGGTCAAAAAAACTTAAGGTAACACAGCCCAAATATGAAAAAAACTTGTTAACACTCTAGGGGCTATTGTTTCTGTTCAAATATCCTGGAAATTGGTCAAAAAGGTTGTTTAGATGATTTCTAGGTCAAGGAAAAACCTTGTTAACACTTTTTGAAACATTTTCAGTCCAAATATCCTGGAAATTTGTCAAGTTGAATTTTATGGGTCCCCTGGTGTCAAAACTGAAGTCATTTATGGAAATATATAATCATCTGTAGCTTGTTTAGTACAGAAAAAATAATTTTCGAAAATCCTAGCTTGTTTTGAGAAGTCTCTATGACAGTGCTTAGGCATATTGGCATTTAACCTTTTATTAACCTGAAGACTTAATGCATTGATGGACTTTTCCATCTTTTAATTTGGAACAGTACATTTGAACCTTAAAAGGGCTTTCAGCATCAAAATACTAAAATTTTGCTACCGACAGTAAAGAGCCTAATCAGACTCCATGGAAATGTCGGTTGGCCTGGCTATATACCGTACTAGCTGGTGGCTTATATAGGATAGTCACTTTCAGTTCTAGCTGCCAAAGGGTTTATTAAATATTTATGTCAAAAATCTTTAAATGAGCCTCCAGTTAAAGCTCAGTATAGATCTCGACAACAATGTAGAGAAATGCATTGACAGGTAAATCTGCCAGGTTTAGTTGTAGTCAATTTAAAATATTTAATGATTTAGAGTTTACCTATATTAAGTAGCACATTTGGATTTCCTTAATTTCTATTTATAGAACCGTTCAAACTCTATTTTTATAACTATAATGGTTTCCCTATTATGCGATATATCTTGTGTCAACAAACTCTTGAAGTTTGTATGCAAAATTTATGCAGGCAATAAAATAAACTCTCAAACACCAGTTTCCTGTATAAACCATTCAAGTAAATGAAAGAATATATACACATTTATTACAAATGGAACTTTTAAAGAAAAGGTATGTCAGTTATTTATTTACAATTTATCTATTGTTATTAAATACATATGTATTTCTTTTTTTAAATAGCTGCTAATTTATTGTGGGACAAAAAAGAATCTTAAATTTTTTTTATTTCGTCAGATTATGAAAAGTCAAAACACAATTATAATGTACTAGTTTACATAACTATTTTAGTTTTAGTACATGTATGACAAAACATGTGTAAATTTATAATTAAATTTCCAAACAATAAATGCAGATTGTAAGGTTAAAGGTGTAAGTGTGGTGTGGGAAGGGGTACCAGTCGGGGAGAATTGACAGGGTAAGAAGTGGTATGCCTCCAACGATCAGGATTATGTTTGATTCACTTCCTTTTCTCACCCATGATGTTGGTTCCATTCCTGCTGTTGATAGATGTACAAACCTTAGAGCACAATGTGCAGTCCATATTCTTGAAAAAGGGCAACATTGTCGCAAAATACACCCGTCGTCAAAGCTTTGGGCATTATAGATATACATATAGGAGATATGCTCTGGTCAATATCCAAAAAATATCTGAATATTTTATTATCTCTAGTGACCTTGACCTTGCAAATACTAACCTAAATTACATGTGTCACACTTGAGTTACAATCCATCAATAAATGATGACTAAATGCGGTCCCCATACACAAACTTTGACCTCTCTATGGGACCTTGACTTTGGTAGCAGGGACCTAAATTATGTGCGCAATACTAAGATTCACAATGATAGTCATAGTAATGACCATTTGTAACCGCCTCCGTGGTCGAGTGGTTAAAGTCGATGACTTCTAATCCAGTTACCTCTCTGGCATGGGTTCGATCCCAAGTAGTTTAGCAGGGAGGAATGTGGTCTAGTACTGGTGTAACTCTCCAGGAACGATGGTTAGGAAACTATCCGCCTATATTGGGAAAAGGCGTAAATTGAAACAAACAAACAAACAAATGACCATTTGTGGTTCAATCCCACAATATATGATGACTAAATGGTCTGAATACACATTTTCATATTTTTATCTGAACTTTGATCCCTATGTGTGACCTTGACCTTGGCCACAGGCACTTGAATTTTGCACGGGAACATTTGTGCCAAGTTACATTGAAATCCCTCTATGCATGTAGAAGTTTTTTTCCAGATAAGCATTTTCAATGACTTCTAAGTGTGACCTTGACCTTCGACCTAGAGACTTGGTTTATGTGTGTGACATAGCTTCTGACACTGGTGAACATTTCAATGAAGTTTCATTAAAAATTCCTCAATGCATGGATAGATATGCTCCAGACAAAATTGGACGCAGTATGCCCGCCCAACCAACAAACAGCCCGTCTGCCAGGGGGGGAAAGTATAAGACCTGTTTTTCAAAAGGGCGTATTAAAAGAAAGTGTACCATATAAAAGGCATTAACACCTTTCAAAATCTACAAAACTTTTACATTTTACAAATGCATTTCTATAACTGTTATATTATTTTTGCTTTGTAGACACTATAATTCATGTTGTTCACTGATCAATACTAAATGGCAACAGTAACTGTGACTGAGACAGTGACTGAGACTGAGCAAACAGCTCTCAACATCAAATCATCTGGGGATAAGACTGAACTAGTTCCTGACAACACGAGTGAAAAAAAATCTACGGAAGACAATAAATGCTCAAAAGTAATAGATAACAAAAGCAATATTAGACAATCAAACATTCAGTCTGATACAAGTACACCTTTGTCAAATGACAACAAGGATGTATTAAACACACAAGTATCTTTACTTGAAGAGGATGGTAACCCTGGCAGTGATACTGATTCTGAAGGCAGTGATAAGAGATTTGAAAATGAATTTGAATGTCTAGAAATAACTGATGAAGAAGGTCAAGAATTACCATCAGATCAAAACGGCTGTGATGAAGTTGGTCAATCATTAGAACACTGTTGTACGCAACCAGTTTCTGTGATTCCAAAGGATCAGGTGCAAAGTGAAACAAAAAAAGAAAATAAAAATAACAGAGGAAAAGGAGCCAGGATTCACCCTGTTAAAAGTGATGTAAAAAAAAGTACATTTCCAACTGACCTGAAAAATACTGAAATTTCTGAAAACCATGGACCAAATGGAAATGGTCCAAATTTTAATACAACCCCATCTTACAAGTCAGTATCCAGCTACAGTATGGCAGCATCTTCTATCCAACCTAAATCGCAAGGTATTATATTCTAAATTTGTAAACTGGAACTGATGCTAGAAAAAAAAACCTGAAATTCTGAAATCAAATCCCTATAATTATGTAGTCTCCAAGTTATTATATTTCAAACAAAAACTTATCATGAAAATAAATTAATATTTTAAAGGTCAATAACTCTAAAATAATGCATAAAATCTCTGTATTGGTTCATCTGTATTGTACTTGTCCAAAAAATATCTATCCATCTATTCATGATGATACTAAAATTATGCTCTTACAAAAAATTACAAAGAACAGTAACTCCAAAATTGTTCCAAAGAGGGTTTTGCAAAGCCACTTTCTCTTAATAGCATCTAGATGTCCATTCCATTTTGAATCTTTTATCCCACTCCAGAACTGTTAATTTATCATACCTCACAGTTTGAAAATACATGTATATCTAAAAAACAACTTGATATTTTCAAAAATAACCTGTATTTTCAGGGCATATGAAAGATTTTGTCATCATTCATACAAAAGCTGATTCAGAAGGAGTACAAGTCTTCAAGAAACATTTACACAATGATTTTGGAATCTCCAACCTCACAGTAGAGACATTTGATAATGTTGGCCTTGGGAAATCTGAATTGCGAAAGGCAGCAACTCTTCACGATTCTTTTAGATACATTTTGATATTTGTGACAGATAACCTTGAAGATGATTGGTATACGCAATTCATAAATGAAATAGTACTAATACGTGGTCTGAAAAATGAAAAAGGCCAGAAAAATAACGATGAAAAAAGAGATAGGGTTGTACCTGTATTAACAGGTTGTCAATATGAAGACCAAGTTCTTTGTTGTATAACTAGTTTAAGGTACTTTAATTTCAAGTCTACAAAACCTTCCCTCAGAGAGGCTTATCTTAACAGTGTCAAAAGTCTTTTTAAAATGGGAAGAGTAAAATTTCCATAATATTTTGAACTTGTGGAATATTAACATAAAAGGTACATTTAAACTAGAAATGTGTCCATAGGACATGGGTGCCCCCACACTCCACCAATTTGTCAATCTTATGTCTCTAGGTCAAATTTTTTTTTTTGGCTACATGTGCCCAAGCTGAAATCTAAAAATCTTTTATTAAGTAAAGGGCAAATACGACAAATACTGAATAAATCCCCAAGAAAACACCAACTTCTTGTAAACTTTCAGGCCTACAGGTCAAATACTTTTTGAGTTATGTGCAACATAAGTTGAATATTGTAAATTTTTACTAATTCAAGGGCAATAACTCTAAAAATACAAAATATATCCACACAAAAATACCCAGGTGCAAAACTTCACATGCTGATCAACATCCCTGTAAGGTTTCATGACTCTAGGTCAAATATTTTTTTAGTTACGTGCGACACAAGTTGAAAATTACAAATTTTTACTAAGACAAGGGCAATAACTCTAAAAATACTAAATATATCCACATGAAAATACCCAGGTGCACAACTTCACATGCTGATCAACATTCCTGTAAGGTTTCATGACTCTAGGTCAATTACTTTTTGAGCTACATACGACACAAAAAGAGAACGGACGGATGGATTGAGGGAAGGACAGACGGACAAGGGTAAATCTAAATGCCCCCCTATAGTTGGGGCATAATAAAAGGTACCAACTTTTCAACTACTACGATAACGATTAAAAACAAGTGTTTAAATAGTGATATTGAACCTTTACTATACTTTAACAGATTTCTTCATCTTTCGACCTGCAGGAAACAATTCATCATTTTAAAAGAAAATTATAAACTAAGTACCGATTGAATAGCAAAAAATGAAGATCATGATCTGACATCATAGATGTGGGGGCTGATCTTGGTCTGCACAGTGGCTGTCACCAGCAGTGTGACCTCAAGTTTAAAGACAAGAATAAAATGTTTCTCTTGAGGCATAATAAAAAGCAATGCAATATTCTAACAGTATTATATCTTGAGCTGATGTCACTACTGTATCATCAGGCTTAATTAGAACAGTATTACCTACCAACAATGAATAAGGAAAGGATTGTATAGCTACATTGATTATTAGGGGCCATTTAATGGATGCCTTTGGACATTAAATGGATATAAATGGATGCATTTGGACACTAAATAGATGCCTGAGCATTAAATGGATGCCTGTGGACCTTAGATGGATATGAATGAATGCCTTGGAACATTGCCTTTGAGCATGAAATGGGTGTAAAAGGATGTCTTTGGACATTAAATGGATGACTTTGAGCATATAATGCATACCTTTGGACATTAAATAGATGCATTTGGACATTAAATGGAATGCCTTTGAGCATAAAATGCATACCATTGGTCATTAAATGGATGCCTTTGGACATTATAATTCAAATGGATGCCTCTGAGCATAAAATGCTTTGGATATTAAATGGATGTCTTTGAGCATAAAATACATACCTTTGGACATTAAACGGATATAAATAAATGCTTTTGGATATTTAAACCCTTTACTGCATATGATTTTTAACAATTGACTACTGATTTATCAATATAGTGTACAGATAATAATTTTTATGGGCAATGTAAAAAATCTTTAACCAGTCATATAAAAATAACTAGTAGTATGATAAATCTTGCTCTTAACATTTTATGGCCAGCATAAAATTTTTTGAGCTAATGGTTTGTTTTAGATGAACTTGTGATGATTATTTATAAATACAAAACTACAAAATCATTGAACAGCTTACTGACTTACATCAACTTAGCTACTATTCAGATGATTTTAAAGTGCATGTAATTTAATCTTCTATATCTTTTTTAAATTTTATATTGTTATTTATCAAAAACTAATTAAGATGTATGAGAATGTAATTTTTGTTAATTTTATTATTATGTGGTTAAAATTAATTGAGCCAAAATTAAAGTGTGGATATATAACTTTGTGTAAGAAGCTTATAAAACACTGATTATCTAATTATGGTCATAAAACAATGCCACCAATTATCCTTGATTGGTTTGTTTTGAGAGCTGTGCAACTGAAGGCACCCATTAATTTTCTCAATTTATATTTTTGATTTTCATATTTTAAATTGGTCTAAATGATAACTAATTTTGAAGAGCAAGGATCTAAATATTTTGAATGTTGGTTTACTTGTAACATCAAGTCAAATTATACTATGAATACTTACAACTTTACAATAACTGAAGCAAATTCAGGTGCTAGCTGTGAAACTGTATATATGGATTATATTATCATTTTATATTTGAGAACTTTCCATCACCATATAAAGAAATAAATAAAATATTTTCAACACTGGACTTTCTTGTTATAAAATACAATCATTTACAAAGGATACTGGGAGTCACTGATACAAGAAAAGGAACTCTTAAACCAGTATCTCGGGCACCCCAGCCAACTGAGGGTTTCTCAGTGTAGGGCACTCACTACCCCAGCCAGCCTAATTCCCTGCATGACCCCAAAGAACTGTGAGGCCCTTCTGGCGGCCCTCAGCTATAGATGTACGAAACTTTGTTGAGGTAGACATAATGTAAGGCTTCAGTAATTTTTGCTGCATATTTACAATGTACACTAATTTTTGTAAAAAAAAACTCTGGAAACAAAATGAATCCTTGGAAGCATTAATCACAACAAAATTATATGAAAATTGCAGACTCGGTTTGATTGAGTCTGTACATGGGGATAATGCATGAATAAGACATGCTTATTGGTATAAGGGAGGTTATTCCTACAACATGAAGCATGAAAAAACTGATATATCATCTTATGGTTATAGTATATTTGTGAACAAATTAGAAAAAAGTTATCTTTAATACCATACAGTAACTTTGTTGAAGTAGCATCATGTATTTTCCCTTTAATGACCTATCAGTAGCTGATGTGTAATTTAGGTATAAGTCATTCTTTTATAATTTTACACAGTTAAATGATAACTGCTCTTATTGTAACGTTTAAGATGATGAACATGTCCTTATTCAAATGCTTGATAAATAGATAAATCTATTATGTCTATACATTTTTGTTACATATGGTAATCATTAACAGTCTTGTACTTAAATTTATTATGTAATTGGAGAATGCAAAGCAAAATTAATCTACTAAGGTTGGGAAATTTAATTCAAGTACATCTACTTCCCCACTACCAAGGAAATACTGACTAATTGTTAAGTGATTTGAACCTTTTTTTACTGAGAATTATTCAATATAAATAACATTTGAATTTTAAAAAGCAAAACATTGTACTTGGTTAATTTGTTCGTTTTGGATTTTACGTCACATCGACACAGTATAGGTCATATCCCGACAGTCCAGCTTTACTGATGGAGGAAGACCTCAGGTGCCCTTCCATACATTATTTCAGGTACAAACAGGCACCTGAGTAGAACCACCAAAGTTCCATAAGCTAGCTGGATAGCTTCCTCACATGAAAGAATCAAAAGTCCCTGTTGGGATTCGAACCCACAGAGGTGAGGGGCAAGTGGTTTGAAGTTAACAACCTTAACCACTCGGCCACGACTCGGCCACGGTTAAAATTTCCATAAATGATTAAATGGAATTCCTTGTGCCTATAGTTTATTGATGACTTTAAGAAGGTGCAGACAAAAAAAACAACTTTTAATTGGATATAACTAATCTTACACAAGAATTTCAGTAAAGGAATAGCAATAAACTACGATCAAATTTCTATATGATACTGAATGTATTGTTTTTGTTTTTGACCCTTCATAATTTATTCAACTCGTTATAGTGCCCCAGCACAGGAGCCACACAGTTTGCTTGACAGCTTCTAATTATACATTTGTATATTAAAGTACATTAAAACTGGCATTATTATTATATTATATGAATGATTTTATGAATACATTGTAGGCAGAGACTTTTGTATGACTTAATGTTGAGACCATACCTTGGTCAAGACCAAATTTATAGAAATATAATATAGAAATATAGAGATGAGCAACATGTAATAAATCTGACCTTATATCTTGACTTATAAAAACTGGTCAAGATTTAAAAGAGCAGTCATTTGTCAAGTGGATTTTTTTCAACAGATCAGGTTAGAACCAGACAATTCAGAACAACTTAGACCTTAATTTGACCATCCAACAGTAGCAAATTGGCATGGTGATGGCTTAATTGGTTTGATTGAATAGAGAAAAACAGGATCCTTTAAGAAGTCCAATCCAGCAACATTGAAACTGTCAGTTGTAGCTTCTGTTCATAAAGCCTCATCAAGGACAAAAGTTGTTCATGAATGTTATTGCCTGGTTTCAAATTTTCAAATTTGACACATATTTTAGTCATATATCTTGGCTGTCGGTCCAGCATTCTTGAGTAATTAACCAGTTAAATGACCAATTTCTCTGTAAGTGACTGACTACTTATCCCACAATCATGATTTCTAAAACAGAAGTGAGAGACATTAACGACCATTAGACTCAATGTCAAAGATCAATTGTCATAGAAAAATACTCACCTTGCCCGATGATGATGATGATGATGATGATGATGATGATGGTGGTGGTGGTGATGATGGTGGTGGTGGTGATGGTGGTGGTGATGGTGGTGATGGTTGTGGTGGTGATGGTAGTGGTGGTGGTGCTGCTGCTGCTGCTGATGATGATTATGATGCTGATGATTATCCTATTAACCTTTTCCCTGATACAGCCCCCTTAATTTACTGCTTTACACCCCATAATACAGTAGCCAGATAGATAATCAATAATCAATATCCTACTGATAAGGAGTCACACACTATCTCCATATAGGGTATGATAAATTATAGGTAAAATTGGTCAAATTAGATACCGATATACTTTAACTGGAAAATAAAGTATTAAGTTGTGTTTTGACAATTTTTGTATCCATAAAATGTTTGTAGAGAATTGAAATACCTTTCCAATGGTATAAATATCATATTTGTTGGGTTTATACAAATATGTCTAAATGAGTTAAAAAGTAATAAACTATATACTTGATGGTGTTTTTTTCTCCATTGTTTCAGATAAATTAGGCTACTTATGTGTTTTAACTAATGTGAAATGGTTTAATTACAAGTTTGACAATATATATGTCAATGTAAGATTTGTAAAGATTTGAATTATCTTTCCAGTGGTATAAATTT
The DNA here is from genome assembly GCF_026571515.1 of Ruditapes philippinarum. Classification (NCBI taxonomy): domain Eukaryota; kingdom Metazoa; phylum Mollusca; class Bivalvia; order Venerida; family Veneridae; genus Ruditapes; species Ruditapes philippinarum. Next base: position 199,778 of record NW_026866030.1, on the reverse strand, counting down.
TATATTTGTGGGCTTTATAACAGTATAATTACAGTAGTTATAAACAATAAAATGATGTATAATTTTTCTCTCATTAGGGAAATATGGCTAATTTATTATTAATTTTTTTGGTTTATGCAGCATTCATTTTTAGTGAAATAAATAACAACAAGTTAATTTTTTACCTTTTTTTATACCAGTAAAAAGAAATCTCACTTTGTTTTTTTTTATTTATTTTATCAGTTTTTTTTATAATTTATTTCATAATAGTAACTGTCATTTCTGTAATACATGTATATAACTGTTGAATGAAATATTTCAGAATTTCTGCTGTCACGGTCATATATTTTCTTCATGAATTATGAATTTAATTAAATTTTATCATTTATAGATCTAATTTAGATCAAATGATGATAAAGGAAAGACATCCTCGAGTTCCACGGCCTTTTCGGCATTTTCATGTTGCCGACATCAAAGATGATATATGGGATATGATTTTATCATGTCGTATAATACACGGCCCCATGCTGTGTCTGTTATGAAAACAATAGCGCACATGAAAGAATTTAAACTAATAAACATTTCTTTGTCGGTCATTTTCTTAAAAAAATCGCCGCTGCTACCGGAAATATTTTATTGCAGGGGCCAGAGAGATACCCCTAGTCAGGATGTTAATTAATCCGTGTATACACATGTCAGCTATCATAAACCAAAACAAACATCAAATCCATTATACCATGCCTGGCACGTGAACGACCCGTGATCATATAAATACTATTTATTCATTAGATGCTATTTTTAGACACTTTTGTTCCTGTCTTACGATACGTTCTATATTTATTTCATTGACCCGCGCACTCATTAACTGCGTGACATAAGGAAAACCCCTCACCTGGTTGGTTGCTAATTATACAAAAACTTTAAATAGTAACACCATAATTTTATGCACGGAATCCCCTCATGAAATGTTGATCTTTACGATAACACAATTTACAGGTCTATTTTCCGGGAAAATTGTTGATTTTTGGACAGGTAAATATTGAAGTCGGCGAAAGTCACTTCCATTGAGATCATGCATGTCGGCGATTCTCGCTTACATGCGGTAATCGATAAAGCCGTCGATTCTCGCTTCTATCAGGGAATGGTAAAAGACGGCGATTCTCGCTTCTATAAGGGAAAAGGTTAAACTAAACGGACCAATAAAGTGGAAAAATGGTTAATAGACAATAAAGCTATTCGCTAACAAACCCTATAACAAGTAGAGAAACTGATAGCTAACAGCATGGATCCAGAGCAGGCTGGTCTGGATCCATGCTGGTCGCACACCCATTATGTTGGTTTTGTCATGGCGCTGCTCAATTTTGTATTGAACTCAGTATAATATTGACAGAAAAAAAATATTTTTGATAAAAAGAATATTTTATCGACCTACCTAGATTACCTACCCAAGCTGGCATGGGTCGCAGGTGGGGAAACAAAGATAATTTTAAAGCAGGCCTAGTTTTTCATAAATAAATATAATTATTAACTGTTTTCAAAGTGTTTAAACATTTACGTTTTTAAAATGTCAAAATTATATTTTTCAATGTATTTTTTCAATGTATTTTTCAACGTTACAAGATAAATTAAAATCAGGCAATTAGATTCTATGTACATAACCTATATACATATTAATATATTTGCTATAATTATACACTTACATTATAAATGGCAAAAATTGGAGATTAACTGAAATATTGTAAAAAGTTGTAAAAAAAATCTTCTGATTTATTTGTTGCCATAAATAAAGTTCTATATAAACTAATATTGGTCTTATATCATTTTAGATAATAAATGACACAAGTTCAATGTCACGTAATTAAATATGCAAAAAAAATATACAGACTGGGTAATCCCCTATAGCTGCCTGAATCTAAAATTAGCTTTCTATTATTAGATTTTCATAGAGAGAATTTTACGAAGTTTATAAGTTTAATGCAGGACTATTTAACTTTGACCAAATTGGTAAATATATTCTTTATATGGTTTAAACATAATAATATTTTATTTAGGTTTGAACATAATGATATTTTATAACTTATTTACTAAGTTAACTAAGCTATATTTTCTTTTTGCTTTTGCAAATAGGCCTACTATGAACAACGTAAGTTTTTTCTCTATCTAGGTCACGTGTCTGTTCATACATTTTTCAGTTTGCATAAAAAGTTCCTTATTCATATTGCAAGTATATTTCAAAAAATTATTATTTAGTTGTAACCCTTCACTCGTAAAAATGTGCTAAATTTGTTCCCAATTTAGCCGAATATATGTATTTCATTTGAAATAATTTCTATGAATAAAGTAAGACTTTACATGAATACAGTAAGACTTTATACTAGTGTTCAGGGGTGGATCCAGGATTTCAGGTTAAAGAATGTGAGGGGGGAGGGTAGGGCTGTAATGGTTTACTGGTGCACGTACAGAGGAAAAGAATTTTGCACCAGTTCACATTAAGATTACACTTTTTTTTTTAAAGTCACTGTATAAGTGTTACAGTCCTAGCCGAATGGGCAGTCAGTCGGTGGTAAAAGCACAATGCAAATTTATATTTTGAAGGAATAAAATGATGCATTCTGGCGAGTTTTTGGTCCATATTTCACCTCAATTGATCATTTACAGTTGTGTCACCAAAGTTTAGACTGTCAGGGGTGTAGTAAGGCCTTAATTGGGTCCCAGTTCTGAGCCATGACATACTATCCTGCTATATTGAAATACGTCCTTGAATTTCTCAGGGTCACAAAGCAATTTGAATTTAACTCTGAATACTATGCACTGTCACCGCCCCACGTTGGGTGCCAAATGTCACAGGGTGAGAAAAATGTGTAGCCTGACCGGGACTCGAACCCGGGATCTTCAGAATATTGTTCCGAGAATCTTCTTACAGAGCTATCCTGCCACTTTTCCTATGAATAGTGGACAGTTTTGAACCATGACATAAATATCATATCCTTTAAAATCAATTAACATAGATAAATATCATATATCAATTAATGAAAATTATCAGTATGAAGTGATCTGACCACATCTTCTTTTTTTGGGGGGGACCTTAAATTGGCAGAAACCTTAATTGGGTCCCATTTTGTCCCTTGACAGCAGATCCAAGATTGATGCTTAAATCATGTATTATTCTGCCAATTTAAGGCCACAAAAAAGGAGATGTGGGGTCGTGACTGCATAGAGTTCAGAGTTTAATTCAAATTGCTTTGTGACCCATAGAAATTTGAGAACGAATTTCAATATAACGGGATAGTATGTCATGGTTCAGAACTGTTCACTTAATACAGGGGAAAAATGTGTAAAGGGCAGTATACCTCAGTTGGTAGAGCTGTGGAAAGGTATTTCTGGGGTCCTGAGTTCAAGTCATGTTCAGGCTGCACATTTGCTCACCCTGTTCATCATTTGTTTTGAATTTTAAAGAAAAAATAAATCTAAGAATGCAATTGTTTTTCCTAGCTTCCTAATACTATAACCTCTAACCCAGTCTTGACATGGTCAGTAACCTTAGCAAATTCAAAACTGAGTATGTCTTATACAGTCTAACCTCGGTAACGTGGCCCTCTTTTCACAACAACAGTTTAAATTTTTCCTATGTAGCATTGCCATATGAACCTCCATAAAATTGATACATATCATTCTCCTTGGGTCAATATTATGTGAAATTAAAATGCCCCAGCTTAGATATTTGGTATGTGGCATTGCTTAGTTGACCTCTACAAAAGTTAAATAAATTGTTTAGACTCTGGGGGTCACTTAGTTATTGAAATTATTAATTCCTAAACTATAAAAGCCCAGAACTTTAATAAGGCATGTAGCATTAATTTTTAGTTTTCTACAAAAGTACAATAATATTTCATATCTATCAACTGAAATTTGCCAAACTTTTTTTTAAAGAAAACATTTGAGGTTCTTCTACAATCATGAAGTCTGTTCCCAGCTTTGCCAACAAAAACTTTAATATTGGCCATTATCTTTTTTTTATTTCTTAATGGATTGTCTTGATATTTACATACAACAATTATTTGGACAAGACCTTTATGTAGGCCAAATTGATTGTAACCTTCACTCATTGACATTGACCTTCAAGGTTCAATTATTGAATTTTTCTATAATTTATAAATGGAATGTCTTGATACTTGTGCATAACTATCTTGGACAATATCTTAAAGAATTGTATTAGACATTGAATTATAAATGACCTTGACCTTAAAGGTCAAATGAGTGTAAATTTTCAGGGGTTTTTGTGGGGTTTTTTTTTGCTAATTGGCTATACTATTTTTAGTAATAAATAGATTGTCTTGGGCACAGCAATCTTTGGGACACGACATTAAAGGAGATTGAATAGAACTTGACATTGACTTTAATTTGACCATGACACTGTCACACTAAAGGTCAAAATAGTGAATTTTGCTACAATTGGCCACATTTTTGTTATTTATTTATGGATCTGATTCATACTTGCACAAAAGAACACATATAATACATCATTCTAACATGTTAAGTTATTCAATAATGACCTTTACCTTTCAATGACTATGACCATCAATGTCAAATTATTGAAATTAGTGCAACTTTGTTATTTATTTACAGACATGATTTATACTTGGACAAAAGAACACAAATGACAAATCACATGATATCACATTAGCCTTTAATTGACCTTGACAATCAAGGTCAAACTATTCAAATTTGCTTAAATTGTCATAACTATGTTATTTATGTACAAATTTGATTTATACTATGATAAAAGAACATAAAACCAACATGTTGAATTATTCTCATATGACTTTGACCTCCAATTGACCTTTACTTTAAAAGTCAAATTATTGAAATTTGCTTAAAATTGTCATAACTTTGCACAGATTTCAACACTTGTTTTTTGTCTTATCTGTGCAGACAATCCCTCAGTCATATATGACCTTGATCTTTGACCCATGACCTCTAAGTATGTCTGACGGCATGCACTTGTGATTTTTGAAGGCTGTACATGGACAGACTTCAGTGTTTATATGTTTATAAAGAAAACCCTGGTTTAAGTTCAGAAAAAGAGACCAAAGACAGTTCGCTCAGTTTATTATCTATCAGGAGCTGCAAAAATTATAACTAGAAATGTGTCCATAGGACACGGGTGCCCCCACACTCCACCGATTTGTCAATCTTATGACTCTAGGTCAAATTTTTTTTTTTGGCTACATGTGCCCAAGTTGAAAACTAAAAATCTTTTATTAAGTAAAGGCAAATACTGAATACATCCACAAGACAAGAGCGATCAGTAATCACATGTGTCGCCTCATGATGGCCAATTTCATGTTGGGACAAATTTTGTGACAGACGGACAGACAGACGGACAGTGCACAACTAGACTTGGTACTGATCATTCCTGTAAAGTTTGGATAAAATTGCACCAGTAGTTTATGAGGGTAGTCCGGACAAGCTTTTGCGTATCTTGCAACACACAGAAAAAAAACACCTTTTTATCAAAGGGCCATTACTCAGCCAAAAATCATTCAACCGGAAAACCCGTGCAATATGCGCAAGGACTTGAGCTACAGATCAATCCTGTTAAGTTTCATTGAAATTGCATTAGTGGTATAAGAGAAGTAGTCCAGACAAACTTTAAAAATAAAAATTATTAAAGGGCCATAACTCTAACAAAAATCATTGAACCGGAAAATGCTGACAATATGCACAACTAGACTTGGTACTGATCATTCCTGTAAACTTTGGATGAAATTGCACCTGTAGTTTATGAGGAGTAGTCCGGACAAGCTTTTGTGTATCTGGCAACACACAGAAAAAGAAACCTTTTTATCAAAGGGCCATAACTCGGCCAAAAATCATTCAACTGGAAAACCCTTGCAATATGCGCAAGGACTTGAGCTACAGATCAATCCTGTAAAGTTTCATTGAAATTGCATTAGTGGTATAAGAGAAATAGTACGGACAAACTTTAAAATTAAAAATTATAACTCTGACAAAAATCATTGAACCGGAAAATGCTGACAATATGCACAACTAGACTTGGTACTGATCATTCCTGTAAAGTTTGGATGAAATTGCACCAGTAGTTTATGAGGAGTAGTCCGGACAAGTTTTATGACGGGCGGACGGACAGACGGACAGACAGACACAGACCGACAGACAGACGACGGAGAAGTGATCCCTATATGTCGCCACTACTCCGTAGAGGCGACACAAAAACCCCGAGGTGCATAAGTACACATGCTGACCAACATTCTTGTAAACTTTCAGGCCTACAGGTCATAAACTTTTTGAGTTACGTGCAACACAAGTTAAATATTGTAAATTTTTAATAAGTCAAGGGCAATAACTCTAAAAAAACAAACAAGAGGGCAATGATGGCCCTGAAGTCGCTCACCTGTATATAGGCCCCCGTAGGGGGGCCAGTTTTAACCCCAGGGCTTTTATTGGAACAAACTTTGTAGACACCCATTAGAAGATGTTTCATGCTAAACATCTAAGGTCTAGCTGGTCAAGTTTTTTCTTTACACATATAGTTAAAAACAATGACACACCTGAGGCAGGGCCAGTTTGGACCCAAGGGCTTTTATTTGAACAATCTTCATGCTTAATATCTGAACTCTAGCTATTCGGATTTTTCGAAGAAGATTTTTAAGTTTTTGCTATACACATATAAGGAAAATCAATGAACCCCGGGGTGGGGCCAATTTTGACCCCAGGGCTTTTATTTGAACAAACTTTGTAGACACTAGAAGATGTTTCATGCTTAATATCTAAACTCTAGCTCTTTGGGTTCTTTAAAAGAAGAATTTTTAAGTTTTTACTATATGCATATAGGGAAAATCAATGACCCCCTAGGGCGTGGGGCCAATTTTGACCCCAGGGCTTTTATTTGAACAAACTTGGTAGACACTCACTAGAAGTTGACCACCAAAGGAACATTCCTGCGAAGTTTGGATGAAATTGGCTTAGTGGTTTATGAGGAGATGTCATTTAAAGTAAAAGTTTATGGACAACGGACGACGGACACCCGACGGACGCCGGACGAAAAGCGATCACAAAAGCTCACCCTGTCACTTTGTGACAAGTGAGCTAAAAATATCCACACAAAAATACCAAGGTGAACAACTACAAATGCTGATCAACATTCCTGTAAGGTTTCATGACTCTAGGTCAACTATTTCTTGAGTTACGTGCGACACAAGTTGAAAATTGGAAATTTTTACTAAGTCAAGGAAAATAACTCTAAAAATACTTAAAAAATCCGCACAAAATATCAAGGTGCACAACTACACATGCTGACCAACATTCTTGTAAGGTTTCATGACTCTAGGTCTAATACTTTTTTAGTTACGTGCGACACAAGTTGAAAATTGGAAATTTTTACTAATTTAAGGGCAATAACTCTAAAAGTACTAAATATATCCATACAAAAATACCCAGGTGCACAACTACACAGTCATGCTTATCAACATTCCAGTAAGGTTTCATGACTCTAGGTCAAATCTTTTTTGAGTTACCTGCAACACAAGTTAAAAATTGCAAATTTTAATAAGTCAAGAGCAATAACAATAAAAATACTAATAAATATATCCACATGAAAATACCCAGGTGCACAACTTCACATGCTGATCAATATTTCTGTAAGGTTTCATGACTCTAGGTCAATAACTTTTTGAGCTACGTGCGACAAAAAAAGGGAACGGACGGACAGACTGACAAGGGTAAATCTAAATGCCCCCCCCTATAGTGGGGACACAAAAATCATTATCAGGTAAATTAGAAACCTTCAGGTCATGAAATGAAAATTCAAAAAGGGATAACTAAGATAAAAGGTATTCCCATTCACCCTTTTTCCATTAATGCAATAAAATCACATATAATAAATGATAATACAATTGATTATGATTTATTTTATCTAATAAAACATAATCATTTTTTTCCAGTCAGAAAACAAAATGGCAGAAAATGAAGCAACACTGGACAAAGAGGAGAATGTCAAAGCATCAAAAGAGATAAATAAGCAACAGCTTCCTATTGATCCTAAACAAATAAAAGACATTGAGAGAAACAATACAGAAAATGATATATCAAGAAGCAATGTTCAAAACTTCAGGCAGACTGGTTTAAGTAACACTGGTAATACTACCCTTACAAACAATTCACTAATAACAAAAAGAGGGAAGAATAAGAATGCTGTTCTTAGAAAGTCTAAATCAACTACAGAATTGCCAAAACATTCCAAAGAAAATGCAACATTACTGCATTCCCAGTCTTTTTGTGAGAATTCAAGTCCTAAATCAATAAGGGTAGCCAATGGTCCATTCTTGAAAATGAGAGAAATTGCAGACCAAACAGATCAAAGCATCGACCAACATTTCTGATTCTCTAGATAGTATTGGATGCTAATAAGATTGACTGAACAAACAATTTCGATCTCATCAGCAACAACTGGTTAAAGCTTGACAGTGTTAAACAAGAAAAAAAACAACTTCTAACAATGGAAATCAAGTGTTAGTGTTACCACAACTGAAACAATCATATCAAAATCAGAATGAACGGTGTTACCACAACCGAATTAACTACATCGAACCCAAGATGACGGTGTTAACCACACCTACAACAACCCATCGAACCCAAAAGATGGACGGTGGTTACCACAAAAAAAACCGGGATAACAAAATCGAAACCCAGATGACGTTGTTACCAAAAAAACACTTGAGGAAACAAAACATCGAACCAAGATGAACGGTGTTAGACCCACACCGGCAACTAAAATTTTTGAACCCAGATGACGGTTTGTTACCACACCTAACAAACAACAATCGAACCCAGATGACGGTGGTTAACCAAACAGCGATAACAACATCGAACCCCAAGATTGGACGGTGTTACCACACCATCAACAACATCGAACCCAGATGACGGTTGTATACAACAACGATAACGACATCGAACCCAGATGACGGTTAACCACACCTTTAACAACAACATCGAACCCAGATGACGGTTGTTACCAAAAAAGCTACAACAACATGCGAATCCAGATTTGAACGGTGTTACCACACCCGATAACTACATCGAACCCAGATGACGGGTGTTACCCACACCTACAAACTACATCGAACCCAGGATGACGGTGTTTACCACACCTACAACAACATTCGAACCCGAAGATGACGTGTTACCACACCGATAACAAACATCGAACCCAGATGACGGTTGTTACCACACGGCAAAGACAACATCGAACCCAGATACGGTGTTACCACACCGACAACAACATCGAAACCCAGATGACTCGTTTACCACACAACGACAACAAACATCGAACCCAGCGATGACGGTGTTACCAAAAACCTACAACAACATCGAACCCAGATGACGGTGTTTACCACACCGATAACTACATCGAACCCAGATGACGGTGTTACCACACCTACAACAACATCGAACCCAGATGACGGTCGTTACCACACCGGCAACAACATCAAACCCAGATGACGGTGTTACCACAAACCGGGCAACAACATCGAACCCAGATGAACTGTGTTACCACACCGGCAACAACATTCAACCCAGATGACGGTGTTACCACACCGGCAACAACATCGAACCCAGATGACGGTGTTACCACACCGACAACTACAACGAACCCAGATGACGGTGTTACCACACCAGCAACAATATCGAATCCAGATGACGGTGTTACCACAACGATAACTACATCAAAATCAGATCACTGTGTTACCACACCAACAACTATATTGAATTCAAAGATCAACGTTTTTTACCAACACCAATCAACTATATCAAAAATCAAATCACTTGTGTTACCACAACCAACAACTATATCAAAAATCAGCGCTGTCTGTGTTACCAAACACCACCAACTGTATATCGAAATTTCAGCTGTTCTTTTATTATCAACAAACCCAACCAGTATTGAGTCACCTCAACAACAACATCGGAGAACTTATACAAGCTACCCAAACACTTCAAAATTATATAACAAGATAATCAAAATGATCAAAACTAAACATTTCTGTCGTTCCCATTAAACAGAAACAACAGTTCAAGCCAACAAGGGATAAGCCTCCAAGAGAGACAAACTATGTATGAATGAACAATCCAATGCCCATACAAGGAAAACCAATGTCCTTTTACACTCATCTTCAACCAACCTTAAATATATTTTAAAAGTCTACAAAGAAAACATGGCATGAAAACTGTAAAAAAATAAATTGAGCCATTCCATGGAGAAACACTGCCCTCAAATGAAGAAAAAAAGAGTTTAAAAATAAAAAGAGATTAAAACCCAACGGGCTCTTTGAAGCGTTTCACAAGAGGGGGCAAAAAACCCAATTTCCCAAAAGATTCAAATCACAAAAAAGAGCCAAAAATTTAAAAATCTCCATTGCACTTTTAAAAATAAGCAAATTTTGGGCTCATTCAAAAAAGAAATTTCATCAAAACAAAATTGAAAGTACCCAAAAGCATCATTCCCAAGGGGATTTATCACCAAAAAAACCCACATACCAAAATACCATCAGTATAAACCCCAAATCTTCTTTCATTATCATCACAAAATGTAACCCCTAAAAAATTTTTTTAAAATTCCCAACCCAATCATCTTTAAACCCCTTTAATTTACCCCAATTTACAAAAAACAAAAAGGAAAAAGGGGGTTGAGAGATAAAAAATTTTCCAAAATTCCAAATAAAACAAAAAACAGGTAAGAAATGTAGCTTGTTACATTTCAAAACAATTGAAATCAAAATGTCAATGATTAACCTTTATTCTATCATGGTGATGTGACTAAGTGGTTTAGTTTACACATTAGACTAGGAACTTAAGGATTGCTGCCGGTGTGGGTTTGAACCGCCTTAAGGGCAAGCCATAGTTTCCTAAAAACTTTACACTCATTGCTTAGTACTGGCTACTTCCAGAAATGGATTCGAAAGTGTGTCTGTAAGCTTATAGATTCCTACACAATGAAACTGAAGTAAATTCTGTATAAACTAAATCTTGTAATCTAATTATTTAGCTCAGTGTTGGGCTTACAGACGATTTTCATTCAAATCCTGGCAATAGTTTTTCTGTAAAAATTTGATTGACACAATATTTTAGAGCCATTTGTTTACTTCCTTTATTGAATGATAAACCCTAGGTAAAATTAAAATTTACCTATAAAAAAATTTTTCTATAAAAACCATGACTTTTTTAAAAATATTAAACCCAATTTAATTTTTGGAAAATGCCCAAAGAAGGAAAAGCTTTAAAGTCTTAAATATTGAATTTTGTATTAATTAAAAATAAAGGGAATTTTTTTAAAAGAAAAATAGTTTTTAATCACTCTTTGGTATGACATATTCACTTAAATATGCAAAACACTTTTCCAATTTAAGCCTGAACTTAAACCACTTTTAGATATTTCTTGCATTTTTACAGATGCCAACAAGTAGTAGAGAACACCACCCGTCATTTGAATGACCTTGGCTCATTGGGAAGACAGTAGACCAGAGGCAGAATCAACTCACAGACAAACCTGTCACCTCCAGAAGTTGACTGTTTTTCACCTTCAAATGTTTCCTACAACCTCTTCACAGAAATTCTTCAACATTTATCTAACCAATGTCCTCAACAGAGACTTCCCTGAACCAATCCACAATGTCATCGAATGATGGTCAGACAGAGCTTCTATCCAAAACAGCAACAATATTCACCAATTTGGTAGATTACGTAGATTGGCAAACTAAGTAATGCTTACAGGTTCATTGGATTTTTCTTGTTGTTTTTTTTTTTTCGTTTCACAATTTAGGTTATAAGGAGCTGAAACAGTAAAATTGATTTTGGCTAACATTGGGTGTTACAAACTTTTAACAACACCAGAGCTAAAAACAACATCACCTGCTAAAGATGCATAGAATGCACATATCAAAGTAGTCAATAACTAGATTAAGGTATGCACTTCACAATAACTAGATTAAGGTATGCGATTCATTCTGTTTAATGTAAAAATTTAACGACAAAAGGAAGTCTGCATTCAGGACTTTAAAAGGCCAGTTTAAGGTTTTGCACATTGTCTCATTTAAAGTCTCCTCATCACTATCCACACTGTCTTTTTTAGAGACTGTAAGGCCTTTTTATTGTCATTCTCATTTTTAGGACAATGCTAAAATTATAGTTCATTTCCAGGTCTAAAAGAACTATGTTCAGCTTTCTTTTTTATCTATGATAGTAAAGTTGAATTTTTTATATTTTCTTAAACTTTCAATTCTTAAATATTTAGAATCAAGCTTAACAAGGGAAGGGCGGCGAGACATAGTACTTCTTCATGCTGAGGCTGACACAGACCTAGCTCAGACATGCGAGGGATACATCCTCACTGAGGATGTTGGTACAGGAAAATTCATAAACTTTACAGCCTGGGATCTATTTTCTGAGATTGAGACCAGTGGGTAGAAAACAATGAGGAGCCTGGAAAAATTTTAACATATAAATTATAATAAAACACATTCTAAGTTCTTGGTACTGCAAAAACCTAAAAGAATGACATTTAGCAATGTTTCTAACATGAAAAATAATTTAACTAAAGGATTAAAGATGGAAAATTGGAAAAAAGAAGATAGGGAGTAATTCCAATCTGGGCCTGACCAATGATTGCAGAGGAATCTGATAAGGAGTTTAAGTATTATAAAAAGGATTTTGAATATTTCACTTCTTAATTAAAACCGGTAATTCAAGGGTTGGTGGCCAAGCGATATATTAGATTTGTTAAAAGAAGAACAGTTTAATCAAAAGGCCCAGAAAAAAAATTTCCAAATGAAATTTTTTTGGAATGAAATATCCGAAATCTCTGTTTTATGTTTGCATTTTTCATTCACTTTAATTTATTTGGATTTAAAAGAAAATAAGAGAGGAAGTGTAATGGCAACGATCTAATTATAAAACTCTTTGTTAATCAAAACATAAATTGTGGCAAAATAGAGCATTCAACCCAAATCTTGCTGGAGTTAATGAGGTCAAAAAATCCATGGCAGTTAATATACATTTTGTGTAACACATGGAAGTTTAATTTGTAAATAAAAATCCAAACACATCCTAAGAAAGATGGGAGCAATTTAACGCATTAAAACAATTTGAGTATACACAAAGTAGAAAAGCTATAGCCTACATTAACTGAATTGAAAAATGTTGATAAATAACAAAGGACCTCATTCAAAAGTGAAACGAATTTTTTCCAACTTCATGTAAAGAGTCAATTTCACCTTAAAACGGGAATTAAAAAAAGGCTATATCAAAATAAAATTTTTTTGAAAAAATTTCCATTGAAAGAAATTTATTTTTGCTTTAAAAAAATGTTTCAAAAAATTTGTCCCAAAAAAAATTTTCTAGTTATTTAAAAACACATTGGGAAAAAAAGAAATGTAAAAAAAAAATTTTAAAAAAGGATTAAAATTAAAACTGAACTTTTAAATTTTTTTTTAGGGGTTTAAAATAAATGCATGTCCCATTTGTTTTTAAAGGGAAAATTATACACAAACAAAAAAATTTTTTTTAAAAAAAGGGTATCATTCTTTTTTCAAACAATTAAAACAGTATTTTTGTTTTTGTAAACTATAGTCCAAGAAATTAGTGAAATAATTGTGCACCTTCTGTGAAAAGCATGAAACTTGGCATGGTAACAGGAAATGATATTTCAATTCATTTCAGCCTGGGATCCACATTTTTAAAATCCAAGATGGCCGCCAAAATCCTAGATGGCCGCCAAACTGTACAATGTACATGAGAAAATGAAATTATTTATGGCATGAAAATGATATAAATGACATTGTAGGTCAAAATAGTAATTTCTTGGAAAAAAGCTTTAGTAGCATTTAGTATAAGATTCAATATGGCTTCCAAATCCAAGATGGCCGCCATTAAATAATGATTTTTGAACAACTTTCTATGATATGGATAATTTATATGATCAACACTGTTCATACACATAACACACTAATAAACTGGTCATCCTGCACAAAAACTGCACACATAGGTGTACATTCACAGAGAAAAAAACTTGCATTTATGAATTTAACCATGAGAGCACATTATTTTGCTTGATATTTCGAAGAATAGGGAGTGATATTGTACACAGAAGACGTCAGTTTTCCAGTTTGGCTAAGGTTTTGCATGCAAATTGGTTTTGTAAAAATTACATAATAGAATAGGTATAAACCACATACACTTATTTATGAGCATAATATAAGGTCACAAAGGCCAATAACTCTATAATGGATTTTGACAGAATTATGGCCCTTTTGAATGTAGAGAATTCTTCATTATCTAGGTTCTTGTTTTTAGCTATCAAGCATTGAGAACTGTCGAACACTCAATGATGTCCTACTGATAGCTCTTGTTTATGTGCATGATTTTTACACCATGCTAACCGCTAATTTTAACGATGGCCCCATGTTACCTTATTATCAAAACATAACATATAAGCGAGTTTCTTTCTGCGGAAAACAACATATCGTAGTATCACCGAAACAGTCACATCCATTTATGCAAGAATGACTCTAATACATGTTTTTGTGCATCCACATAGATCTGTAGAAGTTAAATCCTGTGTTAATAGGATGAGGGCTTTAAATGGGTCATCGCGCTTCTGTAGATGTTAATGCATGAAAAGGGTAAAATAATCCTCTATAACAATGTTTTGTATATTTAAGAGCACACAATTCTTTAGCTACCCTTGCAGAAATATATACTGGTATTTAAAAAGTCCCAGTATTTCCCAGTTATTATCCTAGAAAATTCCAGAATGTTAAAACCAGTCTTGGCTATTCTAGTATGGCCTAGGAAATACCAGTTACTGAGAACTAGGCATTTCTAATAATTTTTAAACAACTCATCAATTTCTAAGTTAAACTAGGAATTGTAATTTATTTTCTGAGATTTCTAAGACTTAAGATTTTCCAAAATTACTTAGAATTTATCTTGTAGAACAAAATCCTTAACATCTGTGCTAAATTCCTTGAATCTTACATAAATTCCTAAAGACTAGGAATTCTCTTTGTTGAATAAAGAAGGAAGACAATAAAATTGAAAATAAAAATGTTTTCTTTCTTTTTTTAAATAAAACAACATACTGATCTAGATCCATTTGATAATATTTTTCTAGGATTACTATTATTATTATTATTTAATTGAAATTTAATAATCAATTGACCTTAATGGTCAACCTGCATTATGACAATTTTATCATTGGCCATTTAATTAATAGATAATAGGAATATATAATCCAAAAAGAAATAACAAATGTACAGGCACTCCAAGTAAATCAAAAACGTATTATAAACCTTAAAAAATAATTGACATCCTGAAGTATGTAATTTTTATCAGTTTGTAGAGCTACTTTTAGCGCTGTCAAATTGCATCCACTGATGTCAATGCTTCAGTGCACAGGCTGTGTGTATAAACCACTTCATACACGGCTTATACTGCCTAGTGTTGACATTTTTTATTGAGTGTGATTTGAACATATGTAGAATCTAATAAGGGGTGGATTTAAGGTGATTATTATTGCATAGTTGAAAATCCCATGTGACAAATTGACTCTTGTGCAGATTTTTTCACGTGTCAAATTTGTGCATTTCCAAAATTTTCACGAGTCAAAACCCCCCGAATCCCCGCGTCAATCGAGAGTCCTGAATTAAAGTAGGCCTATATGTGGCAGGTCATATTTATGCTGACGGAAATTAAACGATGATAACTTAGTCTTTAACTAACCAGCGAACCTTTACGATTATACGTACTCGAGCAAATATCCGTATATTTACGCTAACCGAGACGAGCATAAATTTCATGACGTATTGGATACGTATATACTGATGACGTAGCAACACAATTGTTTTGGAAACTACTGTAGCTTTGTATGAAATTCAAGCGCTTGTTGGGCTTAAAATAATAGATTTTGTGAAATAAAAATTCAACGATATAATTGAAATTTATTCAGTCATTGTATTGACGGCAAAAAACGGAACTACACGGAATTTTGCGAATCAAGCACATGTTACTGACGTAGGTATACAGGTTTTTTATTACGTAGAACACAGGTTTATTGTGCGCGCTAATAATTCAAAGAGGCAGACACACTTCGTCTCTATCAACAGTGAACTGATATGTCTCCCCAATAAAGACAGATACAACGAGGAAGGTGAAATAGCTCAAGCAAATTATCAGAGGAAGACCTTCAAAGCTGCAATCGGTGAAATTCACTGTAAAGTATTATCATAAACGCACTGATTTTTTCCAAACAGAGC
Organism: Ruditapes philippinarum; assembly: GCF_026571515.1. NCBI lineage: Eukaryota > Metazoa > Mollusca > Bivalvia > Venerida > Veneridae > Ruditapes > Ruditapes philippinarum. The sequence goes on along the minus strand of NW_026866030.1, from coordinate 183,471 downwards.
CGGCGTGTTTATGACCCCTAGAAAAAAATGAAGAGTCTAGAGATTATTTTAATGACCTTTCTTCACTTCTAAAAGCATTATTTTGTAACAATTTGCCGACTGTAACAATAGAAATAATAATTGTATTTCCAGCTTATTCCTAGTTACAGTTAAGATACTTAAACCTTACTGGAAAAATGCGTAAACGGACATTTGTGACATATTTTCGCGACCTGTTTTTATTTATTTCTTTGTTGAACAGGAAAGATATAATAATAATAAATAAAAAACAAAGCATCGTTGAAGATGGCTGTGCTTCCATGCAGGAAATTATTTGCCTATGCCCCCTAAAAGTTTAAAATATTGTTTTGAAAAATGCATGGCTAGCAAGTTTTTTTTTACCCCCAGACAGTTGAGTTCAATACCATAGTATGCAGACAGTTCACTACCTTAGCAATTTTGAACTTGTATTAGAAAAAAAAAGTTTTTCATAAAGAAACAATATTTTTATATCACCATTAATTTATGTAGATCTAGTTATAATATTATATATTAGAATATGATAAACAAGATCAACAAGAAAAGATGATGTTTAATAAGCCTACATCATGTCTGTGTTTTAAAATAACACATTACTGACTGTATTTTTAAATCACAATAAGATACCTCCAAAAATTTATTTGAAACAGAAATCATGTTTTCTGTTTGTTTTTGATTTGTTTGTGTGTGTTTGTGTGTGATTTAATCTCTAGATTTCTGTGCATGTATAGGAATTATTGGACCACTAAAAAGTTGTCTAGGCCACCAAAATTTATCGGTCATTCAGTGGTCCAGGTGACAGCCTAGCTAAAATGGTTTGTCTTTGACACTGTCTAAGCCTATACTAGAGAATCTGAATACTGGTCCATTAAAATAAATCCCACATGATGATTTGCAAAGAACAAAAATAGCACAAACAGTGTCATACTTTAAGCACTAACCTGAATACATTGCCTTAATCTCAGTCATTGAATTTAAGATTTTTGAATATACTCGTCCAAATTCCAGTTTTGAATTTATTCTACTATATATTTAACTAAATTCTCTTAAAATTTACACTGGTCATGGGCCACCGGGCCAGTGCTAAATTCGATGACTGTAATCTGTTATTGTATTAGGGGGCAGGACGTGAAGTGGTTGAACACGCTTGAACAAGATATTTTTGTGGCCCCACTTTAGTGGCGGGCATTTAGATTTACCCTTGTCCGTCAGTTCTCTTTTGTGTCGGATGTAACTCAAAAAGTATTTGACGTAGAGTCATGAAACTTTACAGGAATGTTGATCAGCATCTGTAGTTGTGCACCTGGGTATTTTTGTCTGGATTTATATAGTATTTTTAGAGTTATTGACCTTCACTTAGAAATTTTTTGCAATTTTCAACTTGTTGCATGTAAATCAAAAAGGATTTGACATAGAGTCATTAAACCTTACGGGAAGGTCGGTCAGCATATGTAGTTGTGCACCTTGGGTTCCGCTTGTGGATTTATCCCGTATTTGTAGAGTTATTTCCCTTGACTTCGTAAAAACTGTTTCATTATGTTGTGTTATTTGTTCCTTGAGTGCTAATGAGTTAGAATCAACCAACTTTACAGAAATAATGATCAACATCACTAAATTACAGGAATAACAATGATAATAATTAATAATAAAAAAAATACACAGTATATTTTCATTAGTTTAACTTTTTTGGAGCTCTAAGTGTGACCTTGACCTTTGACCTGGAGACCTGGATCATGCATGGAGCAATACATATCATGGTGGTGAACATTTCCATAAAGTATTATAAAAATTCTTCCATACATGTAGGAGATATGCTGCAGACAAAATCTGGATATTTCACCATCTTTAGTGACCTTGACCTTGCATATATTGACCTAAAGTACATGTGTCACAGCCGTTGTCATGATAATGACCATTTGTGTTACAATCCATCAATAAATGATGATTAAATCGTCCCTATACACATCTTCATATTTTTATCTAAACTTTGACCTCTATGTGTGACCTTGACCTTGGCTGCAGGGACCTGAATTTTGTGCGCGACACTCCGCCTCACAATGGTGAACATTTGTGCCAAGTTATATTGAAATCCCTCCATGCATGTGGAAGTTTTGCTCCGGACAAGCGTTTTTCAATGAGCTCTAAGTGTGACCTTGACCTTTGACCTAGAGACCTAGTTCATGTGCGTGACATGGCTTCTCATAATGGTGAACATTTCTATGAAATTTCATTAAAATCCCTCCATGCGTGTAGGAGATATGCTCCGGACAAAATCTTGATATTTCATCATCTTTAGTGACCTTGACCTTGTATATATTGACCTAAATTATATGTATCACAGCCATAGTCTTGATAATGACCATTTGTGTTACAATCCCTCAATAAATGATGACTAAATGGTCCATATACACATCTTCATATTTTTATCTAAACTTTGACCTCTATGTGTGCCCTTGACCTTGGCCGCAAGGACCTGAATCTTGCGCGCGACACTCCGCCTCACAATGGTGAACATTTGTGCCAAGTAATATTGAAATCCCTCTATACATGTGGAAGTTTTGCTCCTGACAAGCATTTTTCAATGAGCTCTAAGTGTGACCTTGACCTTTGACCTAGAGACCTGGTTCATGTGCGCGACACTGCTCCTCATAGTGGTGAACATTTCTATGAAGTTTCATTAAAATCCCTCCATACATGCAGGAGATATGCTCCGGACAAAATTAGACGCCGCCCGCCCATACGCCCGACCGCCCGCCCGCCAGGGGCATTCCCATAATACGTCCCGTTTTTCAAACGGGCGTATAAAAATTGGAGATTAACTAAACAAGATATGTTTGTAAAACATGTATGCCCCCTATCAGCAGCCAATTAGTCATGTGATAGGGTTATTATGCATGACTTCTGACCCAGTGATCAAACAATTAATAAGGGTTATCAAGTATCTACTGGTCATGACCTTAACCTTTGACCCCTTGACCCAAAACTCAATAGGGGTCATCTGCTCGTCACGACCAATCATCATACAAAGTTTGAAGTTCCTAGGCCTAAGCCTTTTTAGTTAATTGATCGGGAACCGTTTTAACATACAAGGTCAATGTGACCTTGACCTTTGACCCCTTGACCCCAAAATCAATAGCGGTCATCTGCTGGTCATGACCAATCACCATACCATGTTTGAAGTTCCTAGGCCAAAAGGGTTCTTAAGTTATTGATTTGAAAGCATTTTTACCTACAAGGTCAATGTGACCTTGCCCTTTGACCCCTTAACCCCAATATCAATAGGGGTCATCTACTGGTCATGACCAATCACCATACCAAGTTTGAAGTTCCTAGGCCTAAGGGTTCTTTAGTAATTGATCGGAAAACGTTTTTACTTAAAAGGTAAATTTGACCTTGACCTTTGACCCCTTGACCCCAAAATCAATAGGGGCATCTACTGATCATGACCAATCACCATATCAAGTTTGAAGTCCCTAGGCCTAAGGGTTCTTTTGTTATTGATCGGAAACTGTTTTTACCTACAAAGTCAATGTGACCTTGACCTTTGACCCCTTAACCCCAAAATCAATAGGGGTCATCTGCTGGTCATGACCAATCACCATATCAAGTTTGGAGTCCCTAGGCCTAAGGGTTCTTTTGTTATTGATCAGAAACTGTTTTTACCTACAAAGTCAATGTGACCTTGACCTTTGACCCCTTAACCCCAAAATCAATAGGGGTCATCTGCTGGTCATGACCAATCACCATACCAAGTTTGAAGTTCCTAGGCCTAAGGGTTCTTTCGTTATTGATCGGAAATCGTTTATACCTACAAGGTCAATGTGACCTTGACCTTTGACCCCTTAACCCCAAAATCAATAGGGGTCATTTGCTGGTCATGACCAATCACCATACCAAGTTTGAAGTTCCTAGGCCTAAGGGTTCTATTGTTATTGATCAGAAACCGTTTTTACCCAAGAGGTCAATGTGACCTTGACCTTTGTCCCCTTGACCCCAAAATCAATAAGGGTCATCTACTGGTCATGACCAATCACAATACCAAGTTTGAAGTTCCTAGGCCTTAAAGTTCTTTAGTTATTGATCAGAAACCGTTATTGCTTACAAGGTCAATGTGACCTTGACCTTTGACCCCTTGACCCCAAAATCAATAGGGATCATCTACTGATCATGACCTATCACCATACCAAGTTTGAAGTTCCTAGGCCTTTAGGTTCTTTAGTTATTGATCGGAAACTGTTTTTGCTTACAAGGTCAATGTGACCTTGACCTTTGACCCTTTGACCCCAAAATCAATAGGGGTCATCTACTGGTCATGACCAATCACCATACCAAGTTTGAAGTTCCTAGGCATTAAGGTTCTTTAGTTATTAATCGGAAACCGTTTTTGCTTACAAGGTCAATGTGACCTTGACCTTTGACCCCTTGACCCCAAAATCAATAGGGGTCATCTACTGGTCATGACCAATCACCATACCATGTTTGAAGTTCCTAGGCCTTAAAGTTCTTTAGTTATTGATCGGAAACCGTTTTTGCTTACAAGGTCAATGTGACCTTGACCGTTGACCCCTTGACCCCAAAATCAATAGGGATCATCTACTGATCATGACCAATCACCATACCAAGTTTGAAGTTCCTAGGCCTTAAGGTTCTTTAGTTATTGATCGGAAACCGTTTTTGCTTACAAGGTTAATGTGACCTTGACCTTTGACCCCTTGACCCCAAAATCAATAGGGGTCATCTACTGGTCATGACCAAACACCATACCAAGTTTGAAGTTCCTAGGCCTAAGGGTTCTTTAGTTATCACTCGGAAACCATTTGGTCTACGGACCGACCGACCAACGGACCGACGGACTGATGGACCGACAAGTGCAAAGCAATATACCCCCTTTTCTTCGAAATGGGGGCATAAATATTGTAAAAAGTTGTAAAAAAATCTTCGATTTATTTGTTGTCATAAATAAAGTTCTATATAAACTATTATTGGTCTTATATCATTTTAGATAACAAGAGGGCCATGATGGCCCTACATTGCTCACCTGACTTATCAAACTCATCCAAACAATTACCTAGACAAGCATTCTGACCAAGTCTCATGACAGGTGAGTCAAAAATGTGACCACTACAGTGTTAACAAGGATTATCCATATTTGAGCAGTGCGACCTAGTTTTTTACCCAGGTGACACATACTTAAACTTGACCTAGAAATCATCAAAACAAACTTTCAGACCAATTTCCAGGATACTTGGATCAAAACAGTAGCAACTAGAGTGTTAACAAGATTTTTCTATTTTTTGCTCCGGTGACCTAGTTTCACATGCGATTTCGAACTCATCCAAGCAATTACCTAGACAAGCATCCTGACCAAGTTTGATGATAATTGAGTCGAAAATGTGACCACTAGAATGTTAACAAGGTTTTTCCATATTTGGGCGGTGTGACCTAGTTTTTCATCCAAGATGACCCATGTTCGATCTTGACTTAGAAATCATCAAAACAAACTTTCAGACCAATTAACAGAATATTTGGATCACAACAGTAGCCACTAGAGTGTTAACATGATTTTTCTATTTTTAGCTCCTGTGACCTAGTTTTTCATCCGAGATGACCCATGTTCGATTTATTCCCAGCAATGACATAGACAAGTTTCCTGACCAAGTTTGATGACAATTGAGTCAAAATTGTGACCACTAGAGTGTTAACAAGGTTTTTTTATTTTTAGCTCCTGTGACCTAGTTTTTCATCCGAGATGACTCATGTTCGAACTCATCCGAACTATCACCTAGACAAGCATCTTGATCAAGTTTGATGATGACTGATGCAAAAATGTGACCGCTAGAGTGTTAACAAGGTTTTTCTATTTTTAGCTCCGTGACCTACTTTTTCATCTGAGATGACCCATGTTCAAACTCATTCGAGCTATCACCTAGACAAGCATCTTGACCAAGTTTGATGATGATTGATGCAAAATTGTGACCGCTTGAGTGTTAACAATGTTTTTCTATTTTTAGCTCCAGTGACCTACTTTTTCATCCGAGATGACCCATGTTTAAACTCATCTGAGCTATCAACTAGATAAGCATCCTGACCAAGTTTGATGATGATTGATGCAAAAATGTGACCGCTAGAGTGTTAACAAGGTTTTTCTATTTTTACCTCTGGTGACCTACTTTTTCATCCGAGATGACCCATGTTCGAACTCATCCGAGCTATCACCTAGACAAGCATCTTGACCAAGTTTGATGATGATTGATGCAAAAATGTGACCGTTAGAGTGTTAACAAGGTTTTTCTATTTTTAGCTCCAGTGACCTACTTTTTCATCCGAGATGATCCATGTTCAAACTCATCCGAGCTATCAACTAGATAAGCATCCTGACCAAGTTTGATGATGATTGATGCAAAAATGTGACCGCTAGAGTGTTAACAAGGTTTTTCTATTTTTAGCTCCGGTGACCTACTTTTTCATCCGAAATGACCCATGTTCCAACTCATCCGAGCTATCACCTAGACAAACATACTGACCAAGTTTGATGATGATTGAGGCAAAAATGTGACCTCTAGAGTGTTAACAAGGTTTTTCTTTTTATAGCTCTTGTGACCTAGTTTTTCATCCGAGATGACCCATGTTTAAACTCATCCGAGGTTTCAACTAGATAAGCATCCTGACCAAGTTTGATGATGATTAAGGCAAAAATGCGACCGCTAGAGTGTTAACAACTAAATGTGAATGGACGGACGACGGACGGACGACGGACAATCATCGATCCTAAAAGCTCACCCTGAGCATGCTCAGGTGAGCTAAAAAATGACACAAGTTCAATGTCACGTAAGTAAATATGCAAAAAAAAATATACAGACTGGGTAATCCCCTATAGCTTCCTGAACCTAAAATTAGCTTTCTATTATCAGTAGAGAATTTTACGAAGTTTAAGTTTAATGCAGGACTATTAACTCCAACCAAATTGGTAAATATATTCTTTATATTGTTTAAACATAATGATATTTTATCATTGTTTGAACATAATGATATTTTATAACTTTAATTATTAACTATGTTTACCAAGCTATCTTTTTTTTTTTTTGCCTTTGAAAATAGGCCTACTATAAATAACATTTTTTCTCTATCTACGTCACACTGTTCATACTTTTTTCAGTTTGCATTAAAAGTTCCTTATTCATATTGCAAGTATATTTTCAAAAAATTATTATTTAGTTGTAACCCTTCACTCGTAAAAAAGTGCTAAATTTGTTCCCAATTTAGCTGTATATATCTATTTCATATAATTTCTATGAATACAGTAAGACTTTATACTAGTGTTCAGGGTTGGATCCAGGATTTCGGGTTAAAGTGATGTGAGGGGGGAGGGTAGGGCTGTAATGGTTTACTGGTGCACTGATATATTGCAGTACAGAGGAAAAGAATTTTGAACCAGTTCACATTAATTATACTTTTTTTTTTTAAATACAATTTACACTGTATTGTTACAGCCCTAGCCGAATGGGCAGTCAGTCAGTGGTAAAAGCACAATGCCAATTTATATTTCGAAGGAATAAAATGATGCATTCTGGCGAGTTTTTGGTCCATATTCTACCTCAATTGATCATTTACAGTTGTGTCAGGAAAGTTTAGACTGTCAGGGGACTGTAGCAAGGCCTTAATTGGGTCCCAGTTCTGAGCCATGACATACGAGGGTTGTCCAAAAAATTCGTGAACTGCAGTTATTGTCGGGAGAGTTATTAATAAAAACAAATTAATTATATATCACTTGAAGGGAAAATTTGTCTCAAATAAGAAAACAAAAGAAAAAGCCGAGTAACCGGCGAGTCGTATAAAAGAATGGTCATTAAGTTACCTTAGTAACGTAATACCGGCGCACAACAAAAAATTAGGTTAGTTTATTACTGTAATTGTATTAATTGTTTGTTGCTTGTGAAGTGGCATTTGCTTTTTATGTTATAATTTGTTTTACTGTCAACAGAGAAATGATTGGGTGCAAAGTATTTTGTAGTTTTTATTGTTCTTATGCAACAAACATGTAACATATTCCACCAATGCACGAAGATATTGGACAACCCTCGTCACATAAGCCGGCATTACGGCCGGACGTCTGCCTGACGGGTTGTCATCGTCTTCTGACTCTCGCCCTTCTACAGAGCGTTTGTGCCATTTAAAAACCAGCCTGCGTGACATTGAACTTGTCCCGCTTGCCCTTTTAAGTTTTTTCAGAACTTCTTTGTAGGTATCTGTTGCAGGCTGTCCAGCACCTTCTGACAAAAAATTAGGGCAAATTTTAGGGCAATTTTTAAGAAATTTTAGGGCTAAAATTAGGAATTTTAGGGTAAATAAAAGAAATTTTAGGGCTAAAATTTGGAATTTCATAACTAAATTATGGCCTCAAAAGACCATGATATGGGCTCAACTTTGTATATTTGACACAAAAGTAACTCACAAATAATGCTCTAGTTGGGTTATAGCAAAGGTGTTACCAGTGTTCCATAGTCACCAGTGAAGAAATGGATGCACTGGTCAACTGCCTTTATAAAGAGCTGAAAAACTACATTAAAACATAACTAGAATGATAATATTTTCAAAGTTATAAGTATCCCGGAACAACCAATATTCAATTAGTTAAGCTTTGCTTAGCCAATAATAAAAGGAAGGGGAAATTATGCTGCTATAAATGCATTTATTATAAACATTTATTCATTTTAAGGTTGGTACATTTTCAACAAGTCTTGATCTTTCTAAAAAAAAATTTAAAAAAAATGACCCACTCAAGTCATTCCCAGGAATATAAAAACTTAAATTCAAACAGCAGGGTATACACCTATGAAGAATTTGTTAAAGATAAATCAGGCTACTAACAATTGTAGAAAATTTCACAACAGTGTCAGTTTTTTTAATGATTTTCAACAGATTTTTTTCCAGATTTTAAAAAACTTACACTATATGTTATAACATATGTTCAGTACATGTTAATATGTACAAAAAGGGCAGCTGAAGGTGTCACTTCTTAGTACCCTAATTGGGTAGCAATATGGTTAAAGCATCCAATCATTACTTTCAGTTTACCTTACCCACTTTATAATTAGCAATGGAAACTTGTCTAGATCTGCCAGCTGGTATCACTTACAAAAGATCTGTTCTACAGATAACTTGATTACAAATTAAGATTTTATTAATAAGGACCCCTACATAAAGTTTGATGAAATTTAGTGGTTCATCATGTAAATAGTTGCTTTAAATACACCTAAGACTGAGGTAAATGGTAAAACTCTGTAGCCAATAAAAATGTAACTTCCTTGGAAATTTTTTTATCACAATTTTAAACACTGGTGACTATTTTGATATAGTCACAGTCGGACAATTTTCATTGTTCCATTTAAAACAAACAGTTTCTTATTATTTTTCTGATAACATCTGGCAATTAATCAAGTATGGCATTTCTGCAGGAGTTGAAGTAAATACATGTGACTTTATGCAATTTAGTCAGACATGACATCAGCTCCACTGACTGTGTTCGAATTGAGGTTGTGATTGAAACATGGTTGTTTCGCGATATGTTTATCACAAAAGATAAAAAATTAGGAATGTAAGTGAAAAAATAGGGCTTTTTTAGGAATTCCCTTTGAATTTTTCATTTTTTTAGGAATTTTAGCCAAACAGAAAAAAATTAGGATTTTTTAGGAATTTTAGGGACGCTGGACAGCCTGCAGTGTTGGTGTTTTACCAATACTTGCACAAAATTTAATGATCATCCGTATTTCAAGACGTTTAGCGACTGACATTTTCATGTAATTACAGTATTGACGACCACACACAAATGTTTGTTTACGACTGTTACAATAAGGTAAATGACGTCATATTTTCTAGTGACGTTAGGAATACGTACACACACAAAGAACTTATAGTGAAAAAGCTTAAAAATTTAAATCAGAAATCTTGAAATTCAGTCTATTTGTTGCCATAGCAACCAGAATTTTCAACATAGAAAAAAAGAAAAAGATGTGCATAATCTCCAGACTGCCATCTACCCATATTTTAAGTTTCATAAAAATATTTTCAGTACTTTTTGAGTTACCACTGGATCCAGTTTATGTGTTGAATTTGCCATATTTTCAGACTATTTGTTGCCATAGCAACCAGAATTTTCAACATAGGAAGAAAAGAAAAAGATGTGCATAATCTCCATACTGCCATCTATCCATATATCAACTTTCATTAAAATATTTTCAGTACTTTTTGCGTTATTGCGGGATCCAGTTTTGTGGACAGACAGACTGACAGACGGTCAGACAGATGGATGGAGGGTAAACCTAAAGACCCCTCCGGTTAAACCGGTAGGGGACTAATAACCTTTCATTTTCCCAATGTACTAAACATTTCCTAGTCAATTTTTTACCTTCACGTGTGGTCTTGACCTTAAGCTGGCACAAGGGTAAGATGGGTTATGCACATTGCCCAGTTGGGGAGAACATTTGAGTAAAGTTTGAAGAAAATCCTTCCATTAGTATAGAATGAAAGAAAAACCAATTATATATAATTATGTATTAAGTTATAGTAAAAAAATATCATTTATTAACATTAATTCCAAGATCAAGGGGAATAATTCTAGAAAAAGTCATGCTACAGGGGCGGCAAAATCAATTGTCCGTATTGTCCAGGTTGTCCCACAGCCTGTACGGACAAGTGGAAATTTTCTAAAATTTACTATATAAGTATCATACGGACAAGTAAAGAAATGCTTAAAGTAAAAACGGACAAGTTAGTCAAAATCAGATTTTGCCGGCCCTGTGCTAGAGTTATGAACCTTTCACACAACATGTGTGTAATGATAAGAAATATATATTTGAAGTTTGAAGTAGATACCTTAAAAAGTAAAGAAGTTATAATATTTCTTAAAGAAAATCCTAAGTTCAAAGAAAGATAAATCTGTTAAATATTGCTTTCGAAGAGTTACGAACATTGACACATAAAATGTAATTGATGATAAGGAATAAGTATTTGAGAAGTTTGAGGTAGATACCTTTAAAACTAAAAAAAAGTTATTCAGTAAAAAATAACATTTTTCTAGTAAAAAAATCTAAGTTTATGGGTAGATAATTCTTGCAATATTAGTGCAAGAGTAATGAATCTTGCCACATAAGATGTGGATGATGATAAGTTACATATATTTGAAGTATGAAGTTGATCCCTTTAGAAATAAATAAGTAACAGTAAAAAATAGTATTTTTTAAGGAAAATTCTAAGTTCAAGGGAAGATAAATCTGAAAATATTGGTGCTAGAGTTATGAACCTTGTCACATAAGATGGGGATGACGATAAGGTACATATATTTGAAGTATGAGGTTGATCCCTTAAGAAATAAAGAAGTAACAGTAAAAAATAGTATTTTTTGAGGAAAATTCTAAGTTCAAGGGGAGATAAATCTGAAAATATTTGTGCTAGAGTTATGAACCTTGTCACATAAGATGTGGTTGATGATAAGGAACATATATTTGAAGTTTGAAGTTGATACTTGAAATGACAAAGTTATAGTGAAAAATATTTTACTGCACCAAAACTTTAATCTGAAATCTGGACGTGGACGCCGACGCCGGGGCGAGTAGGACAGCTCTCCATATACTTCGTATAGTTGAGCTAAAAAGGAGCATAACTTTGTTAAAATGCAATACAGAGTTATGAAACTTGACCTGCATATCTTAATTGTGACACTTCATGTATTTTTTAAGTTTCAAGCAAATACCTATTCTAGTTTCAGAAATATTCAAATACATGTTAAGATTTAAGAATATTTTCTAGGTCAATTTTTTACCTTCAAGTGTGACCTTGACCTTAAGCCGGCAAAAGGGTGACATGGGTTCTGCACATCCCCTTGTTGAGGTGAACATTTGAACCAAGTTTGAAGAAAGTCTTTCAATTAGTGTAGGACTTACAGAGCGGACACAACATACTGTCTAATATTTGATTGTTTGATATTTGACCTTCAATTGTGACCTTGACCTTGAGCTGACACATGGGCAACATGGGTTCTGCACATCCCCTTGTTGAGGTGAACATTTGAGCCAAGTTTGAAGAAAATCTTTCAATTTGTGTAGGACCTACAGAGCGGACACAACATACTGTCTAATATTTGATTGTTTGATATTTGACCTTCAATTTGTGACCTTAGACCTTGAGCTGATACATGGCAACATGGGTTCTGCACATCCCCTTGTTGAGGTGAACATTTGAGCCAAGTTTGAAGAAAATCTTTTCAATTAGTGTAGGACTTACAGAGCGGACACGACATACTGTCCTAATATTTGATTGTTTTGATATTTGACCTTCAATTGTGACCTTTGAGCTGACACACGGACAACATGGGTTCTGCACATCCCCTTGTTGAGGTAAACATTTGAGCCAAGTTTGAAGAAATCCTTCAATTGGTATAGGATTTATAGAGTGGACACGAAAATGGAGACGGACGAACGGACCGACCGACGCGACAAAGCATATCTATTATAGCCCCCCCCCCCCCACATTTTGTGGTGGGGGTATAAATATCATATCCTTTAAAATTAATTAACATAGATAAATATCATATATCATTTAATGAAAATTATCAGTATGAAGTGATCTGACCACGTCTTCTTTTTTTTTTGGGACCTTAAATTGGCAGAAACCTTAATTGGGTCCATTTTTCAAGGAAAGATCAGATCCAAAGATGATGCTTAAATCATGTATTATTCTGCCAATTTAAGGCCACAAAAAAGGAGACGTGGGGTCGTGACTGCATAGAGTTCATAGTTTTATTCAAATGCCTTGTAATCGGACGATTTTCTATATAGCAGGATAGTATGTCATGGTTCAGAACTGTTCACTAATACGGGGGAAAAATGTGTAAAGGGTGGGATGGCTCAGTTGGCAGAGCTGCGGAAAGGTATTCCAGGGGGTCCTGAGTTCAAGTTCTGTTCAGGCTGCACATTTGCTCACCCTGTTCATCATTGGTTTTGAATTTTAAAGAATAAATAAATCTAAGAATGCACTTGTTTTTCCTAGCTTCCTAATACTATAACATCTAAACCAGTATTGACATGGTCAGTAACCTTAGCAAATTTATAACCGAGTATGTCTAATACAGTCTTACCTCGGTAATGTGGCCCTCTTTTCACAACAACAGTTTTAATTTTTCCTATGTAGCATTGTCATGTGAACCTCCTTAAAACTGATACAGATCATTCCCCTTTGGTCAATATTTGCCCCGCCCAAGGGGTCACTTAGTTAATATAGATTAATATGATAACACATTTAAGTCTAATTGTGTGAAACTAAAATGCCCCAGCTTAGATATTTGGTATGTGGCATTGCTTAGTTGACCTCTACAAAAGTTACATAAATCGTTAAGACTGGCTCCACTCTGGGGGTCACTTAGTTATTGAAATTATTAATTCCTAAACTATAAAAGCCCAGAACTTTAATAGGGCATGTAGCATTAATTTGTAGTTTTCTACAAAAGTACAATAATTTTTCATATCTATCAACTCAAATTTGCCACACTTTTTTTTAAAGAAAACATTTAAGGTTCTTCTACAATCATGAAGTCTGTTCCCAGCTTTGCCAACAAAAAACTTTAACAGTCAGGCTATTATTTTTTTTTATTTCTTAATGGATTGTCTGGATATTTACACACAACAATCCTTTGGACAAGACCTTTATGTAGGCCAAATTGATTGTAACCTTCACTCATTGACATTGACCTTCAAGGTTCAATTATTGAATTTTGCAATAATTTATAAATGGAATGTCTTGATACTTGTGCATAACTATCTTGGACAATATCTTAAAGAATTGTATTAGACATTGATTTATAAATGACCTTGACCTTAAGGGTCAAATGAGTGTAAATTTTCATGGTTTTTTGGGGTTTTTTTTTTGCTAATTGGCCATACCTTTTTAAGTAATAAATAAATTGTCTTGGGCACAACAATCCTTGGGACACGATATTAAAGGAGATTGAATTGAACTTGACATTGACTTAAATTTGACCATGACACTGTCACACTGAAGGTCAAAATAGTGAATTTTGCTACAGTTGGCCACATTTTTGTTATTTATTTATGGATCTGATTTATACTTGCACAAAAGAACACTTATAATACATCATTCTAACATGTTAAGTTATTCAATAATGACCTTGACCTTTAAATGACTATGACCATCAATGTCAAATTATTGAAATTAGTTCAACTTTTTGTTATTTATTTACAGACAAAATAACACATATGACAAATCACTTGATATCAATTAACCTTTAATTGACCTTGACTGTCAAGGTCAAACCATTTAAATTTGCTTAAATTGTCATAACTTATAATGTTATTTATTTACAAATTTGATTTATACTATGATAAAAGAACACAAAATCAACATGTTGAATTATCATATGACTTTGACCTTTAATTGACCTCTACTTTAAAATATGCTTAAAATTGTCTTTACACAGATTTTAACACTTGTTTGGTCATATCTGTGCATGACCTTGATTTTTGACCCATGACCTCTTAGTATGTCTGACAATTACAGATCATCAAGGTGCATGCACTTTTGAAGATTGAAGGCAGTACTATGATGGACAGACTTCAGTGTTTATAAAAAACCCAGGTTAAAGTTCAGACAGAGACCAAAAACAATTTGTTCTCCTGATTTATCAATCAGGAGCTGTAAAATTGATTATTAAAAAAAAAGGTTATCAGGTAAATTAGAAACCATTAGGTCATGAAATGAAAACCAAAGAGGGATAACTAAGATTAAATTTATTCCCATTCACCCTTTTTTCTTGAATGCAATATATTCAAATAATAAATGATAATACAATTGATTATATTACTTTTTTTATCTCATTAAACATAATTATTTCTTTTCATTCAGAAAACAAAATGGCAGAAAATGAAGCAATCCTGGACAAAGAGGAGAATGTCAAAGCATCAAAAGAGACAGCTAAGCAACAGCTTCCCCTTGATCCTCAACAACTAAAAACAAAAAAAGGGAAGAATAAGAATGCCGTTCTTAGAAAGTCTAAATCAACTACAGAATTGATGAAAAATTCCAAAGAAAATGCAACATTATTACATTCCCAGTCTTTTTGTGAGAATACAAGTCCTAAATCAATAAGTAGCCATTGGTCCATTCCCGAAAATGATGGAGAAATTGCAGACCAAACAGATCAAGCATCAGCCAACATTTCTGATTCTCTAGATAGCATTGATGCTAGATTGACTGAAAAATAAAGCAAACAATTTCGATCTCATCAGCAACAACTGTTAAGCTTGACAGTGTTACCACACCAACAACCACATCAAAATCAGGTGACAGTATTTTCCACACCAACAACCACATCAAAATCAGGTGACGGTGTTTCTGACGGTGTTTCCACACCAACAACCACATCAAAATCAGGTGACGGTGTTTCTGACAGTGTTTCCACACCAACAACCACATCAAAATCAGGTGACGGTGTTTCTGACGATGTTTCCACACCAACAACCACATCAAAATCAGGTGACAGTGTTTCCACACCAACAACCACATCAAAATCAGGTGACGGTGTTACCACACCAACAACCACATCAAAATCAGGTGACAGTGTTTCCACACCAACAACCACATCAAAATCGGGTGACGGTGTTTCCACACCAACAACCACATCAAAATTAGGTGACGGTGTTTCCACACCAACAACCACATCAAAATCAGGTGACGGTGTTTCCACACCAACAACCACATCAAAATTAGATGACGGTGTTTCCACACCAACAACCACATCAGAATCAGGTGACGGTGTTTCCACACCAACAACCACATCAAAATCAGGTGACGGTGTTTCCACACCAACAACCACATCGAAATCAGGTGACGGTGTTTCCACACCACAACCACATCAAAATTAGGTGACGGTGTTTCCACACCAACTTCTATATCGAAATCAGATGACGGTGTTACCACACAACAACCGCATCAAAATCAGATGACAGTGTTACCACACCAACTTCTATATGGAAATCAAGTGTCTGTGTTACCACTGAAACAATCATATCAAAATCAGATGACGGTGTTACCACACCAACAACAACATCAAAATCAGTAGATGGTATTACCACACCAACAACCACATCAAAATCAGATGACGGTGTTTCCACACCAACAACAACACCAAAATCAGTAGATGGTGTTACCACACCAACAACCACATCAAAATCAGATGACGGTGTTTCCACACCAACAACCACATCAAAATCAGATGAAAATCATTCAACAAAACAGTCATCAATAACAGTATCCCCAGTGTCAACAGCATCATTACAAACAGTATCACCAGAAAAACCACCACCTCCATCATCACAACAATCATCATCATCACCATCAGTACCAACATCTCTATCAGTATCACTACCATCATCATCAGTATCATCATCACCAAATGAACCTTTAACATTTGTTACATCAACATCATCAATATCATCTGAAACTACAACAATTACTACAATAACAACAACACCAATTACAACAACAATAACACCAGCAGCAGCAAATGCAAGATCAAAACCTGTTAGATCAGCTTTACAAGTTTCTATAACAGGTAAGTGTGTAGCTTGTTACCTCTCACAACAATTACAATAAAAATCTCAATGCTTAACCTTTATTCTACCATAGTGGTGTGGCCTAATGGTTGACGAGTCAGACTACGAGCCTAAGGATTGCTGGTCATGTAGGTTTGAACCCCCTAATACGGGCAAGCCATTGTTTCTTTGAGCGACAAGCTTTACACTCATTTCTTAGAACTGGTTAGTTCCAGGAATGGATTCAACAGTATGTCTGTAAGCTTATAGCTCCTTCAGAACAAAATTTGTATAAACTAAATCTTGTAACCTACTTATTAAGCTCAGTAACAGACTAGGCTTGCCAGACCATTTTAATTCAAATCCTGGCAATAGTTTTTTTCTGTGAAAATTTGAATGACAACAATATTTTAGTGCTGTTTGTTTACCACTACTCATAAATCTAACATAAATTTCTTGGATGAAAATATCCCAAATCCAATATAAATAATATCTTGTTCTAATTAACAATTGCTCATGTTATTTTAAAACTGTATTAATTAATATATGCCAAGAAGAAGGACATTTAAGTCTTGAAATTGAATTTTGTATTAATTCAATGAAGGAATAATATTTTTTGTAGAATAATTTATATTTGTTTAAGGAATCACTCGTTGGTACTACATCACTAATGCATAAAGACTATTCCAGTAAGCATTGACTTAAACACATTTAGATATTTCTTGTATTGTTTATAGATGCAACAAGTAGTAGAGAACACACCAGTCATTTGAATGACCTTGGCTCATTGGGTAGACAGTCAGACAGAGCAGAATCACTCACAGACAACTTGTCACCTCCAGAAGTTGACTGTTTTACGCCTTCAATGTTTCCTACCACCTCTTCAAGAAATTCTTCAGCATTATCTTCAATGTTATCAACAGAGACTTCTGAACAATCCACAATATTTTCCAATAATGTCAGACCAAGTTCTATCCCAACAGCAACAATATCACCAAATTGCAGATCAGGTAAGTCGGCATCTTTGTGTTGTTATGGTTTATATATTTTGTCGGGTGTTACATACTTAAAGCAACACCTGGGGTCAAAACCATTTCATCCACATTCAACTAGATTGAGGTATGCACTTCATGATTCTGTTTTAACAAGAAAATTCAAGGACAAAAGGAAGTTTGGTTCAGAAAGATAACACATTCAGGACTTTTTAATGCCAGTTTAACGTTTTGCATGTTGTATCATTTAAAGTACCCTCATCACTATCCACACAATCTTCAAGGCCTTTATAAGGACTTTAAAAAATTTTATTATCAGGCTCATATTAGGGCAATGCTAAAATTATAGCTATTTTCCAGGACTGAAAAAACTGTCATCAACTTCCTTTTTATCTATAATAGTAAAGTTAAGTTTTTTGGTATTTTCTAAAATGTTCAATTCTTAAATATTTAGAATCAAGCTTAACAAGGGAAGGGCGGCGAGACATAGTACTTCTTCATGCTGAGGCTGACACAGACCTAGCTCAGACATGCAGGGATCATCTCACTGAGGAAATTGGTACAGGATTTCAGAGCTTCACAGCTGACCTATTTTCTGAGATTGACAGCGGTAGAACAGTAATGAGGAGCCTGGAACAATTACATGAAAAATATAGAAACATTCTAGTTCTTGGTACTCAAAACCTAGCAGACGACAGCTTTGCTAGGTTTTTAGAGGAAAATATACTATCTAAAGGAATAAAAGATGGAAAGGGAAAACAGAATAGGGTAATTCCAATATGGGTGACCAACGATTGCAAGGATCTGATATCTGAGTTAAGTATTATAAATGGATTTGATTATTTCCACTTCTTATCAGACCGTACTTCAAGTTGTGCAAAGGGATATATTAAGTGTGTTAAAAGAAGTGTTGAACAAGGCAGGAAAAAGTTCAAATGAAATTATTGGATGAAATATCCTAATCTCTGGTTCACTTTAATTTATTTGGATTTAAAAGAAATATAGAGGGGAGTGTATGGTCAACTTTGCAATTAGAACTCATTTGTTAATCAAACATAAGTGTGGCAAAACAGTAGAGCATTCACCAACTTTGCTGGGTGCGATGTGTGCTCAATTCTTGGCAGTAACACATTTTGTGTCGACAGCATGGAAGTTTATTTGTGATACATCCAACATATCCTAGAGATGGGCATTGCACTATAAACATTTGTAGAAACTATTGCCTACATGTAACTGAACGAATGTTTAAAGTAAAATTAAAATACAAAAACTCATTCAAACTGTGGATAAAACAAATGCTGTGAATGATTTTTTAACTTCATGTCAAGATATAGCATTTTTTGCACGGTTTGGAGTCAAAGCTGAAAAGAACTAAAGCTGTATCTAATGAAATTTGTTGATAAAATCCATTGAAAGTAAATTTATGTTGCTTCTATAATGTTCTCAAAAGAGTTGTGCCATAAAATGTCTATGTTATTTAATACACATGGACAATGTACGTAAACTGAATAAAATGTTACAGATCAAAATATTATACTGTACTGATTAATCTGTTTAGTGATAATATCATGCATGTGCCATTTGTTCTTAAGAAAATTATACACAAACATATATTTTTTTAAGAAAGGTACTCATTCATTTTCAAACAATTCAACCAGTATTTTTGTTTTTGTAAACTACAGGAAGCAAATTTACAGCTTTATACATTTTTATACACTTTTAAGCACTCATTTTAAATTAAATGGAAATTGAAAAATAAAACTGTTTGCATGTATATAATTTGATGAAAATGGTTGAATAACCTATTGTGATAGCTGTTGATACTGTGATAAGGCTTAAGATAAAATATTATTACCCTTCCAGATTTTTTCGGCCTTTTTGATTGGATATTGATCACCCGAAAGAAATTGATATTACCGAGCCAGACAGGTAATATACACATTAAATTTCCCCGAAGGGTACCCCACGTTGTAAACAACATGTGCCGTGCGATGCGCGTACGGTTTGATTTTACGCGATATAAATTCCGATTTACAAGCACTTTTAAACTGTCAAATGATAAATATTTACCAAAATAGAGTAATGATACATATTCTCGTCAGTATAGGAAACAAATATGACCTTGTGAAAGCTTGATATTAATTCCAAAAAAGTGCATTCAACAGTCTACTCCTTTTCTCATGTTTACATTCGTTATGTTCGAAAGAAAATACGTCATGTATTTACGTGACGTCATGTTGTGGTGAAGGGGTACCCTAAAGGGAATCTTATTTCGATGTTTCATTTAAAGTAGCAATGATTTGTTTTAAAATCGTCTAATCTAGGCACGGGAAGGGTAATAAAATTATTATTTTGGTTTTGGAGTGATATATGTGGATATATTACCTGTCAAGATAAAATATCATCCTCGCCCGACGGCTCAGGTGATATAAAATCTTGACAGGTAATATATCCACATATATCACTCCAAAACCAAAATAACATATATTGTTTGTTTTCCTTTCAGCTACTAACCCATAAAAATTTTGGTACCCAAAAAATGTTATTGCCAAGCAAAAAAAATTGGGTTTAACATGGAAGTTGCCTGTAAATTAGAATCACATCTCATTTTTTCATTAATATATCAAAGTTACAAACTTTCTTGTATTTCTATAAATCTTTGAAACTGGTTCTTCATTCACAATATCTTGTTTTAATTCATGAATGATTATAAATGTGTTTAATAAATGAAAATATTTTAGTTTAATAAATTTTTACCTACCTTAACCTACAATATAACCTCTTCAGACTGGAACTGGTTGCTGGAAGGGAAACAAAGATATTTTTATGGCAGGCCTAACTGCTGATGTTAAATTATGTTCATATGAAGTCATATTAATAAGCATTTATACTTTTCAAGCAAGGTTGGCTAGTAACTAATTAATTTTCAACAACAGCGGTAAAAAAATGTTTTCCATGCATGTTCGAGAAAATCTACAAGTTTTAAAGCTGCATGCATATGCTGCATATTTAAAGCTGCATATGAATCAAAATATTGCAAAAAAATTAAACTTTAGAAAAATAACCTAAGTTTCTTAAAAAGGTAAAAAGTTTTAGGATTAAGTAATAATTTATATGTTTAATATAGTACTAATTTTGCATCAATGATCACCATATTTATACTGTGTTACTAACGCAGTAACAGCTATGTTTTCTTATTTTGACCTCTTTTTTATTTATATACATAGTTGCAAGAGCTGTTTTATAATATGTGAATTATTTTCTTTGTTCACTTAACAATATTTCACTTTGAAATAGTTCTAAAATTTTCATGAAAATAAGCATGAATTTGGAGGCATGCTGCTTTAAGCTTTTAGGCTAGTGCTTACTTTAACCATTGATTGTATGTATAAAATATTCATGAAAGAATTTACGCTTCTTGAAATGTTAATTTAAAGTGTGAATATTCTATTTGTTTTCATTCATGAAATGGAAGAAAATAAAGAATTGTTAATTGTTTAAATGTGTCATTTTATATATGTGTTAAAAGACCCAAGAACAGGACCAAATTTAATCCCTGGACCAGGAATTTAAAATTCTTGATATAAGGCCATTTAAGTTACATTTTTAATAAAAAAATAATCTAGGCTTTTCTGCAGTTGCTTATAAGATTTCTGATTCTTCACTTATACAAGTTTTAACTTTTGTTTGTTTTGTTTGTTTGGTTCATTTTACGCCATTTCCAAACAGTATTTAAGTCATATAGGCGGGTAGTTTCCTAACAATCGTTCCTGGAGACTTACACCAATACTAGACTACCTTCTTCCGCGCTAAACTACCAAAGCATCTCTAGGGGATCGAACCCACTCCAGAGAGGTAACTGGATTAGAAGTCATCGACTCTAACCCTTCGACCACGGAGGCGGTTATTTCAGTTAAACCTGGGTCTTCCAACTTTGACCCACTTTTAGTCGTGATATCAAAAACATGAATGTACAGAAAAGGCCATCAGGAAATGCTTTTTATAAGACAATCGTTAGCTATTGGCAAAACAGTTTTTTTACTTTTAGAATTTATTAATTGAAAAAAGGTCAATATTGATCCTTTAAGGACCCATAACTCTAGCACCAATGACTCACTTAGAACTGGCCAGTAAAAAATAAGAAATAAAGACCTAGTTTTTGTTTGACTTTAGATACAGACAAGAATCAAGATAAATACAATTACCAAGTAGAGCGAGATAAAATTGGCTATATCCTGGAATAGCCCTCAGGGTCTAAACCAGGAGTATATATGTGGTTCATTCCATTTTCTTACATAGTCTTACTATATATACAGGTTTTATTCCTGAAATATACACAGGGGTGTAACCAAGGGGATTGACATAAAATCAGTGCCTCACTGTCTGTATCACATCATTCAGATAAGCATGGGCTTTAAAGGGAACATCGACCTTATTGTGACTTATCACATGAGGTCATATAAAATGTTGATTCAAATCAATCTTTACAGATGAAACTGCTATTAAGTTAAATATATATAATAAGGCAAAATATTCAAGCCTGGTCCTGACAGGGACCATCCACTCTGTCATGTATGATTGGATCAAAAGTAACCTAAGATTCTACACTTGATTTTTTTGTTCTGTGTAGTTTGTTTAAAATCTAAACAAATGTTTAAGTTCTAACTCAAGCACTCAAGGTACAAACACATAACACAACATGTTTGGAATGATTTTTATTATTATTATTTTTAATGCACAACTACATATGTGACTAACACTTCAGTAAAGTTTCATGACTCTAGGTCAAATACTTCTTGTGTTGACTGCTACATGCGACACAAGTTGAAAATTGCAAATTTTTAAAGTCAAGGGCCATAACTCAGACAAAACAGAATGAATCAACAAGCGAAACCCCATGTGCAGTTGTGTGTACAACTTCACATGCTGGGCAATATTCCTGTAAAGTTTTATGCCCCTAGGTCAAATGCTTTTTGAGCTACTGTACGTATGACACCAGTTGAAAATTGCAAATTTCACTTAGAGCATAACTCTACAAATACTTAATAAATCCACACGCAAACATCCAGCAAACACCCTACACATGCTGACCAATATTCTGTATAGTTTCATGACTCTAGGTCAAACACTTTTTGAGCTACATGTGACTCAAAGGTAAATGCAAATGCCAAACCCCCCCCCCCCCCCCCATAGTCGGGGCACAAATGTGGCCAACTTTGCATGTTGCCTCTTTCAAGGGCCATAACTTATGTTACGCAGGTAAAAGGCCTGTTCTTCCTACTTGACGCCTGACCGAGTAAATAAACGCAGAGTGAAAGAAGACTTGAGAATTGTGCCACAGAAAACATTATTGAAAACCAGATAATAAATCACTCTAAATGCTTTAAAACTGTGCAGTGTAAAACTTTAAGTTATAATCAATCATTTTTCCCACAAGCAATTGTCGATTGGAATAAACTGAGTGATAGTGACAGTAGTGTCAGACGTATTCCATTTGCCCACCATGTGCGGTTCTGCGTAATTGAGTCTGGTCCCCACAGGATCCAGAGAAGGTAAACATTTCAAAATCTGATCAGTAAAAGAATAATTGTACTAGATCTAAGATTAAATATACCATGGAATTTTCCTGTGTATTTGGAAGACATGTTTTTCACGGGCGTCACTGATTTTGCGCGTTCCCTTGCAAATGGCGTGCTTCCAAGGGAGAACACTTTAAAAAGCCAATAATGTGAGACAATAAGTTCGGCAATATGTTACTTCCCTTGGCCGACATGAAGTGATCCTTTGTATGGATAAATATACATGGCTGGCAGCAACTATTTCATTTTTCTACTTTCTAAAATTCCCCATTGAATTCGTTGAATTGAATTTCATCATCTAATTGTCATAATTACATGAATTGGGAACATTAATAACATCTAACTATAGTGTACTTAATTTCAATAATAAATCAAAGAACATTTCAGGAAAGAAAAACATGTAATTTCATGCTATTATGCAACATTTGTGTTTCTAGAAAAAAAATCATCACTTTGAAAATTCTATTGATGGAAACTTTGAGTTCACATGAAGTACAAAGATTTCGCGAATCTTCAGTGAGTAATGTTCACTTTAGTGAGTATCCTGCTCACAGACAATGTTCATGGCATTTATAAGTTGTGTAAAGTTCACGTCTTGAGCATTGTGTAATAAGTAATAATCTCGGTGTTGAGTAGTGACCATTGAGTTATATTCATGGTGTGAGTAACTCCGATGAGTAATGTTGACGTGCTCAGTGGGTTTACACGAAAGGTGGTGTTGGCGGTGCAACCACATACATGCATCAAGGACAATGCGGTGAAAGTCATCGTGCGACGACAAACACATTTTGGACGATGGTTAGAAGTAGACCATGCGCTAACATACGCGCCAGGACAATGGGGTTTGTGGTGACCGTGTTACCATATACACACATCAAGAACAATGTATTTTTATCATATATATACTGTATGTATTGTATTTTTAACTTATACATGATAAACAGAAGAAAAATTATAGAAAAAAACTCCAATAAATGCCATAAAATCTTTTAAATAAGGATATAGGATTTTGTCTCGTTTATGCCTCAGAAAACTTCTTTAGAAAGGGCAAACATGAGTTTTACAACAATAAAATAATGCTTTTAGAACATGTTAGATGCTAATATTGTTACGGTAAATTATTGGTCATGAAAGTAGCAACATTTAAACAAAGAACTATCTTGATTTCCATACAAAATACTAAATGAGCCGCGTCACGACAAAACCAACATAGTGCAGGCTGGTCTTGATCCATGCTGGTCGCAAACCCATTATGTTGGTTTTGTCATGACGCGGCTCAAATCACTTCAGCTGTACTAATTCCTAGAATGTAACACAAAAACAATTTGATTCATGTTACTTGCCAATGAGTAACAATTTGAAAACTATAGCAAGACACATAAAAACGAAAGCATTCAGCCTTTAACATAGATCCTATACACTCACTGAAATAATATAATCAGTTAAATTATTTGATTGGTTTGTGGGGGAGAAATGGAGTTGTGGGGGTTTTTTTTGGCATAAATTCTCGGGCGGTTACTGAACGTATCAGAATTAGCATTATCTCTATGTAAAATTACCAAATTCTGACCAACTGATTGGCCGAATCACTGTCGAAAGCATTCATTTAAAGGCATTGGCGTTCAAAAAATTTCGCACCCTTGACTTGAACTGAAGATTGTTATAGACTTCTTACAGTTACCACAGGCGAACTTGAAACAATATTCTTAAATAACGAATACACTACTCAGTCATATTTTTAGTCATTTTTAATATCATTGCATAACTTAATTTAAATAGTTTTTTCTATGTGTCTGAATCCTCGTTAAAATTTGTAATACAATTATATAAACACCATGCATGCTTAATTATAGACCGCGCCTTTTGCTGCATTAAAGATATCAAAGGAACAATAAATTCTGACACATATTAAACTGTATAATTGTTAAATTGAATGATTGTTTCGCAACAGGCTTTCATTAAGTTTTTTGCCCAAGTATTAATCTTCTCCCGAACCTTTTTGACAGGGATTATGTTAAACGCCCTTGCTTAAATAGGCGGGTCCTCCAAAATTTACCATGCTTGTTTATTTACCTTCGTTAAGGCAGCTGATCAGTCCAGTTCTGGATTTTGGAGACAATCAGACAGGTTTGAGCCTTTTTTATTGCCGAAATATTTTTGCAGTTACTGGTATGTTATGTTTTCTGTATATGAATATTTTTCTCAACGAATGTTTTATTGTTTGACACAATGTTGTGTATAAGTTTTTAAGTGAGTTGACATTTTAAATACTTAAACGTTTAAATATCAAACCTACTGTTTTTTTAAAGTAAGTGTAATATGGTTTATATTTTTTGCAGTACATAATTGTTTGGGAAAAAAAGGACCGGTATTTATAGTTATAGAAAAGTATTATATATACCAGCTGTTTTAAAGTAGCCCGCTCACATATGCCGTGAATGTAGTTCTCAAAATTAGAATGTTAAACTTTTATATTCCTGATATTTTTTTATATCTCATCGAAAAAAAAAGATATAAGTATATTTATATGTAAATTATATACATGTATTCCCAAAGTTCAAAGAATACAACTAAAAAAAATACCTTTTACCTTCCTCATTTCAAAAGCATTGCTTACCGTTTTATTATTTTTTAGACACTTATGCAATTAAGGGTTCTTCTTTAACTTTAATTGATCATAAAGTAATTTTACATCACTTTTCAGTGTTAAGCTTATTTATTTGATTATTTTAATCATTTGCATATTAGGTTTATATAAAACAAAATAAATTGAAAATCGTAGTTCTTTGCTATTTTTAGCCCGATTAAAGTGAAAAGCGTTGCAACGTTTTTCATCTGTGGATAATTTTTCACAGTTATTATAATCTTTCTGAAAAAAAAAGCAATGATCGGAAAATTTGAACACAAGTTATTTGTCTAGACCTACATCAAATCGAAAAAATATTTCCAGTTCCGTCATGTCAAAAAACCTCAGTGGAGTACCCTTAAAATAGGGTAATGACCATACCTCAAAGTCACATATAATCATTCTTTTTTACATTAATGAAGCATTAATGAAGCATTTCTGAAAATGAAAATTGATATAAATAGCTTTAGAGAAAATATGACAATATTAAAATTGTGAACCAGTCGCTTTAACTATTCCACGTCGGAAAAAAGGCGTTAACAAGATTCTGTCACGTATATATGAAATAGTGGTGAAATAAAAATGATTGAAACAAACACATCTTTTAAAAAATGTAATGTGAAACGATACGTGTAAATTTTAACTAAATCATATCGTTTAATGTGTTGATTAGTATGCGCAGTGGTTGTTGAGTGATACAGATTTTCTATCTTGCAACGATAAGGTAAATTAAAATAAAATTCTTTATTTTTTGGAGTATGCAGGGCTTTACTAATACAAATAATGATTTGATCATGATGAACATGTTTTTAGATAACATTTTTATGTATTTTTCAGAATGATATTATGATATTGTATTATTTTTTATTGCATTAAAGAATAAGAAATATTAATGAACAATTGATCAATGTTTTGTTGTTTAAATGACAGGAAATCATAATAAAACATTTTATATGTGAAATAATTATGAATGTTCATTATTTATTTATTTGTTTTATAATATTTATTTATTTATAAATTTATTTTATAATATTCATTTATTTATTTATTTAATGATATTTATTTATAAAAAAAAACATGTGAAATAATTTTGAATGTTCATTCATCATCACCACCATTATCGTAATCACCACCACCACCACCACCACCACCATCATCATCATCATCATCAGCAGCAGCAGCAGCAGCAGCAGCAGCAACAACAACAGCAACAACAAAACCACAATTATCGATGATAAAACCAGTGATTTCATTGGCGAATAGCTTGCAAGGAAATGTTTTGGCGGGTTTTCTGACCACACACTTAAATGGTTCACATCATCATCGTCATCACCATCATCATTAATGTCATCATCATCATCATCATAATTATCGTCATCGTCATCATCATCGTCATCATCATCGTCATCATCATCATTATCATCATCATCATCATCATCATCATCATCATCATCATCATCATCATCATCATCATCATCATCATCGTCATCATCATCATCGTCATCATCATCGTCATCATCATCATCATCATCATCATCATCATCATCATCATCATCGTCATCATCATCATCATCATCATCATCATCGTCATCAATCATCATCATCATCATCATTATCATCATCATCGTCATCATCATCATCATCATCATTAATGTCATCATCATCATAACTGTCATCATTCTAATTGTTATTGATAACAAAACTATATTTATATTAGTGTTGCATTATAAGAGATGAACAACTATGGGTAAGTTCTGACGTATAAAAATCAACTTCAGATATAATAATATGTATATATGGTAAATACCTACTGATAGGACGGGGCTTGGCCTTGAACAGATCACTGTATGATTGATCGATCTGTCTGTTCGAATTAATAGATAGAACATATTTCAAATGCTCAATGCAATACGTCAAAACTGATTTTATTAACAAATGATTCTTTATATAAGATGGGAAGTCATTATGTCAAACTATATCTGGCTGTTTAATGGATCATTCCTTCAATTAATGAATACATAGAAAGTGTTAAGTCAGGTTGGGTGGCAGTCGAGTTAACATTATTAATGTGTTTTACAGTTGCTAACTTTTTTGATGATGCTTGTTTTTACAATTCATGTTCTAAAATGAATAATCGTTTATAAGTGAGACTTAACGTGTCGTGCACTTTGTTGCTTGATTATAATGAATACGACGCTGTTGATTCCAGACAACTGCGTAAAGTAAGAACGTGCGCAGACATCCAAACCACTTAACCCTAACCGCTGTGATTTCGAATCCCGAAAGTTTGGATTATTATGTGAGGGAGATATCGAGCTAGCTTGTAAACGGAATGTCGGTGGTTTTACTCAGGTGCTCATTCGTGCCTTAAATAATATACGTAAGGGCACCTGAGGTCTCCCTTCACCAAGAAAACTTCAGAAAATAGCCATATGACCTATCAGTTTGTTGGTGCGACGAAGAACCAAACTAAAAAATAAATAGATAAAAATAATGTTGAAATATCGTGCGACACTTCTTTTTTAAATAAACAATATGCAATACATAAAAAACGGAGGCGTTTTCTATAATTTAAGGCCAATGATGCCTCAGAAATGCTTTATTTTTATTTTTCATTTAAGCTTTTTTGTATTGGTCCTGATATAGTTTCGAAAAAGTAACTAATTGACCAATTACATGTATCTGCATTTTTGCTTCTGTTGCTTTTTTTTGCAATTCATAAAGTTATACTGTATTTTCTATGTAAGTCGTTTACATTTTGTTACTTTTATGACAAATAATGTTATGTTCAGCATTTCTTTCTTCAGATGATAAGTATGTAATATGCCCTAAAACCATTAAAGCCATTACTTAAATATTATTAAAGTCATGTCTGCCCTTTATAGAAAAATAAAAACTTATTTGTTTCTGAGGCATCATGTGCCTTTAAAACACTATTATTCCACCACAATGTGCATTTAAATAAGCACCAGAACCACGCGCTTTATAAACAATTTATGTATGAATTAAATCAAGGTAAGGTTTTTTGTACATCAATTGTAGTTATTAAATACAAATGTCATAATAAATTATAATGAACGCCCGTGACGTATTCATATTAGGAACATTAAGTGTTATGTGAAACGCTGTAATAAGGTTTATTACTGATTATCCATTTCACTAGTACTACGGTATTTGTTGATAATTAAATAGTATTAACTTTAAAGTTGTGTGTTCCGAATCAAGTGCGTGTGATTATACTACTTTTGGTAATATCTATATTTATATATCTTGGTTAATCTGCAAAAAAGAGGATTTTTAAAATTAGCAAAATTTATGAAATTCGATTTTCCTTTTATTTTTGGATATTTCTTTAGTTTGAATCGTATGAGATATATGGGATGCATTTTCCCCTAAACTCTAAATACATAAAGAGTATGTTTAGAATAAAATTTATTTTAAGTTCATAAACATATTATATACGTTGTTTTTATTTTTTTAACAAATATATTGTTGTCTTTCTTTCTTGTGCAAAATTGCTGTAACTAATGACATAAAGAAGGAGTTCTTTTTGTTAAGCCTTCGGTTATGTTGCAGATTATGTTTGCCATTGGTAAAGTTTTGAAAGGTACCCAAATATATATTTCTACTTTTTCTGAGATATTTTGGTACAGTTTTTAAAAGTTACAATTTCTACTTCCAGATTCCAAGCATGAGATTACAACTGATTATAGTTATCTCCCTTTACATTGTGACAGGTAGGTCTTAAATTTTCTTTTTATTCATTTAATTGTTGAAGTTGACATTCTAAAACATGCAATTTATACACAAATATGTTGGACTTTATTATTATTGAACACTGTTTTTGTTGTTGTTGCTGTTGTTTTAACATAAATTCTTGTCATCTGTTTTTGGTTGTTTGTTTGTTTGTTTGTTCTTGCTTTATTGCTTTCAAGCCTTTTTTCTTTGACATTGTATGATATTGTAAATTTAACAATAAATTGTTTTCTTATTGAACTGTTATATGAACAAGCGCTTTTCTTTCTTCATTTCCGTCGATCTTGTTTCGAATTTAGACTATCATTTGATTTAACGAAACATTTCTATATATTCCGAATTGTAATTTAATGCCCTGAGATCACTGCTGTGTGGCGGCCCTAAAAGTCGTATAATTTCTTAAAGGACAATAATCTTGTCACAAATATTGTCATTTTGAATAAATCATTTGCAATGATTTTAGGACTGAACTTACGAGCTTTTGCTGATGTCTAAGCCAATACTGGCTGAATTGCTTCCTTGAGCTGGAAACTGTACTAGAATCATTGCCCAGTACTGGTTTGTCCAGGGACGTATTCGAGAGAGTATTTATAAATAAGCTTATAACTTCCTACAATTTCGAACAAAGATAAACAATTGAATTTGATTGAGACATTGACATCATTCAGATTATTTCACGAAAATTTAGTGGTGCTTAACCACAAGTCTCGCATAATTATTGGCTGATTACAAACGTGGTGATAAATTGAAATTTACATAAATTATAACAATTATTATGTGTTAAAATATTACAATACAGCACGATTATAACTAGCTTAATACATATATATCTCGATTGTTTTCTAGAAAGATTAAGATATTGAAAATGAACATTCTGTCATGAATCAGAAGTATATTGTAAGAATTAACTATCGACAATAGTACATAATTGTATATTACTTTAAATGTTTGCAATATAACATGTTTATAGTGTATAATGATATATACCGCTGAATTATTATTTTTAGCCTAACAGAGGTATTAATATAATAGCTCTAAGATTAAATCATTTACTTACATTAGGCTTATAAGCCAATGAGAAGATCACTAGTATAGGGTTATCCGACTTTAATTAACTAAACATCACCATACCCAAATATTTTATTTCTGACATCTGGTTACTGATATTCAGTTTTACCTAACGGTAAAAATATTTCATTTCTGATATTTGGTTGTTACTGATATTCACTATTACCTAAAAATATTTCAATTATATTATTATATTACGGATATTCAACATTACCTAATGGTTAACCGTTTTTATTTCTGTCATTAGAAAACTGATATTCATTATTACCAATAATTGTTAAAATATTTCATTCTCTCATTTTTATTACTGATATTAAATATAACCTATTGGTAAAAATATCTAGTTGCTGTAATTTTCAAGATTTAATTTACTTATTGCTTAACCAATTATTTTCAATCATATTGATTACTGATATTCAATATAACCTCAATCATCTTGATTAATTAATCTAATATCTAATATTGGTCAAAATATCTTCTGTCACCTCGATTACAGATATTCAATCAAAGTTATAGGATAAAATTCAAAATGCTGTCATTTAGATTGCTTTTATTCAATATAACCTACTGGTTAAATATGTAGTTTCTGTCATATTGATTACTGATATTCAATATAACCTTTTGGTAAAATATTTAATCTAAATCATCTTGATTTATAAAAATATTCAATATAACCCATTGGCGATATCACTTCTGATACCTTAATCACTGGTAAATGTATCCAAGATTTACAAATTGGCAAGATATTGCAATGTCATGATAAAATATCATTTTTCAATTTTCCCTATCGCTATTATACATGTATAATAAATATTGATCTACATTTTAACCAAATAGCAAACATAATTCTGTATCATTGAACAGTTATTCAACATAATTATATTATCAGACGAGACGTGTCATAGCACAAAAGGTATAATAAGTTAATAAGCCGACCTTGTTTCCGTAACATGCATGTAAATAAAACAAAGGTTTAATATGTTTGACGTATATGGCAATATTAAAATCTTCTTACAAATATGCAAACCCCCTCCCCTCCAAAACAAAAGCATGACGTTATTTGTGTTTACTCATATTTGATAAGAATGTAATTTGTATTGCATTTACATAGCAAATTTTGTTGTTGTAGCAAATAAGTTGAATAAGAAGCACAGAAAGTTCAATTATTTCGAAACTTGCGTCTGCGATATTGAATAAATAAATAATATTGACTAATATCAAATATATCTCGATGGTTGTTAAATTATGCGGTCTGATATCTGTCCCCTATCCTCGATATTTATATATTTAATTTATTCAACAAATTCATATTAATTGCGTTTTAATGCAGATCAAGGTGGGTTAAAAGCATTTCTTGATTTTGTCACGTCATATTGTCTATTTATATCGACATTAGACAAGTGTTAATAATATTTTAAGATTTAATAAGTTAGAGGGTTTAAAGGTTAACATTTAATTCATTTGTACAATGTATATATGAAAGACAAAGCATTAATCATAATCCAACGATGTAAGTATAATAAAGACAAAAAGATGTTACTGCAAAACATCAAGACTTCATATCACATCCTCTTTTCATATGGATCAATAGAACTCTCAAATCATGACACGTTTGGTACATGCCTTTTTTTGTCTCTGAAGGATTAAGTTCCAGTTATATTTTATGAATTCTTGCATGAGTTACTCTGATAAGTTTGATTTAAGTCCAGTTTCGGAATACTATATCTGGCCCATCAGATTCACACTATCTTTACATACTTTGATCTGTAAAAAATCTGAAATAAAGGAACCTTTGCATAAAGCTTAAAGAATACGGAGGGGAAAGTATTTATTTGTCCATGACAGACTAGCGATGTTCAAGTAGTGTTCAATCTTAGCCTGCAAAACTCTTTAAATCAACACCCTTTAGGGCACAAAATGAATAATGTTGTTCTAGGGAGGTTGGCTTTGTTGGGAAATGTTACTTTGGGGACAATCCATATCGTAGGTGTTAAAATGAGTTATGTTCTGTAACCGGTCGCTTTGCAGAGGTTTAATTGCATTTACAAAGGTTAAGTCATAGTCTCATCATCTACCAAGCAGTCAATTTTGCTTGTGACTTTCCAGCACTGAAAAGTGATAACGGCTAAATTTTATCTGTCTGAAATGCATCCTTTTCTTTATTCTGGATAATGATATGATAAAGTTCATGTGTTCAGTAATGTAAATATTCTCGTATGATTGTTACAGTAAATAATGTTTTGTGATAATTAAATTGACCTATAAAACTCCACTATCTGTAATCTTAAATTTAAAAAAATGTTCTTCAGTGTAATTTAATACTCAATTAGCCTTAATTCCGTTAAGTCAAAGTGCTGACTCTAGCATTTTTTACACATTCAACTTGTAATAATTATTAGTTGAATTAAGTGATGATTGCAAAAATATAGTGATATATTAAGAGTGAAAGACAAGAAGCTTCCGAAACTATGAACTAGGTTAAAACAAGTGGAGAAACATATAATAAATGACACCAATTTATCACAATTTTAGGCGTTTATAACCTATGCAGTCATTATAAATCATTACAATGTATGTCAAAACAATAAAAAATGCAGTAGTTTGCAAATTCTTGTCTTGTGTTATTGCCTAATGGATTGATAAATAAGAAGAAAACTGGTTACTGTTGTTGTTACCTATGCTTCTTCTGTGTTATGACTGAAACTGCTAATGTTGCTGGGGTTGTTGCTGCAGCTGTTGCCAATGCTTCTACCGTGTTATATCCGAGACTGCTATTGTTGCTGGGGTTGTTTGTGTGTTTTCCACACAGCACTATCCCAAAATGTGTTGTTGTTGTTGTTGTTGACAATGCTTCTATTGTGTTATGGCCAATACTGCTATTGTTGTCGGTGTTGTTGCTGTGCTGTTGTTGCCATTGCTTCTACTGTGTTATGATTGAAACTGCTACTGTTGCCGTGGTTGTTGCTGTTGCATCTTTAAGCAATGCTTTTACTGTGTCACGGCTGAAACTGTTTTTTGCCGGGGTTGTTGCTGTTGTTGCAAATATAGCCTAGACTGCTACTGTTGTCGGTGTTGTTGTTGTTGCTGCTGCTGTTGTTGTTGCCAATGCTTCTACTGTGTTATAGCCGAGACTGTTACTGTTGCCGGGGTTGTTGCTGCTGCTGTTGTTGTTGTTGTTGTTGCCAATTTCTTCTATGTTATGGCTGCTGAGATTATTACTGTGTTGGTGTTGTGTTAGCTAGCTATTTTTGCCGTTGTTGTGCTGCTGTGTGTTTTAGTCATCATGATTGTTGTAGAGTGCGGTTTAATTGGTTATTTTTGTCTTGTTCGCAATTTGGTACTTTCGATGTAGTAATTTTTGTTTTAGCTTTTAATACTGTTACTGTTGTTTTTGTCAATGTTTATTAATTTCGTTGTTGTTGTTAAAGTAGCCTTCGGGATCACTGCATTCTCAAAGTTTTTTTTTATTTTAATATGTGAGTTGCATATTATGATGCTTTTAATTAGTGAAGTTCAACGGTCGTATTACATATATACATGTACGATTTTTGGGGAAAAAAGAACACCATTTTCTAATTCCAATCGTTAAAACACCATTTGTGTGATTCCGTTGAAAATTAAAAATTGTTTCAGTTAAGAGATTCTTCTTTACAGGTATATAAGGCATAAAGCTCTAGGCCAAAGAATATTACCTGGGATGTTCGTTTTTTGGACCGGCCATTTGTTCATTTTCTGTATAAAGTGTACAATTTTTGGTAAAAAATACCATTTTTACGCCAACTGTTAAAACATCATTTCAGTGATTTCGTTGAAAATTGGAAATTGTATCAGTTTAGAGGTTTTTCTTGATAGTAATATAGGCATAAAGCTCTAGGTCAAATACTATGACCCAGAGATTTCCGCGTGGTATGGTCGTTTTTTTTTTTTTTGACCGGGCACTTGTTCACCTTCTAAATTTAGTGTACAATATTTGGTAAAAAAAAACAACACCATATTCTAATGCCAACCGTTCAAACACCGTTTGTGTGATTCCGCTGTAAATTTGAAATGATATTAGTTTGGATGTTCTTCTTTGCAGTCTTATAAGACACAAAGCAGATATTTTCCAGTGGTATGGTTGTTTTTTTTTTTTTTTGACCGGCCATTTATTTTTTTTCTATATAAAGTGTACATTTTTTTTGTTGTAAAAAACACCATTTTCTAATGCCAACCGTTCAAACACCATTAATTTTGTGTTATTCCGTTAAAATTCGAATTGGAAATTGTATCAGTTTGGATGTTCATCTTTACAGTTATATAAGGCACAAAGCTCTAGGCCATGGAATATGGTCCAGATATATTCCCGTTGTATAGGTTTTTTTTTTTTTTCGTTTTTTGGACCGGCCATTTTTTCATTTTCTATATAAAGTGTACAATTTTTGGTAAAAATACCATTTTCTAATGCCAACCGTTAAAACACTAAGTGTGTGATTCCGTTGAAAATTGGAAATTACATAAGTGTTCTTTTTTACGATAATATAAAGCACAAAGCGCTAGGTCAAGGAATATGACTGGGAGATTTCCGCGTGACATGGTCGTTTTATAGACCGGCATTTTGTTCTTTTGCTGTATAAAGTGTACATGTAAATACGTATTTTTAGATATATGAATTATTTTGGCAAATGACTTTTTCATAGAGTAAAATGAAATTGCATTTATATTTTCTATGAGACAGTATCTTAAAAGATTTTAATAATAAAAACTTTATTAAGAGGCGATTTCTGTATATGTGCATATGAGACCTTTGTTTTTATATTGTTATTACTATATTATTAAAATACAGTATGCAATTAATAACCCTAATATTGAATGATAAATCTGACTTTCGAAACATGAGAAATTTTATACTAAATTTGTACGTTGTAGTATAGAATATAAACTTTAAAGAGTCACCAGATAATTATTTACATCATTAATTTAATGAATTCATTCATCATTTATAACATGCTCCTAAAGTTTTTTCGTCGTTGTTTTGCAAAATTGTTTGCAATGAAAAATCCAAATCGGTATGTCATTATGAAGTTTAAGTAGGTGTTTTGACGCGGACTGGGCATAAAGGTTAAATACCTATTATTATAAGCGCCATGGAACTTTAATTTATGATGTTGCTTTTTTGTTGTTACTGTTTTTGTCGTTATTAATATACTGTAATTGAGCAAGACTAAATTGCAATAAGTTCAAGTCTATGTCGATTTTCATGATATTGTTATAAAACGTTTTTGTATATTTATTCAAATTGGTTTCGTTTTTTATGCGGGCAGATGTTCCCGTTTATTTAAGAGCTTGTCTGTAAGTCTTATCCTGCAGACGATTAGGTTTGTGGGTTTTAAAAATGAAACTTGCCAAAGATGTCGCGTGATTGAAGTAATAAAAACATTTGTTGCGTTTTTTATATAAATTTATTGTATATTTCAGTAAAGTGCCAATATAAATATGACTGTCGGAGGATGGAAGATTGTCAAAATGGAGGCACGTGCGTAGAGAATGACTGCACGTGTAAAGGAACCTTTGGAGGCTACAACTGTGGCTATGACACGGGTAAATAATGCCTAAATTTGAGAAGTCGGTGATCAAATATCCTTTGATACATAAAAAAAGAAGAAAAAAAGCCATACAAGCAGGGATAAAAGAGAGTATCTAAATAAATATTGTGATAAAAGAAGACAATAAAAACTGATTTCGTACACTCCTTTCTTGGTCCGCCATTCTGCCTTGCTGGATGCATTATCGATGGTCATGTTTGTCTGAGTACTGCGAGGGATGTTTTCCCCCTTGTTGATCTTCCCTTTTTATGTTTTTGTTATATAATTACTGATAAATACAAGTTTATCTGAGGAATTGGCTTTGCAGAGTTACATTATATTAAGAAAATAAGACTTGATGTTTCTTTTTTTTTCCAGCAACTAAATAGTACATCTGTCTTTTCTAGGATAATACATCGCTTAGACATTTGTTGAATTATATACTTATCAATTGATTGATTTATTGTTTGATTTGTTCGTTCGTTTTTAAATACAACATCTCAATTTATTACATTCTATGCTTTTGGACACAACAGCTACGGCGACAGCTTGCACGGCTGAGGCAGGTTTTTGTCAGAATGAAGGGGTATGTTACAATGATGGAACAGCAGATCTGTGTGCTTGTCCCTATGGTTTCGTCGGGAAAAGATGCGAGAATAAAACAGGTAACCGCTATGTTTGTGTAGTGTACCGTGTGAAATGTTCTATGTGTGAGTAGTGTACTATGACTACTGTTCTATATGTGTGTGTAGTGTACCGTGAGTAATGTTCTGTGTGTGAATATATACTGTGAGTAATGTATGTGTAGTGTACCGTGCTTTATGTTCTGAGTGTGAGTAGTGTACTGTGAGTAATGATCTGTGTGTGAGTAGTGTCACTGTACTGTGAGTTATGTTCTATGTGTGAGTAGTGTACTGTGAGTTATGTTCTATGTGTGTGTAGTGTACTGTGAGTTACGTTCTGTATGACTGTGTGCAGTGTACTGTGAGTAATGTTCTATGTGTGAGTAGTGTACTGTGAGTTACGTTCTATGTGTGAGTGGTGTACTGTGAGTTACGTTCTGTGTGTGTGTAGTGTACTGTGAGTTACGTTCTATGTGTGAGAAGTGTACTGTGAGTTATGTTCTGTGTGTGAGTAGTGTACTGTGAGTTATGTTCTATGTGTGAGTAGTGTACTGTGAGTTATGTTCTATGTGTGAGTAGTGTACTGTGAGTTACGTTCTGTGTGTGAGCTATGTACTATGCGTGAGTAGTGTACTGTGAGTTACGTTCTGTGTGTGAGTTATGTTCTATGTGTGAGTAGTGTACTGTGATGTACTGTGAGTCATGTTCTGTGTGTGTGTAGTGTACTGTGAGTTATGTTCTGTGTGTGTGTAGTGTACTGTGAGTTATGTTCTGTGTGTGTGTAGTGTACTGTGAGTTATGTTCTATGTGTGAGTAGTGTACTGTGAGTTATGGTCTATGTGTGTGTAGTGTACTGTGAGTTATGTTCTGTGTGTGAGTTATATTCTATGTGTGAGTTATGTACTGTGAGTTATGTTCTGTATGTGTGTAGTGTACTGTGAGTAATGATCTGTGTGTGATAAGTGTACTGTGAGTTATGTTCTGTGTGTGAGTTATGTACTATGTGTGAGTAGTGTACTGTGAGAAATGTGTGAGTATAAGTCTGTGAGTAATGTGCTATGTGTGAGTAGTGTAGTGTGACAGTGTTTGTTAGTAATTTTAGTGGAGTAGCGGGGGATCGAACCTGCGACCCCTTGATTCGTAGTCAAACAGCGTTACCACTGCACCACGGCGCCCGCTCTGATAAATAACTATTTTGGAAGTCCTTTTATATACAAATTATCACATTAATAGCCGACAATGGGAAGTGCTAACACCTTAATGTGTCACAATAGTTTGATTTTACGTATTTTTAGACAATGAATAACAGTTTTTTAAGATGAATAAATAACAATTTTTGTCCCTGTCGGAAGGGTTACAAAATTAAAAAAAGTGTTTACAAATCGATAAAGCCTATCGCAAAACAATAAAGTCCGCTACCTGAAAAGGTCGTGTGAGAATTAAAAACAACCGTATTCAGTCCAGTTTTCATTCTTTATTTTGATCGGAATAAGGTGAAAACATCTTTATCTGATTCTAGTATTTTCTCAGATGACCTTAGGGAACTGTTTGACAATTTCCAGAATTAGGAAGTTAATAATACAAGTGTATGATATTTTGTAAAGACTGGTTTTTGAATAAGTTTCATGTACGTTCTTCTTTTAAAAAAATATATTAACTTAAAATGAATTAATTAAAGAAAACATATAGTTAGTCAGTGTAAAAGCTGCAGTCTGCACATAGGGTTGTTCAAAATAAGTTAAAATTTCTTTGTCTTGGTCTTGGTCACACAAATCAGAGAAAATATTACATATGTGTTAGTCAGTTTGACATCGAATAGGTCTGGGTCAATATCCCACACGAGTACTCAGTATTCTCAAGAGATAGTGTCAGCCTACGGGGGCCACTAAATTTACTGCCTTACAACGTTAACTAGAGTCTAACTTCACGTATTTTTGAAATCACTAAATATCAAAACTATTCCTTATATGTGTTGATAAAAGATAAACCATCATATTTGCAAAGAAATTTACAAATGTAAACGCTTATTTGGAACCCATAGAATTTTGCTTTTATTTTCGTTGTCGTTGTTGTTGATGATAATAGTGATGATGATGATGGTGATGATGATGATGGTGACGATGTTAATGAATCTACTGAAACTTAATATTACAGTTTGAATTTGTTTCAAAGCATTTGCATAGATATGGAATCCCCCCAAAAAATCATAAAACAAAATAAACAGTCCATGATAAAATCAAAGGGCTGCAAGCTCTGTGGTATTTTCTGATCTTTGCAATCTAAGTCATACTGACTATCTGCATGTATTTTCCTGTATAAGTTTATTTTTATATACTATAATTCATCTTACGCAGCGACTGCGTTTAGATTTTTTTCTATAACAGTTTGAGATTGATACATATGGAATTTTGCATGACTAGAGTTGTATCAAAAAATCATTTTTCATTTTTTATGACAGCCACACTTTATCCTTGCATATCGTAGCTACTTCCTTAAAAAGACACTTCAAAAAAGTTACCTCGACTAGGATTTGAACATTATGCCTCTCACACCCTAAACGAGCGCGCTACCTCTGCACCACGGTGAAGTAATACATATGCAGCTTGAATAAAAACAAATAAATTATAATTCTAAATTGAGAGTTTCTATTTCGCGTTTGTAATCCTTATTAATTTCGAGGTATTTTGTTCACGATAAACCTGTTGTTTAACACTGATGAAAATAATTTCGCCGAAACAGTCCGGCATGTATATATTCCACTACTCGACAGTCAGATTTATTTGTGTACTACGGTAATCGACATAGCTAAAAATAGCATTTTCATTGATTAAGCTTTACGGAAATAGCCGAACATTTTTCATTGGGTAAAAAAAGATACTCATCCGCGAAATTTGTGATTGTAACCTCATATTTCTATTGACTAATCTAAACTTTTAATGCACTGTAATTCGTTAAATACCTACATTAAAAATTATTCTTTCTTTTAAATTGCTGGTTTTTAATCAGTTTTGAGTGAGAACTACTTTGCGTTGTTAGGTATGTAAGGAAATTTTGTGTTAGACCGTAGATGTTAGCTTTGTATTTACTGATCTTGCGATCAGAAAATACAAAAAACCCATTGAAAACGAAAGATAAGCTCCTATATATATACATGTTTTTCTTTTGCAGTGGTCATAGACTGTGAAGGAAATACGGTAGATTTTAAAATGACATTTCCAACATACTTTGCTGGCACAGTCCAAATGTTCAGTGATGCACCCGAGTGTGTTTTGAAAGAAACGGACGACAATGAACTAAACATGAAGTCATACTCGGTCAAGGTCGATATCTCTGGAAACGAGGCTGGATGCAATATGACAAATATCGAGACTGTCACAGATCTTGAGGTACTTAATATTGCTTTACTTTATTTGCATATACCACCTACATTTATTTAACCTATTGAACTGTGATGCATCAATATATACGTAAATGCATAGAAATATTCATAATGGTGAATAGAGGTAGTCCGTTTTCATTTATCATTTTTAATTATTCCGAAATATAAAGAACATATTAAAGTAGTATTGATCAATTCATTTGACACCTGTTTTCACTGAAAGAAGATATATTATCATCGAATGTCATTACATCAGTACATACCGGTATCTTGATTATACATTTACATACATG
Organism: Ruditapes philippinarum; assembly: GCF_026571515.1. Classification (NCBI taxonomy): domain Eukaryota; kingdom Metazoa; phylum Mollusca; class Bivalvia; order Venerida; family Veneridae; genus Ruditapes; species Ruditapes philippinarum. The sequence goes on along the minus strand of NW_026866030.1, from coordinate 142,975 downwards.
TATGTAGAATAAAATTTGGTGCGTTTGTTAAAGTTTAGGTTTTATGACAAACATTTTTGAAACCATATCCAGTTTGCAATTGCTATATAACAAATGTATTGTTTACAAAATGTTTGCAATCATAGTAGAACTTCTCTAGCAAACAATGGACGTCCTATCAACGTCGCATTCTGACGTCGGCAAAATAATAGGACATGAACATTTTCCGACGTCTTTTTTGTCATAATATGACCATTTGTAGATCATTTTCTGATCACAGTCTAACCAGTTTCTGACCACGATCAAACAGTTTCTGACTACAATCTTACCAGTTTCTGACTACAATCTAACCAGTTTCTGACCACAATCTAACCAGTTTCTGATCACAATCTAACCAGTTTCTGATCACAGTCTAACCAGTTTCTAATCACAACCTAACCAATTTCTGATCAAAATCTAACTAGTTTCTGACTACAACCTAACCAGTTTCTTACCACAATCTAACCAGTTTCTGATCACAATCTAACCAGTTTCTTACCACAATCTAACCAGTTTCTGACCACAATCTAACCAGTTTCTGGTCACAATCTAACCAGTTTCTGATCACAATCAAACCAGTTTCTGATCACAATCTAACCAGTTTCTGATCACAATCTAACCAGTTTCTGATCACAATCTTACCAGTTTCTGATCACAAGCTAACCAGTTTCTGATCACAATCTAACCAGTTTCTGATCACAATCTAACCAGCTTCTGACTACAACCTGACAAGTTTCTGACTACAGAACAGATATATCACTCATGCTTTTTTCGCAAAAAAGAACAAAAAATACACGTTAACAAATAATGTACATTCATTTTGCAGACAGGGGACACGGAATATTCTGGACTATTTCAAGTGAATTATTTACAAATGGTGACAACGTCGCTTGATGAGATATACAACCTGACGTGTTCTCACGAGAGTTCTGATATCCAATTATCGCAGTCCTTCACAAATCTGGACGTGGTCAAGTATGCAAATTTTTACCTTTATATATTTTTTTTCAGAATTACAATTGTTTTACATAATTCAGTATTGTGAATGGTCAAGTATGCAAATTCTTACCTTTATTTCATTTTTATTTCTGAATTACAATTGATTCACATATCTCAGTATTGTGGATGATCCAAATTTATATATAAAGCTAAACACTTTCAATTAAATCATTAAGAAAATTGTTCCTCACGTGTATACAATTTTAAATCATTTTCTATTTTATTCCGATACAAAGCCTGTATAGAAATTCTTATTTTCTGATCTGTATTTCTTATTTTAAAGTTTTAAAAGTGGGCATGACAAGAAAATTAATAACTAATTATATTAGTCCGACTATTCAAATGATAGTAACACGGCGTAGCACAGTTTTCCAAGCTACTAGAATTTTTAAAGGAATCACATGTGAAGTCTTAAACAGTATAACAAATACAATGTATTTAGAAACTAATTCGACAAAAAAAATCATTATTTAGTATACAAAGGTGTATTTTTCTTCGTTATTTCACAGTCAAGGTTAAGTTTGATTTTTAGCTCAATTTTGAAATAGATTCTAAATTCAACTTACATTTATTCATGGAACTATAACCAGAATAGTATCATATGAAGTACTATGGTCCTGACCCGAGCAGGGCTCGAATCCACGATCTTACTTTGAAAGATATACACCTTATGCTTCGCTAGATATTTCAAATGCATTCGTAATGGCTAACATGCTGTCTACTTAATCATTTTCAGTGAGAATTTGACACAGTCAGATTTTAATGAGACGTACAGCCCTGTAGAGTTGTCGGTGTTAGATGATCTGGGTAACCCATTGGCTCCTGACACCCAATTATTCGTCGGGGACGTTTTCCAACTTCATGTCTATCTAACTGACGAATTAGGTAACTTGTTGTTGTTGTTTTTTTTCTATGATAATGGTGATGGCAATTTTGATGATAATCATTATGTTCTGCACTATCTTTTACTTGTGACTGCATGTGGTAACTGAAAAACCACTATAAATCTCATAAGTTTACAGTATTTTAATACTTAATAACATGCAATTTCTTAGGCAATACGTTTTTTTTTCTCAGCATTTTAAAGAGTGAAAGCATCATTAAATCCTGTCACTGTTTGGGAATTTTTTTTTGTCTTTTGGCGACATTTTCCTTCTACTGTAAGTAACTAATGGCAAATTTACACAAAATAAATCATTCTACTGAAAAGAGGCAGAAATATTTATGCATACGAAAATATATTTCACATTAAAAGTAAAAATGAATATAATGAAAGTTCAAACATTATATGATCAGGCTAACAATTCGCTCTAACTTCGGAAATAGTGTGAGCAAATGGTTAAGGCCTTCTTTCTTATTGGCTCAGCATAATCAATAAATAACAATCTGTTCTGACTTAGAAATAATGCAAAACCGACACAATAATAGCGCAAAATATCTAAAGACGAGTATTTATTTAAAAAATACTTCTTATTTTTTTAACATTTCATGATGGAACATATTCTTTTACTTTTCAGCTTTTAATGATGTCTTAATCGAACGATGTTCCACCAATAACACCCTGGAAAATACTGACCAGAAAACATTTGTTGTGTTGGACAGGGGGTAAGGTCTTTAGACTCAACATATTTTCCACTCTCTTTGTAAACGCTTGTTGTGTGAATGGGGCAGCTAGTAGCAACGGATATAAACATATATGAACATTTATAATTCATAACACGTTTGACATTTCGAATTTCGAAATTTACATCTGAACAGTTTATAAATAACGGGACATGGTTTGTCAAACAAAACATTCAAAATGAATAATTCAAAACAAATAAACTCAAACAAAAATGTCATGTGTTGTACATAACACTGGATATTAAAAAAGTTTATACTTTTTAGTTTCTCTAAACAAAGTTACACCATACAGACAGGCAGGCAATTTATTATCGATGATATTTAAGATTTTAATCTTTCTTCATAGAATATTTAGAAAGAGAAAATCCACGTAAAAGTGCTAAAAGTCAAATTGACAGTGCTTAAGTAAGTGTGCTTAAGTTAGTTAAATGGTGCTAAAATGTTAAACGTTAGTTAGGTAAAACTGAAAGATGAATAACTTGCTTTAACTCATAACGATATAATAGATTGTGCTAGAACTTAGATATTGCTAAAACTGCACTAAAGCTTAGTTAAATAGAAAGTGTTAAAACTGACTTAGATACCGTAGTGCTAGAATTAGATAGTGCTAAAACTTATATAGATATTTGATAAAGAAGTCATTGAGTTTTAACCTTTTCAGCAATTTAATTCCTGATTAATTATTTCTTCAATATTTTAGATGTCCTACAAAGCAAAGTAAACGTCTGACCCCAGGTCAGGTGGTCAAAATGTATGATACAACTTTACCCGACGGAACGCCTGTGAAAACAAGTGGTAAAGTTTTATCAATCGAGGCTTTCAAGTTTGTTGATTCAAGCAACATAGGTATCGTCTGCTCCGCAAAGGTTTGCAAACCAGGCGACACGAGTTGTCAAGTTGTAAGTTGGAAAGTATACTGATTTGTATATTTTAAAAGTTAAGAAGTGATGATGTTCGTAAAATTTCACATTTATACCCTTTAAGCGATTTTTTTTTACAGCAAGGGATATGCATTTGTACAAAAATAAAATAAACAGAACGAAACAATTTAAATTCCATAGTTTGTAGAATGTTTTGTTCATATTCTTACCTTAATTTGTAAAGTGGTGTAATTAATGATCATTTAAAATATACAATATAAAGAGTTTACAATAAATATTACCATTCTGTTAAAGCCACCAAATTGTAATGAAGTTATGAATCAAGATCCAAATGCTCAGCCAGTTGTTAATGCTCCTACTGAAACACCGGTAGAAACCCCAGTAGAAACCCCAGTAGAGACGCCAGTAGAAACTCCAGTAGAGACTCCGGTGGAAACCCCAGTAGAAACACCTGTTGAAACACCCGTGGAGACCCCTACCGAGACACCGGTTATCAGAAGGAAGAGAAGAGCTGCTGGTGACGATAAGGTTGAGGAAGAGGCAATAGTGTCAACTGTGCTTACAGTAGTTGATCCTTATGGTTACAGACAAAGCAGACTGACAGGTACAAAACATACTTTCCTCTTTATTTTGTTTGGTAAGAGGTTGGCTGTATGGCAGGCGAAACAAAAAGCAACGGTAGAAGGTCATACTGTATAAAGGGCATTCCTTAATTGAACGTTAATAAAAAGACATTGCTGACTTCATGAACACAACTATTGCATACTATGTTCATCCTTCACTGAGTAAATTACTTACTTTGTAAACATTATTCACTGATGAGCCAAATATTTACCTTTCGTCTGTGCGTGGTCAATATGGTGGTTTTGTTTTGGCACCAAAGTAGCCGAGGATTTTTCTAGACCGCAGTGACAAGACTTTTAATTAGCGTTGATTTTCTATAACCTACCATTTGCCATGGATAGGGCCTGTGATTTCAACTAGTTAACTAATCATTATCAATTAAATCATGACTTAATTCACTGAGCCTTACTTTCCTTGTAGCATTATTCATTATTTGAATGAAACTAAACTAACCGTCGAAGTATTTGGTGGCTATAATTTTCGCCGTAACCCAAAGGATGGAATACAAAAGAAGCAATGAATGAGAACAAAACAGAAACATTTTTGTTTCACTGGCAGTCATATGTCCGTTTGGCAGTTGATGTATCTCTTTATCCCGTTATGTTTATTGAGCACTGCTCGCCATTCCCATTCATCATACTGAATCTTATCTCGATGAGCGTCGTATACCGGTATCTTTGTGATGTTTATCCCAAATGTTTACCTATTACTGACAAAGTGCATGCATCTTAAAAAGAACATGGGTGCATTTATAGTTCATGAAATAATCATATTCAAATATTTATATATTTGACACATGAAATTAAAAATTAATAACTGTTTCTTCCTCAACTTATTGTTCATTTCCGTCTGTATATTGGGCAACTCGTTTACCAACCTTTTTTCATTTTCAGCATCTGAGGATTTGAACTCATTCGAAAAATGTTTGGCTCACGAAGAAGTAACAGCGGTAGTCGCGGTTCTTGGAACAGCGGTGTTTGCTCTGCTTGTCGCCTGCTTCTTGCTCTCTTGTATCACTCTCAAGAGAAGAGCAAAAACGACAGACTACAAAACGATGCCTCTTCCCAAACAAGAGCATTTTCGAATACCACGTGCACATATAAATGACTCATTCAGCCTCGGAGACATATAGAGTTTTAGTGACTTTTATTTCTTTATATTTTGATTTAGTTATAGTATATATACACTTTCTAATTTACCATATATACTCAAAATATTGCATAATAATATGTGTTCCTTTGCCGTTGTCCATCGTTAATGTGCAGCTGTTTTCACTATTGTCTGCTTACTTTAAAGGGACGCCACTGAGGTTTTTTTGACATGACGGGACTGGAACTAATTTTTCGACATTAATAATGTCTAGACCAACTTGTGTGAAAAATTTCAGATCATTTTTTCCAGAGTATTTTTTTCTAATAATAATTGTGAAAAATAATCCAAAATTAAAAAGCGTTGTAACGTTTTTCACTCAAAGCGCACTAAGAATAGCAGAAAAATATGATTTTCAATTTATTTCTGATTATCTTTCGCATACTTTCTGAGTGAATTTTTATGAACCTCAGCAGAGTTCCTTTATAGTGAAAATGTATGTTTGCTATTTTTTGTTTGTGTATTATGTCAAAATGTTTGAAATAGAGAAAAGAATAACCATATAACTTAATATAATCCTAGTCAAAGAATATATTTTATATTTTTCGTGGCATTAATTGTAGAGATGAAAGTTGGCGTGCTAGTGAAGTGGAATTCAGAATAAATACAATGTATTTAGAAATGAAATGGTAGAAGATATTGTAATGCTATATAATGCTACACATGCCCTTTTCGTAGGAAAGGTCCGGGTGTCTGTCTGTAGCAAGCCAATAAACGAACAAAATTGGCGAAAAAATCTCTAAAAGTTTTATAACAACGCAGAGGTCTAGGATGCTGGGTTGTGAAATCTTGACCTTTCGGAAACCTTTTGTTTTTACATATACTTTTAACACCGCATTCACAAATTTAAACCCTTCAAACATTTTATAATAAATAATATTTTTGATTGTTATTTTTTGTCTTTTCAAAGCAGTTTATGCCAAACTAAAGATTATACATAGTAAACTAAAGAACTGTATCGTCAATCTCATTAGTGACTGTTCAGAACTCTTATACAAGTCCAAATTTTTACCCATTCTGCTACCAAGCAGAGTCGAGCTTAATAAGCAAAAAAGATAAACCCATTTTTATTATCTTACGGATAATATCTTTGGATCCAGGCGGATGTGTATTTTTAAATTTATATGTACAAATTTTCGATTTCATCCCAAAATATATTATTTCCATTTTATATCAAAAGGAGATCGTGCACAAATGCACTGGATGATAAAACGTCTACAAAAGAGTGTTGTGCCGTTTGTGTGGTCATAAAATGTTGTATTTGTAGATATACATGTATATAATTGTTTGTTTCATGTCAATAAAAAATGATATCATGTCTTTATTTGTTGCATTGTGTTAATCACGGAGAGATTCTTGTGCTAAACCTTAAGCCTGTAGACACTAGCAGACTACCCATGCAACCAGTGCAGGACCAAAGTCAGACATAAATATGTCGTCTCTTTGATTTGTACGGTTCGTTATTTAGTAAAAAAATGAAATTTTCCCTAAAAGTTATAAATGGTTTTATCCATATTGAAAGATGTACAAGTCCATTTAAGATACTTGACGTGCTAGGTGTAACTCTGACACAGTTCATCTTACATCAAAACATTACGAATGAAGATTTATTCATTTCAATACACTGTCTTCGCGGACTGAGGTCATTTCCTGGAATGCCAATTTTCCAGATTAATCATTAGGAAGGTTTTAGTCATGCCTTCAAGATCGTCTTACACGCATAGAAAATGACTATTTCAGCTTCTATACAAGTATATAACGCTAAACAAGTGTCTAGTATGTACTTGTTTATTTATGCATTAAGATATTTGGGGTCTTAAAAGGACAACACGTAAACAATTAATTTAAATTACAGACAAAATCATGTGTTCAGCACCGGTTCTTTGGCTCGTGATAACCAATCTCATCATGTGGGTTCTATTAAACAGGTGTAGAATAATATATGACGGTCATGTATACGTAAAAATATAGCAACGCTAGTTTGGCATTTTTGCATCATACCAAAAACGCCGTTATATCATATTAATTAGGCCTACATAGGTAACTGACCAGGATTGCGAGTGTATCCCAAGTCCTCAGTGTATCTAAGTAGTAGGACATAAGACCAATTTGAGGACAATCGTAGGATAGTTTTAATTAAAATTAATAAAAATGATTATCTTAAGTTAAAAACATAAGACTTAAATTAAATTTGTTCTCAGACATAATGCTCATTTTCTCGCTGTCAAGTTAGTAATATATTTAAAATTCACAATGAACAATAATTGATTATGAAAAAGTTTCTGATACAATATAACAATTGCCTAAATTATAAAAAAGACGGCCTCTCTCTCTGTGTTAAAGACTTGAGCATTACCAATACGTTCTGAACGATATTAATAGAAATTTCCGTCGGTCACATGGATTCTTGATTTACTTTTTATAGTAAAGTATAAAATTGAACACTATCATGGCAAAGTTAAATTGCTATTCGGCATTTTATCGAGTCATAACAGAGATGTCATACAAGGTTAGGTCATTTTGTTTGAAATGCAAAAATGTCTCAGCTAGGTTTGCTCTTTGGACTAATCTAAGACTTATAGGACTTTCAATGAAACGCAACCTTGATGTTTGATAAGACTGAAAGTTAGAAAATTAACATCGATTTTCATTGGATAAAAGTTAATAAGTCTATTGTCCAATTTAGCATGGCATAAATGCATTCATATACCAAATACAATACAGCAATCGTTCTAACTAGTGTGTTATATTCATGCAACAGTTGTGGTAGCCGTGTTAGTGGTAGCAAGAAAGCAGTTGTAATTTATATTTATAGCATTAGAAGTACATGTATTTGTGCAGTACATAGACAACTACAGTGCATATACTGCAGCTGTAGCTAACTGCTGCTTCTGTTGCTACCTTAACCCTTATAGAAATTATTACTACCGCCACCATCTGCCTCTAGCACCACCACTTGAACAGTTACACTAGCTACCTCTACACTATATATGTACAACAATTACTACCATGAACTAGCACCATGCATGACATTCTAGCGAGAAGAGAGATTAATGGGTCGATATGCTGTTACTGCTGCTGCTGATGATTGTAAGGACAACGTTAACAATTAACTAGCGCTATTACATATGTATATGAAGAAATATATATAAAGTGGATATGTGGTACTTTAACGTAGTCATCTGATGGTATATATGGTGTTAAGTTCTATACAATCGTGACCTGAACCACGGACTTTAATTGACAATATAAATCCGTGCTATATATATACATGATAAATAGTTTGTTTGTTTTTTGCGGGGAAGGGGAAGGAAGGATGGTCCACCAATATATATAGTTGCCTATTGTATGTTCCTGTAACGTTAAATAATGTTTTGAATAAGTATCATCATATTTTTCCTGTGTTTTTTTTTTTAATTTTGGGACACGGGCCTTGTCGTTGCACTTAGTTCGTTGGATGATAACGATTCACCATTGCTAAGTCGTAAGCGAATTATAAAACAACAACAACCTGAGTTAATTGATAAATAATTTCCAGTTAATACGAAGAGAATACGGGCTGATGGAAGTAAAATCTTAGCAAAAGTAGGGAAAATAGTGTTAAGTATGTTTGTATATTGTAATATGTATGTTGCATCATAAATTATATTAATATAGCTCTTTGATTTAACTCGTGCAAGTGTCATAGTATTCGGATAGTTCATATTTTTAAGCACTTAAAATAGTGTTGGCTACACGATTGTCTTTAAAACAATAGCAAACTCTCAAAATAAAGCCAATACTATTTCTTAAAATTTTAAGTTATTTATTTATGTACTTTCAAAATTGATCTTGCAGACCTCGACAAAGTCCTCGCCTGCTCATATTTGCCAGTGAAAGTTTGAGTGAAAGTTTGGGTCGGGCCAAATAGGGCGAGTAAGATTTTCCTTATCTCAGTGGTGTTTCTCTTAACACAACTGATGTTTCGTAAAAATTTATAAATGTCAATCTAGTTAATCAAACTGTATGTATACCTCACGAATTATGGTGGTTTCGTCAAACTACCGGTTCGGCGAACTTAATTTATGAAGAGGTGAGAAAGTGGTTTCATCGATCTTATAAAGTAATTAAAGGCAAAGTACACATGGTTCATAAATATAATGTTTTTATCATCAATATTTTTTATAAATTCGTTTTTTTCCCAGGTTTTACTTATATATACGTGTATATATTTCTATGATGTTGTTCTTTTGTATTGTGTAATGCTTTTATGTAAATATTACTATTATACTAAAGAAAATAATAGGTTAAAATTTTCAATATTTTGTCGTTAATTGCATGAGAATGTGTGATAAACCACGGTAATTGGCATGCCCATTATACAATAATTATTGTTTGCACTATATAAATTAAGTTCACCGAAACCACTACCTGTTTAATTATATAAGATAAGTTCGCCGAACCGGTAGTTCGACGAAACCACTCTCACCCTACCTCACTCCATAAATTTGTAATACGGTTATACCTGTCAAACAAAAAACAGGACATTGACCTCGGTTATACCTATTTAGATTGTTCAATAGTAAATTTGAGACATGTGTTTTTTATATTAACTAGAATCTTTTTGTAGTTTTCTTTGCCAGCATGCCAAGTCAGGCACAATAACGCATTTTAATTTCACGCAGAAAATATGTTTATAACTGCAAATTTTCCAAAGTCCATGCATGGAAGTACAAATGTATGCACATTTATTGCCGATGAACAAAATCAGCAAAATATAGCGAACAGAAATCATAATGCTTGTAAAATTCCTCAAGCATTGAATTAAATTCTACATGTAATTACTAATACTAGCTGACAAGTGGAATTTTCAATCTCTGCCCTGATGTAGAAGGAAAAAAAGGACTCTAAAGAAACTGGTGTGCACAAATCATTGCATGTATGTTACTTACAAATGTACAAAAAAAAATATAGAGAAGTACAATTTTGTATTTAGTTTTGGAAGGATAAAAGGGCAATTATCTCACTCTTATCTTGTTTGTAATTTGATTTTCATTTTATTTTATTCCAGAAAATGTTTACAGTACCAGTCTCAAGTAATACTGACGAAAACCAAACTATAAATGCTCAATTTGAAAATGAGGCACAAACAGTTCATGAAATGACCTCACATGAGCTTGGGAATCCTGGTGATCTTGGACAAGGGGATAGTCTTCCATTAGGGCAGATAGATAGTCAGTGCCCTCAGGCCCTTTCCCAACCTGATGTAACATCTGCACAAGGCAGTTATGTTTCACTTCTTGCTGACATAGCAACCATACAGCAAACTGATGAGTATTCAGCTCAACCAATTGCTGATGTTATATCTGACACTGACTATGCAACATCAACATTCACCAACCAAGAACTGACCTCTTTACATAATGATAATATGGTTTCATACCAGCCCATTGAGAACTCAAATATTAGTTACAATCTTACTAACACTGTTGGAAATTCTCAGGGAATACAGCAGTTTGTGATAATTCAGCCATTTCTTAGTGATACATCTGTTAATGCTCAAAGTACTTTTATTCATTTACCAAACACTGCTGATAATCAGTTGAATCTGGATAGTAATAAAGAACTGGAAGATGCTGTTGCCAATATAACGGATACTGCAGTTGCTGGTGATACAAATGTTGTTACTTCAGAGAGTGGATCTCTGGCTGATAAGAGCTACCTAGTTTGCACAAACAGCCGGGGGGAGGTCAGAGAGATACAGGTGATTCAAGGTAAACAGAACTGGACAGAAAATGATACAGAAGTGATTTCAGATACAAGGAAATGTAGACCTAAAGGTGTGAAAGGAAAACAGAGAAAGAGTGTCATCACTGAAAGAAAACAATCATCATCACATTTACAGAAATTTTCCCTGGATGATTTAAATAGTGCTGGGAAATCAAAGAAAGAAGTTTTTGAAGAGTACTTAGAAAAAGGTAAACCTAAAACTGAAGTTTCGGAACTGACAAAAGCAGATGTAAATGAGAAAGTTACTGAAGTTGAGAATTCAGGTTTTGGTGCTGAATGTGGAATAGCTAATACGCATTTACATGATGAAACAATAACTGAAGATACAATAGTAACATCTGATATGGTGATTAGTAGATCCTCAGATATACAAAAAGTATTACCTTTGGATGAACCTCAAAATACTTCAGACTTTCTTCAGGTAAATAGAGATACACACAGTAGTGTCAAAGATGAAATTGTGGTAGAAAGTCTAGAATCAGAAGTGATTGAAAGTTTGCAAAAACCTTTGCAAAGAGATCAAGAGGCTGATGAAGAGGAAAATGTCAGTTGTGATAAACTTATAAATAAAGATGCAAATGTAATGAAATCTTTCAATAAAATAAATAAAAATAAAACTGTCAAGACTAAAACGATGACATTAAGATGTAGACGAATACAAGATCAAGCTATAAAAAGTTCCAGAAAAACATCAGAGTCTTTCAGAAAGCATGAGAATGATACAGATTGTGCAAAGTTAAAAAGGGAAAACAGAGCACTGAAACGCAAAAAGTCTGTGCCTCAATCAAAAGGGTCTTGCAAATTGCCAAAACTTGATAACTTATATGACAATGAAGAACAAGTTCAAGACAACACGTTGGAAGGTGATGTTGAAAGTAGGATGCAGGAGGACTTTTGTAGACTTTTTAAGTCTGATGAAAAATGTGTGCTCCGTCTTGAACCAATCACTTTAAAACTTGTGAATCCAAATAGGTTCTTAATGATTGAGATGGATATTGAAAATGAGTTATATGTTAGTACCATAGAGAAAGGTGAAACCACTAATGGTTTTACAAAATATTTTATGAAGCTCACTGCCCCTGAAAATGTCTTACAGGCCAGTAGTGAAGAAACAAATAGTTCTGAAAAAGGGAAGAACAAAGTTAAAAGAGCAAGTAAGTTGAAATGTCTAAAACATTCAAAGATAAAATGTAAAAGAACAATCGCAAAAAAAGTTAAAACAACCTCTCTGAAAGACATTAAACCTGTAATAGAAGACTCTCTGAAAGATAATAAAGATCCTATAATAAAAGATGAAAATATGGGAGAAAATGTTAAAGTACCTGATACAGATCCTGACATTGTTTATAGTACAGAAAACACAAATTTAGAAGATACTGCTGATGTTGAAGATTACAATGTAGAAATTGAAGTAGAGGGTTATGATGATAATATTGAAAAATCAGAAACTTTGAAAGAAACGGAAATCAGCAGTAAAAATGATGATAAAGGTGATATTGAGGGTGATAAATCAACAGGTACAAATACAAAAAAGAGGAAAACTAGGAATGTGGTAGAGAAGAAGGAGTCAAATGCAAATCCGAGCAGCACTGTCAAGAAGAAAGGAGAGACTACACAGCTGTACACTGTTATGATATCGGAGGAAGGTTTGTGTCTTATTTTTTCTACCCTGAAAAGTAATTATGAACATTTTAAAAGTTTTCTAAAAGTTTAAATAAATGCAGGTTGGTTTTGAATTTGAATTATGAATACTGATTACATGTATGTGTAAATGTATGTACAATTGGAAGGCCAAAGCAGTATTTCAAATATCCATATACACGTTCTTGTAGTCTTATGGCATGCATCTTGTTCAGGTGTGATTTTTACTTTAACAAGTCATTACTGATTACAAACTTTTGTTTCTTTCTTTTAACAAAGATTATTTTGTTTGTTGTAAAGCATACAATTTCATCACTTAGAATAGCCATTTGTACAAATTTTTGATATTAGTAGCAGTCTTAAAAATTTACTTAGGAAAATGATCTTTTTTATATGAGATATTTGCATGACTTTTTTTGCTGTTTTCAGCCGGATCTTTTAAATTAGGGAAATTGTTTCAATTAGGAAATAATACATGTAGTTAGATATATTACTGTTCTATATTAGTATTATGTACATTTACATATGTACAAGTATAACTTATTTTTTTCTTTGAACTTCATTTCTAAGAATTGTGTTTTTCGAAACATCTGGAAAATAAAATTTAATATAAAATGTGACATTCCCATCCGCTAAGCCGTGTAATAAAAAGGTTTAAGCACAGACCAATCTTAATTGGAAATTTCAGTGTGGTGATTTTGGAATAATGGGGTGATGTTGGAATAATGGGGGAAATAGAACAAAATCAATACATATATATTATATTATACATCATCTTAAATGTTATTCAGTTTATAGATGGTTAAACTTTAAAATATAGATGCTAACGTTATTATATTCATATATATACAAATACAGTTACCAAAAAGATTCGTGCTGATAGGAAATAAATCTTCTTTATACATTTTGAACCTTGTGGGTACTCTATGGAAATTTTCAACATTTTAATCGATTATAAGGAAAATGTCTGTTTTACGCCAAAAAATGAGTGTTTAGGATACGATATTTTTGTGTTTCTTACTTCACCTAGAAAATGATGTCAGGAATTTTGTAAAATCATGGTAAGTGTTTTCTTCGTCAGATCATTTTTCTATGTATGTTTAAAGAATATGATTATAGTAATTTTACTTGAATTTTGTTTAAAATGATAGAAGTATTGAAATGCTTAATTTCATTAATATTGAAATAATCAATATTTTATTGCAATAAAAAGCGATAAAAAATTCTAAAAATCAAAAATTTCTACAAATGGCATTCAAATTGATTATTCCGTCACTAAAATCTTAAATTTTTTACATGCACTCATTCATAAAATCAAGGAAAAGGTAGATCTGTGCCCACTTGTGCCTGAAATGTTTAAGTTTACTCTGTTTTTCTCGAAAAATAGTTTTGAATCTTTTTTATTGTACAAAATGACCCAAAAATGAAAAACATACAAATGCTTTTATCAAGAATCTGGCTTAGAATCATTCTTAAATTCATTTGAAGTTTACAAATGTAGTTCTGAATATATTTCTTAATTATCTTTTGCATATTGCTCCATTTTCAATGCCAAGGACTTATTAAACAAAAATTCAAGTTTTATGTTTTTCAAGCTTTTTGACCTTTAGTTGAGCACTTTTAAGTGTTTGAATTAGAATTCAATCTGATTTAAGTTTTGTACAGCTTAAAAGAAATGTTTTGTTTAATGTTATTTAGGTATACCAATGTATGGCTGCCCGAAGTGCGGCTACTCGTCAAAATACCGCCATAATGCCAAAAAGCACATATACGAGCATACAGCGACAAGAGACTTTGTGTGTGAAATATGTGGAAGTAGTTTTAAAAGCAACAACAATCTTCAGAAGCATAAAATAGTTCACCAAGAGGAGAGACCTTTCCAATGTCCACTGTGTCCACAGACGTTTAAATGTAAGATGCCTTTTATTTGTTTAGAAAAAAAAATTGTCTGCATTAATATTAAAAAAAATTGTCTACATTAATATTAAGTTACAATGTAAATCAGGGCTTCAGGGCTTCCATTAAGTTCCAAACACAGGTGCTTGAGACAAACTTTTTTTATGTTTTATATGGGCTATATACTATAATAAGATACCTTAACCCTTTACCACATATATACGCGAAACAACGCACTTTCGACCCCCCCCCCCCCCCCCCTTTTTTTAGGCCTCAAATAGTGAAAAAATGTCCTGGTTGGGCCCCAAACATAAGTTTTCGTTTGAGAAATGTTGCTTAAAAAATTGAGCACTTTTTCAGCGCCGCTCCCCATCCAAAAGATACATCAGGGGGTTGCCAGAAGGGGGATGTGCCCCCTACTGTTAGGGGGGTATGAAGGGGGGCGGGGTCCCCCTCATCGCCAAGAAAATTTTGGACTTGTGAGAGGCTAAAAATGACCCCAGGTCGATCATAATGTAATTTTTAACCAACGCTGAAAAGCCTTTGACTCTATCTCAATCCCTTGAGCAGTTGCAGCACTTTGAAATAAATTTTGATGGAAAATATCGAGGCAAAATAGTGATTTTTGGCAATTTTGAGATGTCCCCTCGTTGCCATGGTAACCGGAAATTGAAGACTGATCATGTCATTACAAAGGCAATGGTCCAGTCAACATTTGTGCCAAGTTTGATTAGTATTGAAACATTTTTCATAGTTTCATAGCAGTTTGAACTTGTAACAGGAAGCTTTTCAGTGAAAACGGCCATTTTTCACAATATGCTCATGGGGGAAAGGGTTAATGTACATTTATAGGCTGATTATGTAAAATATTTGATTATGTGACAAGCGCCTGTGGTTCCTGGAAGTAAGAGACTGCAAAAATGTTTGACATTGGGAGTCACATTATATAGGTAAAGAAGGAAAAACATTATATTTTATAAGTCCTAAGCCAAAGTCAAGAGTTAATGACTCCCATACTTCCACTGATGAATAGGACTTTGATAGCTGCTGATAAGCCATCTATAGCATCCTTCATATGATCACATAAAATTTGAAATGGATATTTTTCAGACAATTTCGTTTTAATTACTGTTTTATAGTACATTATTTAGAACTACAGAATTTTGATGGCCAATAATTATTCTGGAGCAGCTTTCCAAAATGTCCAAAGAAAACAGAAATTAAAATGAAAGATTAAAAACACAAGTATAATGTATTTGTGTTAAAGAATTGAAATGGCTGGCAGTGTTGTAGGTTTTGATTGTGCCAGGAATTTGAATGCTTGTTAAGATGCTTCCTGGAGTAATGAAAGTTTTATTCAAAGGCAAAGAAGGAAAATTTAAACTATCATAGATATTTTTGTTTAACTTTGCATGATTAAAGACAATCATTGAGAATCAATTATTGATGATAAAAAAAGGGAAATGGGGAGGGTCAGTTCGTATCTCTCTTTTCTGCACCTTTAACTTTTACTAGTAAGTCATTTTTGGGAGCCGATAACTACTCCCTTAATTGTCTTTCATATTAGGTCATCACTAGTCTTTTTGTGCCTGAAATAATTCACAAATGGGTACCATTCTTTACCAGTAAAGCTAGAGTTGCCATTTAACCTGTAAAGTATCTGTGTGACATTTTATGATAAACTATTCCAAATACAATTTTCTAGCTCATGTCTTATGTGAACATCTCACTTCAGGTAATCGAGTACTGAAGCAGCATCTACTGAGACACCTTGACTTGAAGGCTTTTGTTTGTGAATATTGTTCCAAGGAGTTTGTGACGAAAGGAGATTTAAACAAGCACACCCGCTCACACACCGGTGCT
The DNA here is from genome assembly GCF_026571515.1 of Ruditapes philippinarum. Lineage (NCBI taxonomy): Eukaryota > Metazoa > Mollusca > Bivalvia > Venerida > Veneridae > Ruditapes > Ruditapes philippinarum. Next base: position 126,512 of record NW_026866030.1, on the reverse strand, counting down.
ACACCATACAGTTGTAAACATTGCGATAAACAGTTCTCTGATATAAGTGCCTTGTATAGACATACAGAAAACCATGTCATACCGAAACCATTCTTGTGTTCTCTGTGTAATCGGGCATTTTCTAGGAAAAACTCTGTGATAAGCCATTTGCAGAAATGCCACAAGGAACAGTATGCTCTTGGGAAAATGGATAGAGAGAAATTGGAATCATTTGTGATTGATACAAAGTTAGAAAATGAAAAATTGACTAGAAATGATCATATTACTGCAGGGGCTACAATAGAAAATCCATCTATGGTTAATTTGACTACAGTTGTAGATAGTTTTACAATATTGTAGAAGACTGTATTATAGTTATTTACATATCTTAAATATAAATGGAATGAATGCAATAAAGAACATGGAATATTTGTAAATAGAAAAAAAATGTATTGGTGTGTTTTAAAATTCACTTTAATTTTTAGCTCGACTATTCGCAGAATAATCGAGCTAATGCAGTCACCCATTTGTCGGCGTCGGCGTCCCTGTGGTTAAGTTTTTGTATGTAAGCTGGTATCTCCATAACTACTGAAGGGAATGGATTGAAACTTCACACACTTGTTCTCTGTGATTATCTAAGATGATTGGCACAAGTCCCATAACTCTGATTTGCTTTTTTTCATAATTATGCCCCTTTTTCGACTTAGAAATTCTTGGTTAAGTTTTTTGTATGTAAGCTGTTATCTCCATAACTACTGAAGGGAATGGATTGAAACTTCACACACTTGTTCTCTGTGATTATCTAAGATGATTGGCACAAGTCCCATAACTCTGATTTGCTTTTTTTCATAATTATGCCCCTTTTTCGACTTAGAAATTCTTGGTTAAGTTTTGTATGTAAGCTGTTATCTCCATAACTACTGAAGGGAATGGATTGAAACTTCACACACTTGTTCTCTGTGATTATCTAAGATGATTGGCACAAGTCCCATAACTCTGATTTGCTTTTTTTTTCATAATTATGCCCCTTTTTTCGACTTAGAAATTCTTGGTTAAGTTTTTGTATGTAAGCTGTTATCTCCATAACTACTGAAGGGAATTGATTGAAACTTCACAACACTTGTTCTCTGTGATTATCTAAGATGATTGGCACAAGTCCCATAACTCTGATTTGCTTTTTTACATAATTATGCCCCTTTTTCGACTTAGAAATTCTTGTTAAGTTTTTGCGTGTAAGCTGGTATCTCCATAACTACTGAAGGGAATGGATTGAAACTTCACACACTTGTTTTCTGTGATTATCTAAGATATTGCCACAAGTCCCATAACTCTGATTGCTTTTTTACATAATTATGCCCCTTTTTTCGACTTAGAAAATTCTTGGTTAAGTTTTTTTGCATGTAAGCTGTTATCTCCATAACTACTGAAGGGAATGGATTGAAACTTCACACACTTGTTCTCTGTGATTATCTAAGATGATTGGTACAAGTCCCATAACTCTGATTTGCTTTTTTTGCATAATTATGCCCCTTTTTCGACTCATGAATTCTTGGTAAAGTTTTTGCATGTAAGCTTGTCTCTCCATAACTACTGAAGGGAATGTATTGAAACTTGAAGAGTTTGTACCTTTTCGGACAATTTTATGTATTCATATAGGTAAGCATTATTATACTCAATGAAACACCCTTGTGACAAATTTTCGAATAGTCGAGCGTTACTGTCCTCCGACAGTTCTTGTTTTAATTGAACTGCTTGTCCATCTGTCTGTACTAGGTTAACCTAGTATTCTGGTAATTTAAATATATCTTAAATTGAATTGGTCAATAATGGAAGGTCTGTCATACCATGAATAATTATGTTTATAGTATCTAGTGTTATGTTTGACAACAAATCACAGATGAATTATTTACAAGTGTATGATACATGATCTGAAATTACATATCTTTATATATTAGCAGATAATAAGAACAAAAAAAGAACAAAATATTGTTCTGTGTTACATAAATGCTCATACTAAATGACTCGGAACCCTATCAAAATTTTCATTTTAAGAAATATTTCATCAGAATATCCAAACAATACATTTCTATGTTGTTTTTTTTTATCAATATTTGAAATACTGATGGAAAATGAGCCCATTGTAGGTCAATCCACTTTAAGTTTCTACATGTACCAATGACTTAATATTTTAACATATTCTTGACAATGAAATGTCCATGCGTTTGGCAAGTAGCATGGTAGTGGACTCTCATTTTGCTCTGGTTATTTCCCTTTTCAAATAGGACTATGCTTAATCTATTCTGGTCTGTTGGTTATTCTGTATCAATGAATTTATACTATACACATCAACACAAAGGTCCAAATTCTTAGCTAGTTATTTTACTGCAACATTCATTTTGCCTCAATGTTTTTAGAAAATAGGTATGGTGAGCACCAAAATTTGTGATATTCTTTTCTCCATTCATGTCCTCTTAAATACACTTGTGGTATGTAGTTTTGGCAAGTTACAGCAAGAAAAATCTTATAAGAAAAAAGATCAGTGGGGGTAGGGGCTGGCAGATCAGTGGGGGTAGGGGCTGGCAGGGGTGGGGGTAGGGGCTGGCAGGGGTGGGGCCGGTTGGCATGTCTGTATACCAAGCACAGATTTAAGTTTTACATTGTTGAATGAGAATATGAATAATCCTTTTATGAGATGATATGTATAAACTTATAAAAGGACTGAAAAGAAAGTTGATGTCTTGTTGATAATTTCAAATAATATGAAAATGTTATTCCTCTTTCCTTGTATTTTTCCATTCTATATGTTCCAAGTATAGGTTAGAGTGCATATTGGGTGTTCTTCGTAAATAAGAAAGCTAAAAAGGAGCGGAGCTTGCGAAGCGACTGTAACTTTCTTATTTACGAAGAACAACCAATATGCACTCTAACCGGCTTAGTGCTCCGCCCACTTGCGTTTTATAATATAAAACGTCCAGTTTATATAAAATCTGTTCTATTAAGATTTGTAACCTGAAAATTAGAAAAATCCTCGTCGGTGATTGGCTTAAAAAAATTGGCGAGCACTAAATAAGGAAATGTAAACATCTGTAGTGCTGCCTGTAAATCACAGGAGAAATGTGTTATCCTTTTGAGTTGAGGACAAAATGTATAAAATGTTTATCATTCATATGTTTCATTTCATAGATTTCTGTATCAAAATACTACTGCAACCGTTTAATTACTGATAGGTGGAAGCCTGACCTGGCTCATGCCTGTTGGCATAAGCTACAATTTTAGCAAACTAGGCAAAAAGTATAAAAAAAAGTTTATTATCTTGCAAGTTCATATTAAATTATTAATCACTGACCAACATAATTTACTTGTACCTCTAAATAACTCTCTTTTGTGAATTTAGAAATGTCCCGGTCAAGGTTTTGCATACACGTTCTACAACAACAACCATTAAAAGTTTGAAATGTCGCATGGGTGCATAGGGTCATGATTATAGCCCACTAAACAAGTTCCATAACTGCAGCATTGATTTTCAGTGAACCATTACCATTTATAATCTGCATAGCTCATTATTTACTACATGTATTAACTATTAACCTCCACGGAGAGTGGTTGAGGTTGCTTACTTAAAACTTCTTGCCCCTCGTCCCTTTGGGTTGAAATCCCGTCAGGGACTTTGGATTCTTCATGTGAGGAAGCTATCCAACTAGCTTACGGAACGTCTTTGGTTCTATTCAGGAGCTTGTTCGTGCATGAAATAGTGCAGGGAAGGGCTCCTGAGGTATTCGTTCACCAGTAACACGCAGTATGACTATCACTGTGTTGGTGCTATTTAAAAAAAATACCCATTGTTCCTAAAAAATACCCTTTTAACCTTCTGGAACCGAAAGTGATCCTTTGCCCCCAGTAAAGAGCCAGGCCAGCCTGCACTTCCGTGCAGTCTGACCATTTGGCCATTTTCCTTGACTGATCATGTAAGGTTAATATGCTCTTTTGGAAAGATTTGACTCTACCATACGTAATTATTTTAGGTAAAAAGATGTATCAGTGTATAATGTGTGGAAAGGAAATGACTATAAAACAGAACATGGATATTCACATAAATCAGCACACGGGAGAGAGGCCCTGGCAATGTGAGGTGTGTGGTCTGGGTTTTCGTGGACCATCAAACCTGAAAGCACATATGAACCAGCATGACGAGGAATTGAGATTTTCTTGTGACATCTGTTTCAGGAAATTCAGAGGTTTGTGTGTATAATTATTAATAATTCAGATAAATGGCATGACTGGTACATTTTGTTGACAATTTAGTCGTTGGTTCCTCCAAGTGTATGCACTGTATGAAGGCTCCGAGATACCTTAAGGTGAATGAATGATGGACAATAATCTGCAACCAAATATTACATTTGTGACTAGAGGTCATACTTCATTGACCTTTTTGATCACTTGCCCTATATGCCTTTGTATAATTAAACCCTCCTAGTTTTGAAACGACATCTTGTACGAGCCATTTCTAAATGACGCCAGTTACGTGAGACCTCTCAGTTCGAAGTCGACCAGGTTTTTTTTAAATTAGTAGTATTTACGCATTTTATTACAAATTTAACATTTATCAAGATGGTATACGGCAAAAAAATGCAAAACGTTAACTTTTCAGCTTTATGTACAATTAAGGCATGTACCCGTTGTCAAACATGCGTGTATCACCAATATAACTATAGTTTTGCTACAACGAAACATGCGCAGTTTCTTATGTGTTTAATATATAAATTTTATAAAATTTGGAATTTACATTTAAAATAAAAATTTTTAAATTCTTAAAACTAAAAATTGTTTTTTTTTTCAGATCGAGGGACATATAGGCAACATTACAAGCGTCATCTCGGTGAGAAGGAACATGTCTGCGAGCATTGTGGGAAATCTTTTGTGATAACCTCTGACCTCAAAAAACATATCCGAACACACACCGGTGAGAAACCGTACAAATGTTCTTCCTGCGATCAACAGTTTAGTGACGGAAGCAGTCTGGTCCGGCACGAGAAAATGCATTCGGCAAAATTTAGGTACGAGTGTGGTGCCTGCAGTCGCCAATACTCCAGAAAAGATTTATGCAAGAAACATATCAAAAAGGCGCACATTAATGTTGAAGAAATTGAAATTAATGAAATAAGTGTAATCGATGAGTTGAAACAAGTATCAAGGGATATAAAAGTAAGAAATCAAGATGGTCTGGTAATTAAAACGCAAAAAGTGACGGGTAAGAAAATGAATAGAGAGCAAAATCCGAATACTAAAGTGAAGAAGATGAAAAAATCTTGGCAAAATTTGACAGAAGAGGCATCTAAAAGATACAAAGAACAAACAAATGAAAGTATTCCAGGGCCTAGTAGAAAAGGGAAATTTCCCAAACCATTTTGTCCCAACATATAAACAAGATTATCAAGGAAAAAACATTTACGGGAAAAAAATCAAATTGTGATCAACAAACCCCTGTCCCCCTTTGGGTAAGAAATATTGCCCCCAGGGGGTTTGTGTTAGCCCTTATAAGGATCTTACAGTTTCTGATTTTTAAAACCCCGTCCGTCTCATAGGAGAGCTTTGGGACTTTTAATCGGGCGACCCGAGGTGCGGGTTTTTCCTTGTATTGACGGGAATTTTCTACGGTCTTCGTCTTACCTTGTTTTGCATGTCAAAAGAAACTAGAGTCCCCTTGGAAAGTAAACATTTTAAAAGGGTAAACGCTTTACAAAAACTTGCCCAGGAACGGTGATGTGAATAACTGTGTTGTGGTGTGCATGTGTGGCTCGCTGCTTGATCCATCTGGGTAGCTACCAACACCACCACCACCACCACTGATATTTAGTATTTACGCTGAACTGTGCTCTGGGCCCCGTACATCTTATTAACGATTGTACGATTTTGGAAATCTTATCGTACGATGATTGGTAAATTCAATGTGGCTTGCTGCGTGATCCACACCACCTGATACTTAGATACTGTAATTATGGTCTTCAGGGCTCACTCTGTCAAGAGCCATTTTAGCCATTTGATACAGTTTTACTAGTTTGGCTATAGAAATTATTATTTGACTAAAGGATTTTTTGTCCATGATATGCTATTTAGATAAAAAAAAATGTATGAAATGACAGTCACACTTAGCTTTAAGAAATTTTAAACCAGGGTAAAACCTGGTCTTTGCAACATGCTTCATGCTTAAGTAATCTACATTGTTTATTTCCATCAATATTTTGATGAAACTACGGTTGCTAGTTTGTCTCTAAGCTCATACTTTTTATCACTTTAATTTATTGACTGATATATAAGACATAAGATGTGTTTATAACCTCTATAAAAGATCTTATATACTCACAAGTAGTTTCATGTTATAGGACCAAGGTGTCTAATGTTAAGAATATACTAGTATTTTTCTGGTTTTCCTCTTAGTACAGTCATGCTTTCAGTTTCATCAAAGTGGAAAATCCATTGCTTAATTGATTTTTATTTTCCATAATGTTAAAAAATTACAAACTTTCAAAAATGAATTATCATCAATTACTTAAAAGATTATCACTCAAGAAATAGTACGACTGTGTTAAGAAGCACAGTTTCTGTAGATTTAGTAGATCTAATTTTAAATTAAATTAAGTAGATGGACTTTTTTACATGTACAATGAATGCTAAATGTTCAAATTGTTGAACAAATATAATAAAGGTGAGAGTTATGTGATTTATTAATTTGAGTTTTAGCTTGCTAACATACCTAAATTATTTTCTGTTTGTTTGTTAAAAAAATATTTACGATCATGTTACGATCATTTGAAAAATATATACATGTACATATAAATACATGTACGAATAAATTGTGTGTAAGAAACACTACCTAAGAAAATACTTTCAACAAAAACAAAATTGATTGTCATATTAACATATTGTTGATATGGTAAATAAAACAAGACAAATACAATGTTATGGTTTGTTTTATTGTACTTATTAATTTTTAGCAACGACTTTCAAAGAATAGTGGGGCTCTCTTTCTCCACCAATGCGTTGGCATCGTCGTAACTCTTTGGTAATAATTTCATATGCAACTTCTTGAACAACATTATATCACATCAATCTACAAAGACATTTGCTTATAACTTCACACACTTATATTATACTTGTATAAATACGTACAAGGTTTTAAGTGAGAAAACGTTTACTACATAAATTTCTCCGTATACATGTACGAGTATTTAGATAACGGTGTAATAACGTTTATGACATAAAATTCTCTTAAAAAAAATAACGTTTTAGACATAAAATTCTCTTACAAAAGAGAATAAAAATACTAAATCAATAAATCAAAACGTCATGTCTTGTACATTTACATACACAAAACATCTGAAAAACATATTTCACACTTTAAAACAAAGTTTTATTTTAAAATACTTTAAAAAAAAAGCGTTCGTAGCTTTACTTTTCCACAGACTCCCGAGTGAAATTGTAATTTTGTTTCTAAGAATAACAGATTTGTATGTATATTTAGCTACATATATTTCACGTGAGTTTCTCTGCAAAGGATAAAACTTGAATGGCTAAGTTAGTGATTCGGGTGTTGCAATGAGCATCCCGCAGACGTGTAAGACGTCCATGAAATGATCTCCGTGAACCAGAATACCGCATGTACAAAATGTTCAAATCGTCTGTTGCAACGAAATTCCCTCCCGCATACGTGCCTAACGATGGAACTACGTGTAATCTACAAGTACATTATTATAATGATCTCCGCGTGTTCCAGTATACTGTATGTACGTAATTGTACATGTCCTACAATTATTGACCATCCATGGCGTCCGTGGTGATTTGGCAAGTTTCAATTGCAGAACACCAAACTTTGAATAAATGTCCTAAAATTGTGCAACGAACAGACTTGTTTTGGGTCGATGTCACGTAAAGGGGGCATTGGGACCCCAAAATACTCACCATATAGTTGGTCAGGGACATTATAGAATTGTTCATGAGATGTAGCTATCCAGCTAGCTTATATATTCGTGCTAAAATAATGCACCAATTGAGGCACCGCCACAATGTATAACCTTTACAGTGCCGATGTGACTTGAACTCCAACAAACAAATACTTATCAGACCCTTTCGTATTATATATACAAAGAATTGTGTTGGTCTCTTGTGTGCGCGCGGTGAGCGGCATGTGCGCGCGCGTGTGTGTATGTGTTTACGACGTCTACATGCCAAACAAAACATTTGCCATATGGTTTAGATATTCTGTGAAAACCCTGCATTGCACGTTAAAAAAACGGCCGTGCTGTGGGCCACAGTACACAGTGGACCCCAACAACAACAAAGACAGTGGTAATTTGATTACGAGAACATAATTCAAACTGGTACATTAAGATTCATGCAAATTTTGAAAATATTCAAAATATATAATATTATGTATAAAAAAGAATTTAAATATTGTGAAGTGGACAAAGATATGTGAATTTACACATTGCAAACGGCGCTTAATTACAGTGCACGTAAATTACTAAAAAGGGGTCAAAATAAAAAAAAAGTCGTTACTACGTGTAAATACAATGTATTGCAAAATGAGTCATTAATCGCTCATAACATGTTAATTATTACTTGAATCTTGAATCATTTATTATTCTTAAAATTTTTACTAGTGCATTTTTTTTAAGATTGATTTTCTTTAAATACATGTATTTTGGCTTATCTGGCGGCATGCAGCTTCAAAACCTGAACACATCTATAGTATACAGCTGGCCAGTTTAGACCATAGGGACCCGGCACAATGTTTGCATGGTGTAAAAAAGTAATTCTAGAAAAAAATATATAGTTTATATGTAATATACTGTATAGTATATATAAACTTTATTTTTTTTTCTAGACTATCACTGTGCCGGGTCCCTTTGGTTTAGACCATGAAGCCCAAGTTTGACCTGACTTTTGATCTAAAGATCTAGGTATCGTTAACGACGGACGAATAATTCAAAAACTTTATGCCACACTATGTTCCAATTACGGATTTATATTACATGAAATCCATGGTAAGTAATACATGGTAAATTTTATCAAGCTAAAAACTGTACCTTGGAACATTAAAAAACGGATTGAAATACCGTATACTGGCATTTACACTCAACTCAATGCGGTAACCGAAAGTAAATAGATCGGATCATCGTCCAAAAATATAAGGAAGAAAAATGACGCAGAGTAGTGTATTAACTTCCTGCTTATGTTATGTTTAATGTGTATCATAATAAATTATTGATGTGGAAACGTTCTAAGCGTCATGTCTCTCAATAGGGTTTGTATAATTTCAGTGTTTTATATTGAAATATTTTAATGTCATTGTGTTTTTCGTACCTGGTCGTGTTCGTACCAGTGTTTAGTCTATGAACTATAATTATGCATTTGGCAGAACTTTGAGAAAAAGACAAAGGTGTATATTTCATATATTATGATGACTGTGATGATACAGTATTATTGATTCAAAATTTTTGTGCTTATAATAAAATTTTTAATGAACTTGAAGAAGTTTAAGAAGTATAAATATCTCAAAGCTAGTCCAGCAAATTAGAATTATTTGCCTATAATTTGGCAATATTTTTTTCCAACCATAAACTGCATTTTCCTATTCTGCACAGACGCTGGCATTTTTAAAATGGGTCAACATATTCATGCCAAATAAATTTATAAGACTGTTGTCTGTTTTTGCATTTTTTTCCTGCTGACAAAGCGACATCACTCTATTTAAGACAGTGATGTTAAATTTTGTTTTTAAAGTTTCCTATTTGTAAGTATTTGGTATTGTTTTTTTCACCTTATTGTTAACATGTCAAGCTACCTCAGTGCTTGTACACATGTATTAATTAAATTAGCTTTTTTTGACAATCGGTAAAACAAACAAATAAAAACACATTTTCACGGCCACATTTTCACTTATTGTGTCATTGTGTATTTTCAAAACATTAAATGCTCAATAATATGGAATACCTAATATTTATACAATGTACAATGTATATTGGTTCAGTGTATTTGATAGTTGTAATACAACATGTAAAATTTATGATTAAACTAATGTAGGATTAGTCCTCCTAATACAAGAACTTGTGAATCTGGTTAACTTTTAACATATATATTTTGTGCAAAATATAGCAAAAATTAGATACTTGCCAAAAAAAAATATCATATATATGGTATCTCTTGACTCAAAGAACATTTGTTAGTTCCAATGCATTTATTGGTTATTATTTTAGACCATTCATTGCTTAGGGTTACTTATCTTTCTGACTCATAACCACATGATTGTTATTGTTTTTAACATTCATGATTTATCTAAAAAATTGTAATATAAAATTTATAAACAGTTTGGAGAATTAATGATAAAGAGAGATTTAGCTTGATAGTGTTAGGATGATATTTACAGGTAAAGGATTTTTTCATATCTACAATCTACATATGTACATGTATAATAATATACATGTATGAATTGAACTTAAATGTCATTTACAAGGTGGTTTTAAACTATTTGAAAATTCTCAAATAATTTACCAAAATGATGCATATTTTCCCTTAATTTAAGCCAGAGGCCCCTTTCTTTCAAAAAAGCAGGATGAGACAGAAAATAATGTTATAGGTCTTAGATGTGGTTAGAATGAGGTTATAATGTACCAGCCCTTGCAGCACTAGAAGCTACCCCACACATAGGCAGTAGTAAGTTGAGACCAGAAAATCTCAGGTACAACACTTGCTACATGGCAATAACTAGGAAGTAAAATCTGTACCAAATACCCTAGCATTACAGATAAATGTTATATCCTTAATCACCTGTCAGTTTTTGGGGCAGAAGAAAGTCATTTGATATCTTCCTCTTTCATGTTGAGGGAGGTGGGGGTTGATATGACTGATGCATAGCCGTCCATCTCTAAAAGAGTTTTGAAGTACAGTGTAATAATATTAAAGACATGCCATGGTTTAGTTTGAATTTGCACTTGAATCTCAGTGCATTGTATTAGTTTATGTGTTTCCATTTTTATTCCAATTAAACGGTATTTATTATCAGTAGTCACACCTTCACTCACTTAGTAATTATTTTGTGGTTTCTTTGCCAAATAAATTGTATCAATGCTTAGAAAAAATAATACACTTAAGTATGTTCTTCAGTAAAAGTATTTTTTTCAATTAGTCATTTCAAGGCTGTTATCTTTTTTATGCTCCCCGAAAAATTTCGGGGGAGCATATAGTCGGCGCTTTGTCCGTCTGTCCGTCTGTCCGTCCGTCCGTCTGTCCGTCCGTCCGTCTGTCCGTCTGTCCGTCCGTTGTCTTGTCCGGAGCATAACTTGAAAACCCTTGGAGATAATTTGTTGAAACTTCATACAGTGGTAGAGGGCATCAAGGGGGAGTGCAGTGTCAAAGAACCATAACTCTATTTTGCCCGGTTTTTGAATTATCTCCCCTTATAGAAAAATCTTGTCCGGGGCATAACTCTAAAACTATAAGAGATATCAACATGAAACTTTGTAGGTGAATAGATCTCAATGGGTAGATGTGCAGTGCACAAGAACAATAACTCTTTTCATCCTAATTTTGGAGTTATTGCCCTTTGTTAATTTTAATACTTAGAACTTTGTCCGGAACATAACTTGAAAACCCTTGGAGATAATTTGTTTAAACTTCATACAGTGGTAGAGGGCATCAAGGGGGAGTGCAGTGTCAAAGAACCATAACTCTATTTTGCCCGGTTTTTGAATTATCTCCCCTTAAAAAAAAATCTTGTCCGGGGCATAACTCTAAAACTATAAGAGATATCAACATGAAACTTTGTTGGTTAATAGATCTCAATGGGTAGATGTGCAGTGCATAAGAACAATAACTCTTTTTGTACTAATTTTGGAGTTATTGCCCTTTGTTTATTTTAATACTTTGAAATTGAACTTTGTCAGGAATATAACTTTAAAACCCTTGGATATAATTTGTTGAAACTTCATACAGTGGTAGAGGGCATTGATGGGGAGTGCAGTGTCAAAGAACCATAACTCTGTTTTGCCTGGTTTTTTAATTATCTCCCCTTATAGAAAATTCTCGTCCGGGGCATAACTCTAAAACTATAAGAGATATCAACATGAAACATTGTAGGTAAATAGATCTCATTGAGTAGAGGTGCAGTGCAAAAGAACCATAACTCTGTTAAGCCTTATTTTTGAATAATCTCCCCTTTTAGAAAAATCTTGTCCAGGACATAGCTGTAAAACTATAAGAGATATCAACATGAAACTTTGTAGGTAGATAAATCTCAATGGGTAGATGTGCAGTGCACAATAATCATAACTCTACCTTGCCTAATTCTGGAGTTATTGCCCTTTGTTTATTTTTACTTTTTGAATTGTCCTAGACATAACTCGGAAATCATAAGAGATATCATCAAGAAACTTTGTAGGTTGATAGATCACAGTGATTAGAAGTTCAGTGCAAAGAACTGTAACTCTGCCTTGCCTAATTTTGGAATTATTGCACTTTGAACTTTTTCCACAGACATAACTCTGAAACTACAAGAGGTGTACTTTCCTGTGTCCAAAACCTATTCGGGGAGCATCACCCGGCTCAAACCGGGCTCTTGTTTTTTTTATCATTGAGACTCAAGCTTAAAATAAATTGCGACAGTGATAACTGCGCTCTGCTTGTTTATCCTTTATTGTAGGATTAAACTGAACAGATATTAAATTTTAATTTCATTGAACATTAAAGGAATCTTCTCAGATTTGAATGCTTGAGGATGAACTTTCTATAGTTAGGGACTAACGAAATATTCAGACTCTGATAAACAAAGTAAATATGTATTTAATTTTTCATTGAGTTGATAACTTAGGATAAGTGTATCCTTGAAATTTTGTGGTATTTTTATAACTCATTTAAAAAACAATTGATGTTATTGACACTTTTTGTGGTTTTAACCAATCAATGCAATGAGAATAGGAAATATATCTAAAGTATGTTATTGTTCTGCCATGGGTAAAACCCTCAGCTTAATTAGTCAAAACAATTGTTAAATTGTACTGCATCTTGTCATCAATGAAAACGAGAATTATGTCAGGCCAAACAAACAAAAGTTCTGTTTATGGTGTCAGACCATAGACCCCCTCCTTCCTTCCAAAATGAATGTAGTTATGTAGGAATATATACATAGTATAAAGAAAGTGGAAAGGCAGAAAAAAGTCGAGGCTTGGCTATTTAATAAAGGATACATGTACCTGTAGGTAGGGAGACTGAAATCGAGACCTTTTTTGCCTCACCAGCACTTGTTATTGTCCTCAGGACTTTAATTGTCTGGCTAGGATATGATGTAATGCATATAACTTGTAAGGGGATGTTGGTAGTTTGTTTAAAATTGTATTTTATAGAGAAGTTTCAACTTTTAGGGAGTACATGTAGCAGTAATTTATTACAGGAGGCTTAATGACAACTGAACCTTCAAAGAAGCATTTAGAGGGTATTTATCTTTAAAGTAATTTACACATTGCAAATGTCAATTAAAATCTATGAAAATTTCCAAAAATAGGTAATTTTTTTTTTCAAAAATAGCCATTACTGCATTTGTCACACTGTAGAAATATGTTAATAAATACTGCAGAATCCATCATCAGTTGCATGTAACATGTGATTTATTTTTTGAATTGTGGAATTTTTATTTTTCTCCAAAATCTAATTACATTTTTCTTAAAGTTGATTGCTTGAAATATCTTGGCTCATCTGTAAGGATGCAGCTTTAAAATGGATCATATACATTACCATGGAACATAATTTTTATGTAAAAGAGTCGCAAAATAAAGTAACAGTACCATAAATAAGTGACAAGATAACAACTTTTAAACTGCCTTGATTTTAATATTTTTGTAACTCTAAATTTATAGTAAATAAACATTAGGTGAATTTCAGCATATAGCTTTGTCAATTGAGACAGACTAGACAATTTTAAATAGGCATTTAAGTTAACTCCTTATTCCATGCCCTCCACAAAACTTAAGCCCGAGTTTGCTTCCGTAGAAAGAACTGCTGGCGTAATAAACCGTATTTGCCAGACAGCGTTTTAACTGGATATTCAAAATTTTTATTGGGATCACAGCTTATTGAAATACAATATACATGTAGTTGATGTTATGTATGCTACTTTTAAAACAGGACGTATACACACTGAATGAAATTTATAATCTTTATATAATATCATTAATAAAAACAAATTGAAGTGGGTTACCCATTTTCACTGAAAGTTTACATGATTGTTAAAATTTATAGATATTTTGAACAGTTTTTGCAGGAAATGAACATTTTTTTATTAAACTAGTTACAAAGTTACAAAAAATATTAATATATATTATTATTTTTTTACTCTCGGAAGCAAACATCGAGGATATGAATATAGACAAAATTCAGGCATGAAAGTTTAAATACTTAAATAGCACATGATATTACCCCCTATCAGTTTCATTTATAAACTGATATTTGATTACTTTTGATTTAAATCTTGCAATTACTCAAATACATTAAGTACCTGTTGTTTAACATAGGTGACATCTTTTATCAGGTTATATTCATGTGATATGGCGGGCTTGCTCTGTATGTAGAAACAATGAGGATATCAGTTGATATCTAATCATGGATGTAGGGATAAAGAGGGCAGTTATAATAATATAAATCTACAAATTACAGGTCACCTATAAGTTACATGTACTGTCAATTTAACCTATAGCTCCCCCTTGTGGGGTTGCCTTTAAAAGTTGAGGAATTAGAATTGCCGTGCATAATCATAAGAAGTGACTAAATAGGTTTGAATATCTGGAGTCTATGCATCTGTTAGCTCCAGCAGGTGAGGTGCTTTTGACCCCCGGTGTTGCTTTAGGTAAGTAAAATCCGGGTTAACCAAAGTCATCTTTTCTGTTTTTTTTGGGGCCTTATGACCTAAATTGTGTTGGTGTGCAGTAAAACCCAACAAAACACATAACATATAGCTGCTTTTTACAAAATATAATATGATACTTTACTATGTGAATACTGAGTATATTTGATTATCATCTTTCGTGGTAAAATACATCCTTTTGTACAATCCTTAATGGTAAACCCTAAATCTGATGAATTTGGGTAATGGATATGCCCTGCATTGATTTTAGAACAGTCCATTCAAAGTTCAGGGATTTTCATTACAAAAATATAAAAAATTGAGTTTCTACGAATATAGATCCTGGGCAGACGGCTCAGATGAGCAGGCCGGCCTGGTCCTATACTGGTAGCAAAGGTTTATCATTTCCGGTTTACTGCATGTTTCAGAGCCTACTGTAGTAATTTTTTGTTTTCAAACAGTAGTAATGTGCTTAACCTTAGCTTTTGCAAAAAGGAAGTGAACATTTAGATGTTTGTATTTTTCTTTTTCTTTTTATTTCTTAGTCTAGACAGAATATTTCAAAATATTATAATATGCTAATTTCATCTTTTTTTCCCCATTTTGTCTATTTCATAATGTAAGATGGATTTGTTATTACGTGATAACATTATTAACTACCCTTGATTTGATTATTACTGATAATGTTCATTTTCAAGTACAAAATTTTGAAACCGGATAAAAATTGATTGCAGCAACATCACAACTTCTTGCTGAATAGTTGTCGAGATATGTTGGTATTGCGTTAACACTTGGCTCATATTATAATACATAATCTGCAGTATGTATAAGGGACATTTTATATACACAGTTGCTGGTTTCACATTGTATACATTAGTACTTACTATTTTAAAAAGATGTAATGTGATACTTAAGTACATAGGTGGATCATATGATTAGTGTATTTTACTAATTGTTATAAATAGCTTACAGAAGAACAACTTGATTACTTATTATTGTGTTTAATCAGAATGCAATATGCAGTACCTATCTTTTAAGTTACAAAGTAGGAAGTAAGACAAGTAAGATTTACAATAAGATCGCTAGAAAGGACAAATAGAAAGTAAAGACTTCGGACAATAAGATGGCAAGATTGCCTGATTTATGAATGGATTACAATATTGCGCAATATCTGTCTATAAACTGTCGTTTTAAGCTGGTGTTTTATTAGCGCTATTTTAGAAGGCATGTGACATGACCTAATTGGATTTTGAATATTGTATGTTAACTTATACAATCAACCAGTATTAAGAATCTGTAAAAAAAAAAAAAAAATATTTCTTTCATCAAAGTGCCTGCTCAGTACTTTTCTGTAACAAATTAAAATGTTTCTGAATGGTAGAACTAGTGAGTGATAGAATTTGGTTTTTGTTCAAAAAAGGTGATATGGGATTTTAAGTCTGGTTGGTAAAAAGCAGGCATTCATCAGTGAGGGGTGATTGAATTTGGTTGAAGTTGCAAAAGGTGACACTGGGATTTTAAATTGTAACATTTTAATATGTCTCAATTGCTTAAGCAAGTGTTTCCATTGTCATAGAAGTATCGACTGACTTAGCTGAATGTAATAATACATGTAATACATGTATTGTGTGTTACAATTTGTATAAGAATCTATATCTACTAGTGATGTAAGCTACAGTGTCATAATCTGGCTGGACATTATCTCTGATTGACTATGTAACTATTGGTGTTAATGTCAATATATGAACTTGTTGACATGTTAAAGTGTATACTATTTCTTTGTTAAAAAAAGAAAAGAGAGCTATGTGCTAATAGTAAAATAATATGTGACATGACCATGAATGGATATTAAGAATATTTGCTATATTTTGTGAATGATAATTGATATAGATTTTGAAATTTGGAAATATATGTTTAATGAATGTTAAAATAAGGGATGAAATTTTCAAACAAACCTGAAAGAAGTGTGCAGAGAGTAAGTGTATTTAATTCATACTAGAAAATTGGTACAATATTTGCTTATATGTGATAAACTATGCATAATATTTGTACTCATGTGATAATATGTATGATAGGTTCCCTTTCTGACTAGCTGGTCAAGGTTGCTTATTTTGAATCATTTGCCTTTCTTACTGTGGGGTCGACTCCCACATAAGACTTAAAGATATACTATGCTCAAATTTGATATCAGAAAATATTAATAATTGCTTCATTGTCTCTTTGTAAATATGAAACAAACATGTTTTGACTTAACACAAAGTTGATATGTCATGTTTAACACACTTCATACTATAGGTGGTCACAATATTAATATATAGTGTCGTTAAAAAAACTGGCAGTTTTTTTAAGAAAAGACTAACTTTACTTGTTCTATAATAGAGAATGTGACTTCCAATGCATAGTTTTATACATTTTTTATTCAAATTAGACATATTCAGTAAGAATTTAATAGGTTTTAATACATTTCTTCGATCAAAATATTTTACTCGAAGATGAGCATAGTATAACTTTAAGTTTTTTAATAAGAGGGCTTATAGAATAATTAAAGGTTGTGGTTCTACATTAATGTGCAGACTGCTGTTGTAAATAATGCTTGGAGAAGCTAACCATATAATAAGGTTTTCCTCCTTATGAAAAGCTGGGTTAAAATTGTCAATATAATATGACCCTTACAATATTGGTGTCAATGACAAAAACCTAATAAAAATACGAAAATTATCTTACTTCTATTATAGTTTTTGCCTATCTCTGTAACAGTGGGATCACTACAACATCTCCGTATGTACTGGGATCCTACATATTACCGGACAAAATATGATGTTTTTTCGCTGTAACTTTTATTTAAAATAATAAAAAAGAATGAAATTTTACCCAAATAATTGTGAGTTCTTAATATACGTAAGCATTTCTTTATCAAACATAAAATTATACATTTAACCGTAGAAAAGTGTCTTTAAAGTAGGGCCTTAAAAGAGGGAAAAATCGTGTAAACAACTCAATTTACCGGACATTGTGTTTCAAAATTTTTTGAAGTCTTAAATTGAAACTAAGAAAGGAAACTACGACTATTGAATGGCAAAGTTAAGATGCTGGAAAAACCCAGTATGTCACTAAAATAGACACGGCAGTCATGCTTGTTAAGAAGAGGCCAATGTATGTAGGGGTGTAATTGAAATTAACACTATTAACTCAATTAACGTATTGATTCTTCATGATCCTTAAATGATCCTTAAACGTATGACACATTTTGATATTCAAATGTAATTCTGTTCTTTCTCATACAGTTTCCTTTTGGTCATCATGTAGCATGTTGCAAAAGCCATAAAGTCTATTTTTTGTACATTCCATGTAGAGTTTCCTCCCATGGGCGTAACCCGTTTCCGTATATGTTTTTTAATTTGCATTTCTTTGTAAAAGACAACAACGAGATATTGTTTAAACGAAATTTAAAATTACTTTTTATCATTAAAATATGTTACGATTGTCTCCTGAGATAACGTTGAGAAGAATTAAAAGTAAAACCTATCTAAAATAACCCATTAAGGGCCTCAATATTCGGGAATGCGCAGAACAGATTATTCCCCCGCATGACCAGGTCATGGAATAACTAGTTAACATAAGGGCATGTTAGTAAATAAAGAACTGAATCAACAAAATTAACCTGAGAGTGGTTTTGTTGTTATTATGCCCCCATTTCGAAGAAAAGGGGGTATATTGCTTTGCACTTGTCGGTCCGTCGGTCCGTCGGTCCGTCGGTCCGTAGACCAAATGGTTTCCGAGTGATAACTAAAGAACCTTAGGCCTAGGAACTTCAAACTTGGTATGGTGATTGGTCATGACCAGTAGATGACCCCTATTGATTTTGGGGTCAAGGGGTCAAAGGTCAAGGTCACATTGACCTTGTAAGCAAAAACGGTTTCCGATCAATAACTAAAGAACCTTAAGGCCTAGGAACTTCAAACTTGGTATGATGATTGGTCATGATCAGTAGATGACCCCTATTGATTTTGGGTCAAGGGGTGAAAGGTCAAGGTCACATTGACCTTGTAAGCAAAAAACGGTTTCCGATCAATAACTAAAGAACTTTAAGGCCTAGGAACTTCAAACTTGGTATGGTGATTGGTCATGATCAGTAGATGACCCCTATTGATTTTGGGGTCAAGGGGTCAAAGGTCAAGGTCACAATGACCTCTTGGGTAAAAACGGTTTCTGATCAATAACAAAAGAACCCTTAGGCCTAGGAACTTCAAACTTGGTATGGTGATTGGTTATGACCAGCAGATGACCCCTATTGATTTTGGGGTTAAGGGGTCAAAGGTCAAGGTCACATTGACCTTGTAGGTAAAAACGGTTTCCGATCAATAACTAAAGAACTTTAAGGCCTAGGAACTTCAAACTTGGTATGGTGATTGGTCATGATCAGTAGATGACCCCTATTGATTTTGGGGTCAAGGGGTCAAAGGTCAAGGTCACATTGACCTCTTGGGTAAAAACGGTTTCTGATCAATAACAAAAGAACCCTTAGGCCTAGGAACTTCAAACTTGGTATGGTGATTGGTTATGATCAGTAGATGACCCCTATTGATTTTGGGGTCAAGGGGTCAAAGGTCAAGGTCACATTGACCTTGTAGGTAAAAACGGTTTCCGATCAATAACGAAAGAACCCTTAGGCCTAGGGACTTCAAACTTGATATGGTGATTGGTCATGATCAGTAGATGACCCCTATTGATTTTGGGGTCAAGGGGTCAAAGGTCAAGGTCACATTGACCTCTTAGGTAAAAACGGTTTCCGATCAATAACTAAAAGAACCCTTAGGCCTAGGAACTTCAAACTTAGTATGGTGATTGGTACATGACCAGCAGATGACCCCTATTGATATTGGGGTTAAGGGGTCAAAGGGCAAGGTCACATTGACCTTGTAGGTAAAAATGCTTTCCAATCAATAACTAAAAGAACCCTTAGGCCTAGGAACTTCAAACTTGGTATGGTGATTGGTCATGACCAGCAGATGACCTATTGATTTTGGGGTCAAGGGGTCAAAGGTCAAGGTCACATTGACCTTGTAGGTAAAAAGAGTTTCCGATCAATTAACTAAAAACGCTTAGGCCAAGGAACTTCAAACTTGGTATGGTGATTTGTCATGACCAGCAGATTACCCCTATTGATTTTGGGATCAAGGGGTCAAAGGTCAAGGTCACATTGACATTGTAAGTAAAAACGGTTTCTGATCAATAACTAAAGAACGCTTCGGCCTAGGAACTTCAAACTTGGCATGGTGATTGGTCATGACCAGCAGATAACCCCTATTGATTTTGGGGTCAAAGGTCAAGGTCACATTGACCTTGTATGTTAAAACGGTTTCAGATCAATAACTAAAGAACCCTTAGGCCTAGGAACTTCAAACTTGGTATGGTGATTGGTCATGACCAGCAGATGACCTATTGATTTTGGGGTCAAGGGGTCAAAGGTCAAGGTCACATTGACCTTGTAGGTAAAAACGGTTTCCGATCAATTAACTAAAAATGCTTAGGCATAGGAACTTCAAACTTTGTATGATGATTGGTCGTGACCAGCAGATGACCCCTATTGAGTTTTGGGTCAAGGGGTCAAAGGTTAAGGTCATGACCAGTAGATACTTGATAACGCTTATTAATTGTTTGATCACTGGGTCAGAAGTCATGCATAATAACCTTATTACATGACTAATTGGCTGCTGATAGGGGGCATACATGTTTTACAAACATATCTTGTTTACTTTGAAATAGAAAGTGTTTGTACGATTAGGACCGGATGATTTTTTTAATCGAAGCAAAGTTAAAGCCTTATTTGACAGGAATAGATTTTGTCCGGTAAACTGATTGTCCGGTAAACATGTAGGATCCCAGTACAGGAAATTAAATACAGGGTTTGTCAGATAAGCTGAGCTGAAAGCTGCAGCATCATGTTTGAACTTATATAAATGAGTAAGGAATGCAATATCATACAATATATATATTATAATATAATAGTCCATTTGAATTTTAAGTGATTTCAATATCAAAATGCAAAAATAGAGGTATCAACAGTATAGGGCCTGGTTGAAGTGCACCGACTTGCAGGCTGGTAATATTCCCTCCATAGTGGAGGTAAAGGCTAACCATTTTTGGTTCCAGTCTGTTAAGGTTAAAGAATTTTAATACTAGTATGACTTTGCAAAGACTTTCATTAAACAAATTTAGCAGGATAAAGCTTGACAATTATCAATGAAGATTAAGATACCAGTGAATGAAACTGTTACATCACTGTTACATCACTGTTACATCACTGTTACACCACTATAGCAGTATTTGTTTAATAGACTTGTCCATTCGGAAATGTTGTTGTTTTATGGGATATCTTTAGTGAAATGCTTGAATTGAACAGAATGGTTTAACATATTGTTAAGACTGTATTAGACTGTGTTAGACAGTTGGACATGATACTGGTAACACATGGAAGTTATTATACTAATTTATAGCCTACTGACTGGCATGCAAAGGTTTTTGAAATTGATGTTCGAGCCTTTTAAACAGTCATTGATCTGACTAATCCTATTCCTTAACCTACTGAATTTGTGTAAATGAACTTGCCCTGCATTGAACTTGGAACAGTTCATTCCAAGTTTAAGGGGTTTTAGTATCAAAAAGCAAAAATTAATCTAACAATTAACATTATACTGTCAGCCTGGTAAGACTGTATAGATGTGCAGGGTAGCCTGGATTTATACTGATTGGACTGTCAGGCTTAACACTTACAGTTCCACCAGGTTTGGGGTTAAACATGTAGTGATTAAGAATAAAATTTAGATTTTATCAAATAAAAAAACTCCTCAAATATGTTGATTACTTATTTGAAAAAGTTTTGTGTGTGCAAATTCTGTGATAGATTTATCAAAACATTGAAAATAATGATTGATTTATTAATGAATTTCAGGATAGGAGGGACATGGTCTATTCTCAGTCAGCCATGGATAGATCAGCATCTGGTACCAAGTAAGTAATGTAAACAGTTTCCCCTGACTTATTTATGTAATGAACTTGTTGTGCATAATTATAGGAGTTCAGATTATCATACTCATCTGTACAGCAGGAGAAATTTATACAGCATGTATGGCAGTTTTGCATGTATGGTCTTATTTTGTTTGCTTAAAAAATGCCCACACAAGAACTAAAAAAGAATAACCTCATCATATGCAAAGTTAAAAAGTAATGGATGGATCATTACTAATATAGTTTAAGAAGGTCCTAAAAAAAAATAAGTTGGCCTTATTTTAGGGGTCACTAGAACTAAAAATAGGAAAACTGTAACATATTAGCGCACAGGACTGGTGCAGATCAATATCTTTGAATAAATGGACAGATTATCAAAAAATATATTACTTTTTATAAATACTTCGTGTATTCATTGTTTTCCTAATAGGTATACATGTATTCTGACAAACCATGCAGGATAATCAGTTGTTATAATTCATGATAATGATTCAATTGAAATTTCTTTGTTTAGTGCAACTCTAACATACTTTTCAATATTGTAATAAGTATATTTACTTCTCTAATAATAATTGGATATTTGTAATTTCACTTACTTTTTATGCAATTTGTTTTAGCATAATCCATTAAACTTGTTTGATAGTATAAATTCTGTAGAAATTGGTATTTACTCGATTTACTCGCCTTAACTGAGCTTGTCCTACAGTATCAGAATTTTCATTGGCTAGTGTACATAACTGTGCCAGTTTCTGACCAATCTGATGCCTGAAATCTAAGTTTGAGTTCAGAAAATCTCTGTATAACCTTGGATCCTGGTTAGTCCTCCAGGAGAGTCAGTGAGGTTAATACAAACTGTTAATATATTACCAAAAATGTGTTAATATCAAACAAACATGTTGAAAATTCATTTATTTTTATAATTATGCAACTGTTAATATTTCATATAGTAATGTTAGCATATCTTATATTTACAGTTACTACAGTATTCCCAATGATTCAAGCCAGTCACAGTCTCTGCCACGAGAATGGGATCCCCAGGGAACGAAGATGTCACCTGCGCGTCGAACATTCTGTCTCTTTACAACTTTTGATCTAATTCTTACCTTTATACTATGGGTCATTTATACACAGGTAATTGGAGAAAATTTTGATACAGAAAAAGAAATTTTATTATTCCCTTTTACATAGGGGTTATAGTTAAGGTACTATTTAGGTACTTAAAAAATTATACATTTGTATAGGTACTTTGGAATTAATTTTATTTAGATACAAAAAAATATTGTACAGAATACAGCCAGTCCAATATAGCTTTATATCCTTAAAAAAAGGCAAAATTATGCTGATTATGCATCATGGAATAGTTGAAAAATTGAGGTGTGACTCAATGTTGCTGATTGAATTAAGTTGCTGACTTCTAACCACTTGCACCTGACTGCTGTTGGATCAAACCACAGCCGGGTTTTTGTAGTGATAAATTTCATGTGATGAAGCTATCCAGCTATATTTGTAGCTGCTGTAATGTTGGTGGTTTACAAAAGTGCTAGAAATTATGCAAGGAGGGGCATAGAGCTCCATCAGTAAAACTAGAAAGTCTTCACATAGCCTATGCAGTGTTGGTAAAACCAAATTGCCCTCCCACCAAAAAATGCTTTATATTGATGCATTGTGTTATAATTTGAATATACATGTTTTATGCTTTTTTTAAGAAACACCTTGACTAATAAAATGATGATTATTTCAGTTAATAGGTATTTCACCAATATGGAAGGCGTTTGAAGACCAAGTATATAAATACACATTTGAAGCATCTCTGTTTGACACAGTGGTATGTCCTTTCCTTTGTTGTTTAAAACATATTTAAAAACTTAAGTAGAAATAAACTTTTGAATACAGATGGGAGGTGAAAAAAGTGAAATATAACAAATGTCAGTATATTTTTACTTTGTACGAAAACTGATATTGTTAATTTGAATAATATTGACCCGAAGCGGTCCACAATAGATGTTATCCAGAACTCGGCAATTATATGGGTTTTTCCAAGCTAATGCCCGGCACAAACAAATTGTTACCGTTTTAGCTTCAAGATGCTCTCCCAGTGACAATAGGTAAGTCAACCTGTTGCGCTTGTTTTCAAAGCTGTAACTGTAAAAGTGTTTGTACCCCTGGATTAGCTGGGAAACACCAAAAATATTCATGATTCCGGAGTAAGTCTATTCATTTAGGGTGAGATTATCACCTTTTAGACCACTCTGTACTGTATATTTACCTCTTAATTACAATTTAATAGTAGGAAAAGTAATACTTTTTGCTAATTTATAATTCTTTGGGTTAGTATGTGTACTTGTACTTGCAGAAAGGGCTAAAGTAAAACAATGGGAGATGTGAATATATTTTGAAAATTTATTTTTCAGATGATTTCTACAGCTCGATTTACATTTATAATTCTGGCGTATGCTTTATTCAGAATCAGCCATTGGTGGGTTATTGCAGTAAGTAAAATTAATGATCTTTAATCGTAACTTAGCTGAATATCATAAATGGACTTTATTTGTTGGCACCTTTTATTCTAGACAAAACCATTCATCAGTTTAAGGGGAAATTTTCAAAATTTGTAATGATTGAATAGTGAACAGTGCAGACCATGATCAGACATCACAGATGTACTGGCTAATCTTCATGGTCTGCACTGGTTGGAGGAGTAGAATCAGTTATTTTATACAAATTTATCTCTAATTTGATTGTGTTGGAACCTATTAGCTTATAGAAACACTCTCAGATCCAATCCTGGAACCAACCAGTACTGAGCAAGGAAAGTGTCTTGCTCAAGTAAACAAAGGCATGCCCCTGACAGGGTTTGAACACAAGTGGCCAGCAATTTTTAGATAACTAGTCCAATGCGTCAACCACTCAACCACTATTACAAAATCAGTTACTGCAAGCAGGCTAAGAGTTTTAATAATGTGCAAATTTAGCAGATCTTTGTTTTGTTTATAACTGGTAATGCAGTAATCTAATCGTAATCACATTCATAAAAATATTATTTTCTTCATTGTTGAGGCCAGTCCTGAAAGCTCAATAAGATGAGCATTGGGTTTATAATCTAGAAGTTGCTGGTTCCATTCTCATACAAGGCCAAATGTTTCCATGACAATTGATTCTAATGGATATTTGTCTCTCTCTGTTCATTCAAAAAACATGTTGAATTAGTCGTCGATCACTTGCAGAGAAATTGGTAATCACTCACTTGTTAGTTATCCAGAAAAGCCATTTAGGTAGACTTACTGCTAATATATGACCAAAAGTGTGTTGAAATCAAACATAAAAAAAAATATTAATCATTGTATCGTGCATTGACAGTTTGTTTTAGTGATTTAAAGTTTTGTTAGATTTTAAATCATGAAATTTTTAGTACACCATATTTAAATATCCGTTTTTCCCCCAGCTATTTGGAAAATAATGTTTGATTTAAATTAGGAAAAAAGTTAATCACCACTTTGGTAAAATTTAGAAATTTGGTTCTATGGAGAAACTGTCCTGATTATTTATGTACCATTCATTGCTTTATTTTCAGATATCAACCAGCATGACTTGTATATATCTACTTTTTAAATGTTTTTTGTTTGAGGTAAGTCACATTTGTGTTTGTTTTTGTGGAGACTGTAAAATGCTAGGGGTCATAATTACTTGCCCATTCAGCCAGTATTAATCCTTATCAGTACATGCAGACATATACTATTGACTCATTAGCTTTAGTATGTCAGTATGCTTTCATTATTAAGTCCTTTAAACTATAAATAGCCAGTTAGAAATTAAAAATAAATCAAGTCTTAAAAGATTATAAAGTTATGTCTTATGAAATATTTTTATAAGATTTATCAAGAGTAAGATTTTATGGGTTCAATAATCTTAAGGTCGATTTTTGAAAGAGTTGTAACATGAAATGTGTCTGTTATTCAACATGAATATTGTAGTACTACATTAACAAAATAAAATGTTCCTAGAACAAAATAGTATTCTGTCATTTTACGTAGTGTTTTATCCATTTAGCAATGATTATGTTTTTTATCCATTTAGCAATGATTATGTTACATGTACAATTCCCATTTAAGGCAATTTACTGCCATATATTTTCCATACAATTATTTTTTGCAGCTTTTATATAGCTTTATACACTTAATGTAAAATTTAGGTGATATAGTTTAATATTTATTTTTCTAACCAAAATATAACGTAAATTTCTTAAATAGACTTGTTTTTGTTTGAATTTGGATCTGTCCTTTCAAATTTAAGGAATTTCAGTAACAAAAGACCAACAGTATAGAGCCTGGTCAGACTGCACAGATGTGTAGGTTGGCCTGGCTCTAGATTATCACTTTTGGTCCGAGCAGGGTAAGAGTTATTGCCCTTTTATATGAAACAAGCACGTAAATGTATATTTGTGTTTCCGTTTCAGTTCAACGATTCATTATTAGGTGGCAAGAATCCACTTAGCTATATAGTTCTTATAGTATGTTTTATATTGGCGTGGATTGAAACGTGGATGCTCGATTTTAAAGTTGTACCCACAGAAAAGAGAGTCCGGCATAGAGGTAATAACATATAAGAAACATTATAATACTGCATGTTTGTAACGCCACTTTTCATTGGATAATCGTGATGTCTATATTGTTTTATATACACGGCTGCTGTCAGTTAATGAAGCAATATGACTTTTTCTCTAAAAAAGAGTACAACATGTATGCTTGCAGTATTATCAGTTCTTGGTTATAAATATTCCTTACAGGTTATATGGCCATGAATTAATGGTTGTTTGCAATATAACCCTTGCCAATTGGCTCGGCTATATTTGCAAAAATACATTTATATACATGTATGGTCTTATAACTGGTCAAAAATCTTTATAACTAATAATAAAAATGATTTTAAATGAGGGTATCATACTCATTTGTGTCTAGGCAAAAGTGTGTTGTTTGGTTGAGGTTTTGTTTGTAATTTAATGTTTCAATATTCACTAAAAACGTTACACATATCATCAGGATAAATATTGTAGGTCACTGTCAAAGGCACTCTAGCATTGATTTTCAGGTAGAAAATTTAAAAGTCTATCATTTTAGCATGAGGTTTTATTTAATTATGGCATTGTGAACATATAATTGCTGGTTGCAGTAAAGTTTGCATGCAACTTCTCCAAAAGTATTGAAGGTATTCATTCATAGCTTCACAAATGTCTCTGAAAAACAATTGAGACCAGTTTTTAAGACCTGTAACTCATGAATAGATTTTGACTGAATTGAAACTATGGGGTGCTTTTCATAAAGAATCGTTAGTCTGAAACATAAGACACCCCAAGAAATAGTCATGACAGTTTTATCCCAGTTTTGTTCTTAAGACTTAAATCGGCCCTATGATTCTTTATGAAACAGACCCTCCTGCTGGTACATTGTAGTTATGTTATCATTATGTGTAAGATCTCGACAACCACTAAAGGTATTCACTTTAAATCTCATACCTTTGAGATTATGAATAAAGATCACTGTTAAAGACAGATAACTGCAACATAGATTCTGAATAAAATATTTTTTTGTTTAAGTAGTATTAAGTTTAATTTTACAATTTTTGTTTTATTTCAGCTGAGCACTCGGATGATGAAAGTGACCCGCTGCTGTACCATCATTCCCATCATTCTCGTCGTATTGACAGGCATTCTATAGAGGACACGAGGGAATTTTATTCTCCAATGAACACTCCAGAAGGTATGCTATATATAGATTTATTGCACCAGCTTGTATCTGAAATAACGCATGGATGGGCTGCTTGGGTCTTTTTTCCAGCAGTAAAAGTGGAAATTACCATATGACCTTTACAATATTTGGAATACCCTTGCTTGATATTTTGTAAATAACCTCAAAACTATATATACAATATCTTTAGCTAGAGGTCTCAGTAATTGTATGGTCAAGTTCACTGAATTAGGGGTCAATTTTACCCCATTTTGGGTCTGACTCCTACCATGAAGTGTGAACTTTTTTTGCAAACAGTTCAATTCTTGGCATATAGCTTGTTTTCAATTTTAGCAATATTTTGTATAAGATAAGATTTCTAACTTTAACTGGCCGCCAATGATATAACATGTTCAATACGGACGAGGTCATGGTCTCATGGACCTGTAATGGAATTGTTTCATACTAAAATTTTATATTCAATCTGTTAATGGCACTATTTTTTCTAATAAACAAATTTTACACCAGGTGCTGTGACATGTAGCTATATTATTAAAGATCCTGTAACACAATTTTTATATGGTTTTATATCATAAATATAATGCTCAAATAAAGATTTATCAATATTGTAAATTCAAAAAAGCATTATTTGTAAAGATATTACCAAATTTACATTTCATAATAATGAAAGGGAGGTAATTAGAAATTTATTTTCTATATTGCTTAAGTCAAATTTTTTAATAAGAAATGAATGGATATATTTCAATAATTACATATAATCTGCACAAATATTTGCAGTAAATATTTTACAAATTCTTCAATGTTTGAATTTTTTTTTTAGAAGCATAATGATAATATATAAGATTTCACTTCAGTGCGGTAACAACCTTAATTACAACATACAGGATCTTTAATTTTAGTGGTATTAGTTGAGGATTGTATAATGAAAATATATCATTAACCTAAAGTCATGTTATCACTCAGTGAAAATTATCATGTGACAGATTTGATTTATTATATGTACCCCAATTAATGTGTTTAAATATTATAAATGCTGCAAAAATTGTTGTTTTAATTAAAAAAATGAATATTTCCAAAATGCTTGTATGAAATAAATATGGTAGTAAATTGCCTTAAAAGGGAAAAGCCCATGCACAAAATCATTGCTAAACCAACATAACCCTACTTTAATAGCAGAATAATATTTTGTTCCGGAACATTTTATTCTGTTTACAAACAATAATCAGTGTATTACTTTAGATAACAGAGACATTCTATGTCACAACTTTTTCGAGAATTGACATTAAGATTATGGAACCAATAAAATATTTCTGTTGATAAATTTTATGAAAATATTTCATAAGATATATAAATTTATACTCTTTAAACTGTTATTTAGATAATTATGTCTTGTTATTTAATTTTCATACAAAGAAGGATTACTATCATTTCGTATGGATTTCTTTAATCATAGTGACTTTATACATGTATATATACATTCAAAATGTGAAAAATAATTGTTTTCAAGGTTCACATAATTAACTTTGACACTCTTACTAAATTTAGAATAGATTATTATGTAGATATTAAGTAATTCTCCCTGCCACATTTGTTAGGATTTTCTAGTACATGTAGTTATTGTAAATAGTAGCTATAAGATTTGTTATTTATAAAAATATATCCCCAAGTAGTTGAAAATGTTGTTATGATTGTTTTAAAAAAAATGTAATTTGTTACAACCTTGTCAGTTGGGTTGGTATGTTTTCTTTTGGTTCATTACATTACTGCTTCTACCCAAAAGGTTCAAGGCATAATGAAATTAAGACAAAAGATGTTGTTTTTTTTTTCATGCAAAAAGTAGAGGATTTTACTGCTTCTATTGTGTTCAGATTTCTGCCCCTTTTATCATTTAATAGTAAGATGCATTTATAAACCCAGGGTAGAAATTCAACAAGTTTAGATTGCTTTACAATATCTCTCAGCTATCTTCAGGGCATTCTTCCTAACGCCATATTGGCCCCATTTCCAAATTGAAATGGTCTCTTTTTTCAATATTTTCAAAAAAAATAAAAATAAAAAAGAAATTTTTTTGACTTGTTATTGAATTAAGGAATTGTAGGTTTGAGTCCGCAAAGGGCATGCCTATTATTTTGTCATATGACATCAGCTTTACAGGAAGTCCAGGTAGAAGAAGAGTATAAGTTGGATATCCTGTAATCAAGCTAAATTGAACACACTTAACCTTCCTGAATTTTTGTAATGAATTTGTCATGCTTTGAACTTGGAGCAGTCCATTTAAAGTTTAAGGGATTTCTTTATCAAAATACAAAATTGAGCTACAAAACAGTAGGTATGTGCAGACTTGCCTGACTTGTAACTGATGGCAAAAGCTAATCACTTTTGAGTCCGGCAGGTTAAGTGTAAAATATAACAAGAAAGAAAATAAAATTGCACAGCAGTGGTAAATTTAAATTGTGGTTGTTTGCTACCATATTTTAGATATTTTTAAAAGAAAATACTTTTTTAATCGATCTCTACATTGTTAATTAATATGACTGTTGCCTAAGGTTTGATAACATGTCAATATTATTAAGATGTGATTCTGTTATTTCCTCCCTTTAACAATTTTACATAATACTGTACTGCATTTGTTAGGGTTTTTAATATCCTACACATATTTCCTATTGTACATTAGACAGACTATATAAACATTTACCCTGTATAACTGTGTAATTGACTTGTCCAGCTTCGAATTTAGAGGAGTCCATTAGTTAATTAGGTAATTTAAATATTAAGGTTATAATATTGAGATGCTTATAATTTATTTTCGTCAGACTGGTGTCATACGTATGCTGTCCCCATAATCTTATGGTTGATTGAACTTGATTCCCTATTGTTATATACAGTTATATGTAACAGTAGGTGTCACTATTTTATTTAAAACACATAAACAGAATGTAACAAACAAAATATTATGTGGCTATTATAAACAGAGTTTCAACCATTTAGCAATGATTACGTACATATGCCATCCATTGACTAAGGAGATATATACAAACATAGTTATTTCTTTTATTCTAGTATTTTGAAATTGTTTTGTTTCAAATTGCAAACAATATTTTTTTAAGCTACAAACAGCAGATAGTATAATTAGCTTTAAACATTTTAATTAAGACAGTTTCTTCACATAAACCAATCCTTTCTTTCAAATAATTGTTTTCTTACTTTTCACTTAAAAAATAAAAATAATATTTAGTTAATTTCCACGAGTGGGTCATATTCTTAATATAGAACTGTTTAATCTGTTATATTGCAACTTAATCAATAACGTCCGGAGAAGAACAGTCCGCTTAACTTTTAAAAATTACATTTTACTTTCATTTTCATTTTGTCAAATGTGTATATATTCTTATCTCTGTTTGTATAAATCAACGTTACCAATTTATGTCTCACAGTCATAATACCACCAACAAAATACCCACCCTGAAGAGATTTGGATTTAAATCAGTATGAAATAGAAATGACACAGTTATTGACTTTGGAGTGTGCATGTATTTACTTGTGTTTGGTTGGTTTCGCAACTCGGTCATAGTTGACCAATTATTGGAAATACGCGGGTATTGAAAGGGCCAGTCAGCTTTTTAAATAATGTTTTATATATATATGATTGAATACTTTTAATGGTTAAACTAATCTTTGATTTTTTTTTTGCCTTTGATCAATACCATAGTATGGTAGAGGCATAATTGTAGTGGCATTGCATTGACT
The DNA here is from genome assembly GCF_026571515.1 of Ruditapes philippinarum. Lineage (NCBI taxonomy): Eukaryota > Metazoa > Mollusca > Bivalvia > Venerida > Veneridae > Ruditapes > Ruditapes philippinarum. The sequence goes on along the minus strand of NW_026866030.1, from coordinate 95,150 downwards.
ATCGAAACCATGTGGTAATGTGGTAATTTTGACAGGTATTCATCGCTGGACAGTGTTTACTGTATATTACGAAGTTGTTATGGAGTGGCATTTATGATACGTTTGAATATTTTTAGAAGTGGCGTATTGGTTAAGTTCATAAAAAGTTGGTCATTAAATTATTCCATTGAATACTTCATTAGTTTGACTTTTTGGACTGTTAAAGGATTATTGGGCAGCTAAAGAAATATATCTAAAAATGTCAGGATTTTTCTCCAAAATAAAAAAGAAAAAGAAAGGTAATTGACTTAATGATGAATGAATATATACATGTAGTATTGATCTTTTAAAGAATTTTAAAAAATGGTTGAATAAATATTAATTAAGAGTAGTGTCTGATATATAAAAAAGAATAATACAGTTGAAAAAAAAATGTTGCTTAATATATTGTAGAATCAATATTACAGAAAAAGAAAAACAGAATAAAGTAGTTTTATAAATATTTCCGAATTTTTTGGTTTATTTTTGTAATTAATATTATTTTGCTGAGCAAAGCATATTTAAAGTAGTTGGAATTTGGTAGTATTATTTGTATTAAGTGTACATGAGAAATATGTGTATTTACTTTAAGGTAATTATTTTCTTTATTGTTATTCTGCCATGGTTAGTCAAATTATCATTACTGTACAGTACAACTTGAAGGGTGAATTTTGCTATATTAAATAAGCTAGTGAAATGTACAAGAAAAATTTGAAATGCACAAAAAGATTTGATAGATTTCATGTTTTGCAATGGTATCTTCTAAACAATATATGTTATAAAACACACTTTTAAAAAGAAAGATTATAAAAAAGAAAGAATTTCAAAGAAAATTTTTTAAAAAAGGTAGAATTTTTTTAAGCAGGTAAAAATAATCTGAAATTGGTGATGATTTTTTGCATGCACGTCCATCCTGCTTTATTGAAATACATTACATATTATTCTTTAAATATAAATATAAATTTATAAAGAAATGTTTTACCATAATTATACAGTTGATGCAAAAATAGATTTATACCAAAATTGTAGCCATTACCTTGCTGGCATCATCAGAATCTGCATATGCAACCAGTGCATACCAAGATCAGCTGTCATTTCTTTCCCCCCAAAAATGATGAATGGTTTTGTCCAAATTTAATGATGGAAGAGTCCATTGAAGATATTTAGTATGTTAAGGCTATTGCAGTGAGGTAGTAGTCAAGATAGTAATTTCATTATCAATAGAAAATATCACCATAATTATATGGTAAAAAGTCATTCCTTTGAAATGTTTGGACTAATTTAAGTTAGTGATTTAAAAAGTATACATATAAGGCAGAAAGAATGTTAAGATCTATGATAAGAAAGTGCCATTGTTGTAGAAACAATTTGTAATGAGATTTAAAAGAGAAATGGAACAAAGTAATTTTTTTTAAATAATTAATTATAAATAGGTACATGTATATATAACAATGATTTTCACATTATATTTTAGCATTAAATAATTAAATAAATATAAATATTATATTTAAGTATTATTAAAGCTGCATGCGTCCTGATGAGCCACAATAATCAATTTTTAGCAAAATGTACTCAAATTTTAAAATAGAAATATTCAATATTTAAGGGCTGTTTTGCATGTTCTGGCCTATTTGTGTAATTTTTATACATTTTTTATTCTTTTTAGACATTTGAAAACAAATCAGGAAAATTAGCATGGATCTGAAGGCCTGCTGCTTTAATATTTCTATAAATCATTAATGATTATAACATGCAATTTTCAGTCTGATTGACATACTGGTGGTTGAAAAAGGAAAAACAGTGTTTGGTTTGTGTAGTGTCAAGTTCAAATTGCAATCAAGTGCCTGGTTTGATCAAGTGGTTTTTAAAAACAGTTTTACAGAATAGATCATGCCAGTCAAATTTGCTTTGTCATCATTATCATATAGAAATTGATTAAAATGTAAGTTAAAGAGAGCAACACTTGAAATGCAAATTTGAACAGAAATTCTATTTGAGCATTTATGTCAGTAAAATCAATAAGTATTATAAATGAGTATTACAACTTAGGTGTGATCCCTATTTCAGAACAAAAATTACAGAAGATTTAAAAAAAAAATGCCATGGGTATAAATGATTATGGATATTTTACCTGACATAAATTATATAAATTTGTGTCCCCATTTCAAGCCACGGAGATCAATTTATTTACAGTCTTACATGGTATTGAAATGTCATATTTTAGATCTTAAGATTGCTGAAACAAAGAAATTCAAGTAAGTGCACAAAGAGGACTTACAAACTGTCATTGGTTATAATGTTATTTGTTTACTCCTGAGTTACCTTAACCCCACCGAATGTATGTAATGGATTTACCCTGCATTCAGTGTGGAACATTCCATTATAAGTGTATGGTTATCAAAATACCAAAAATAAATAAGGCTATAATCAGATTTCTGTGTGAAATGTGTAATAAAATTTGAATATTTCATTTTCATACTTCTAAAGACAATGACAATTTATAAATAAAAAAAACCAAATTTGAATTTCACTAATATTTCCATGAGCATACAAAGGTTTGAATAATTCGATAGCAAAGAATTGTTCACCCTAACCTTGCAAAATATTTTACATAGACTTGTCTATCTTTCTGAACAAGACATTCCATCTTTTTTATGGAGAAAAATGTCATAATAATTATGTACTGACTGAATTAAGGGTAGTGCCAGAGCAGACGGGCTTGTCTCTGAAGGCAAGGATGTACCTACTGGTCTTGGTCTGTGCTTGTTCCATGTGGTTAGAATCAGAGTTGCCACCAGCAGGTTATTAGGGCTCATAGACATTTAATTAAAAAAGATTTATGTGAAATGATACCGTATTGTACATTGCACAAGAAGGGTGTATACCCTTTAATAAATCATTAGAATTGCAATTGTTTAGCACTGGCAGGTCTAGATTTGTTCTCAAATTTATGTCCTTAAATTAGTCTGTGGCATTTAACCTAAACATAGGTAATGGAACAAAATTTGGTACAACTTTAAGAACTTTGCAATGTCAGATTTCAAAATAAGAAACAAGGCTTTATATTTTTTCATTCGAGTATAAAGTCACAATGACAAGTAAAATTAATGTCAAATGGCAACTTTCCAGCTGAACTGCGGTGAGGTGGAGGAAGACCTCTATAGTGACCCCTCTGTTAGTATTTCTGTATTAGTAAACCAGGACGTGTCATTCTTAAGCTGGTTTATTAATAAGCTTTCTCATTTCACAATCTGAATTTAGTGGGATACAAACTTACCATGAGGGGGCCTTTAAAACAATTTATGGCTTTGAGTCATCAGGTAAAAGACTGGGAAAAGCAGGAAATTTTAATAGGAGAAAATTGCCACGATCAATAAATAAGCATTGTCAACAGTGATTATCTGGATTTCAGATTTACTTTTTACCTTCGTTCCTTCATTAAATATTTACTAATTGACCTTCTTGTTAAAGATTACTATACAAATAGTTTTAAATTGACACAAGCAAATGGTGCGGTAGAATATTGTGATTAAATATGTAAATAACTTTCTATAAGGTGAATAGTGTATTGTATTTCCATTAATCAATATGAATATTGTTTTTTTTTGTTCATCGAACTTGAAATATGATATTGAGGAATTATTCTGATCAATACTATACTTCAGTGGTTTCAATAAATTTTCTCCAGCGTTTATTCTGAAACCATGTAAGATTGGACAGATAATTTAATAATTGGTCTGAAAGGGTTTGAAAATCAGAATACTTTTTTACTATTTTCTTTTTTTTAAATGTACATGTATATAAATGTTTCTTATGCAAGTCTCAATCAGTGTACCTTTGTGATTTATGTATGACCATATAACTATATATTTCTATGCTTTAAGTTTTGCCGGTAAAGCCTATAAGCTTAAGTAAAGCACTTGGTCTGTGGCAGTCAGATTTGTGTTAAAATCTTAAGAGATATTGCCATATATATAATGTGCTGAACAAACAACAAGTCCCTTCTTACATGTTTATATTTGAAATCTTATATTACAAACCGATAAACTTGAAATTAATTAAAGCACAAACTTGATCATTTCCATAATTTTAATTTATTTGTATGGAACTCAACAAGATGACAATAGTTTGTTGTTGCCCCATATTGTCATATTTTGGCTTTAATGGATCACAGGCGGCAGTATCAGTGTTTGGACACCCCACCCCTATCTGCCCCTGGACCCCTACTACAATCCTGAAAAAAAAATCAACACTCTAAGGCTTACTATAAGGTACCAAATACAAAACCACTGATGAAATTATATATATAAAAAAATTTTCCACTATCAAAATTATAGTTATAGAAAGGTGTAAAGCCTACTATATGTCCATTTGCCAAACAATGTGGAACACGGGAAATCGTCGTTTCGGCGACTGAGGCGCATTCCGGCGGGATTTCGCTGCATCTTTCATTAACATTAATAAAAAGAACTAGAATTCCTCAGTTTATGTAATTCAAGTCCAACGAATATCACTATCATTCCGATTTTTTCTGTTTCACGGTAATTTTTGAATTGTCGTAGCCATTTTGCAGTCTGATACCTGGGTTGAAATATGCGAGCCAAATTGGACGTCCAATCAGATCGCGTATAACACACAGGTATCAGAATCCAAAATGGCAACGACAAGTCAAAAATTACCGTGAAATAGAAAAAATCGATAGAATATTGATATTCATTGGACTTGAATTAAGTAAGCTGTGGAATTCAAGTTCTTTTTATTAATGTAAATGAATGATGCAGGGAAATCCCGCCGGAGTGCGCCTCAGTCGCCGAAACGACGATTTCCCGTGTTCCACATTGTTTGGCAAATGGACATATAGTAGGCTTTACACCTTTCTATAACTATAATTTTGATAGTGGAAAATTTTTTTATATATATAATTTCATCGGTGGTTTTGTATTTGGTACCTTATAGTAAGCCTTAGAGTGTTGAATTTTTTTTCAGGATTGTAGTTGGGGTCCAGGGGCAGATAGGGGTGGGGTGTCCAAACACTGATACTGCCGCCTGTGTAATGGATCTGTTCAAGACATTGAAAGTATGATTTCATTAGATTATTTTTCCATAAACTTTTGATACCTGTCATTTTAATGGATAATTTTCCTTAAACTTTTGATAACCATGATTTCATTGGATATTTTTCCCTAAATTTTTGATACCTGTGATTTCATTGGATATTTTTCCTAAACTTTTGATACCCATGATTTCATTGGATATTTTTGCTTAAACTTTTGATACCCATACTCTATATTTGTGATAGGCATAATCATGTACTATATTTTTAGGCTCTGAGGATGAAGGGGACCATCTGCACGGTGTTAACCATGGTCACAATCCACATCATCATAATCACCATCACCGTCACCGGCACGGTGACCAGAGTTCGATCACCAGTAGCATCAGTCGAAAGGCAAGTGACGCTTCCCTCTATAGTGTGACTAGTACCGTTAGTTCTGTGGTAAGTGGTGTTCTTTGTGAGATCTGAGCACCAGGATCCCCACCAGCGCAGTCCACCAGTGCACCGGCAAGCTGTTGTAATATCCCAAAATTCCCTGGAATGATTCAATATACTGTATTATCATTATATGCTTCACTGTACAGTATAAAATTTGGTAAATGAAATTCCGTGTAAAATCTAGGCATCAGTATTTACTCAGCACAGTAGCTTTTGCACCTGCAAATTTTAATTATATTGAAGCTCCCATTGTAAAACACCCATTCAGTCAATTACTATATAACCATACTGAGAGCTATTAGTGGCAGATTTGTGAGAATGTCTTTAATCCCTAGTTTGCATGTGTATGTTCAATTATCCTCAAATGTGATATTGCAATTTTGCACCAATTTTTCATCATTATAAATTCTTTTGTCACATTGGAGACAGCTTTGAGGTCAATATCACATTTTAAAAGGACAGTGCATTTAGCTCCAATGTCAATTTCACACTTTAAGATCAGAAGTTAAACTGCCTATATCTCCAAGGTTAGTGTCACATTTTAAGATCTGTGAGTGCCTTTCGCGCCAAGGTCAATATCACACTTTAAGATCAAGTTACACTGCCTGTAGCTCCAAGGTTAGTGTCACATTTTAAGATCTGTGAGTGCCTTTCGCGCCAAGGTCAATATTACACTTTAAGATCAAGTTAAACTGCCTATATCTCCAAGGTTAGTGTCACATTTTAAGATCTGTGAGTGCCTTTAGCGCCAAGGTCAATATCACACTTTAAGATCAAGTTAAACTGCCTATATCTCCAAGGTTAGTGTCACATTTTAAGATCTGTGAGTGCCTTTAGCGCCAAGGTCAATATCACACTTTAAGATCAAGTTAAACTGCCTATATCTCCAAGGTTAGTGTCACATTTTAAGATCTGTGAGTGCCTTTAGCGCGCCAAGGTCAATATTACACTTTAAGATCAAGTTAAACTGCCTATATCTCCAAGGTTAGTGTCACATTTTAAGATCTGTGAGTGCCTTTAGGGCCAAGGTCAATATCACACTTTAAGATCAAGTTACACTGCCTGTAGCTCCAAGGTTAGTGTCACATTTTAAGGTCAGAAGTTACATATAGGGAGAGATTTAGTTGCATGAACCATAAATAATCTTCTTCATTATCTCTTACCCTGCTGCAACCAAATGTGATTAGCCTCTCCACTAATACATATAGAACCCGGCTCAGCTCAAAGTTTGTATTTTGCCATCGAAATCCCTTAAAATTGGAATGGATTGTTCCAGTTTCAAACCAGGAAAAATCCAATGCTTAAATATTCAGCAGTTTGAGGATTTATTACTTTAGGAAACTGCTTGGCCTATTGGTCAAACATGCCTAAGAAGTGTTCATACTTCTAAGGTTAAAGTCACCCTATGAGAGGTCAAAAGTTTGACAAAAGGCTTGTCATAGGTCTTCGACAATCTTAGTTTATAGTAATTACTTAATGCTTCATTCTTCATCCTGGAAGGCAACAACAGCCATGGTACCTATTCCAATGCTTAAGATATTTACACCAGGTTTGTATATGTATAATTATACAGTCTTCTTTTTACTTTAGCTTCTTTGTATAAAAAACCCATATAAATTATAAGAATATAAGCATGAAATATTGATGGTGTTTAGTTTAGATGTACTTATTTGTGCTTCATTGTGATGAAAGCTTGGAGCTTCCAGCAATGGGAGATGCCACGAGGGGTTCGCATTTGTGACAGGTACTTTTGATTCTTTCCTGTGAGGAAACTATTCAGCTAGCTTACCGAACATAAGTGGGGTCTTCTTCCACCAGTAAAGCTGAAAGTCGTCATATGACCTTTACTTTTTTGGTGCGATGTAAAGAAACCCGACCAAAGATCCCATGAGAGAAGTGTTAACAAAAAGAAAAAAATAGCACACTCGGTTTAATCAAGTGGGTTCATGAGAGAAATGTAAAGAACAGTATCTTGCATGCCCTCTAGAACTGGCTTAAGTCATATTGAATTCTCAAACTTAAAGTATTGGGACCTTTGACCCTGAAGGACCAGATAAATAAAAAACAACAACTCTGAGATATAGTAAGAATAAAGCAGCCTTTTTACAGCTGCCACCGAGCACTTAACAATTGGAAACATAGTATATAAATTCTTGAAAGCATACTTCATGTACTACCTAGCACTGAAGGTCTTGAACCCTTTGTTGAGGTTCTCTATTCACTTGGCCACTTCTGCCTTTAAACAATACTGAATAAACATTTCATGAAAATCATAATTGATATACACATATCTTTTTAAATTGTAATTAAATTGCTTATTATTATTGCAACTGATTAGCACAGAAATTATTCAAATCCATGGTATGAAGAGAAAATGGTCCTTGTATAGATAATGGTCCATTCATGACTTATCACTTTCCTGATAAGTTAACATGTATTACAAACCACTCCTTTAAGTCTTCTTCCAGGAATTAACAAATAATTGTCAGAAAACTTGCTATTAACCGCAATAAAGCTCAAATCTGTGGTGTTTGGTGGGTTAATTGTCAAACACCTAAACCACTATGCCACCACTCACATTAATTGACTGTTTAAGACAAACATCGCAATTGTTCAACGTTTGTTACATATTTCAAATGCAGTTTGGTTGCTAAACAAGAACTAAATATGTTTACACTTGAAAATAATGTGCTGTGCAGAATGACTGGTAGAAAAACCCTTCAGTCGGAGCATGTTTGTCTTTTGAGATAAAAAAAGTTAACCGGATTATAATTGATTTATGGGGAAACTCAAATATTTGAAACAGTAATGAGTTTATATATTAAATATTTCAGTATTCGGTAAATTCCTCTACTTAAAAAACGAATGTTTTCAATTGTTAATAGGTTTTGATATACATGTATTGTGTAGTTTAAACCAATTTATTTGTGGCAAAGAGCTTTGGGCTCAATATAAAAAAGACTGAGGAAATGGGATGGCGCCGAAAAAGTAATCTTTTTTTTAACACCATGTCTCAAACGAAATCAAATAGGGCATTTTTTTCACCATTTGAGGCCTCAAAAAAAAAGGGGGTGAAAAGGCGTAAAAAGACATCGATATGAAGTTATGGGTAATAAGCCAATATTATAAGGACCCTATCATAAAGCCAAAATGTATCCTTTTTTTCACAATTGTTAAATAAAATTCAAACTTTAAAACATTTAACTATTAAACTTTGTTTAATTATTTGTTAATAATGTGTTTAGCACAAATTAAGGCATTTCCAACATGTGATATAACTTTTTACACCTTATTTATGTGAAATTTTAACAGTATAAAAAGGACTATATTCGTCAATAATGACAATTTACGGCACTAATTTAGATTAGTAAAAGTTAGATCTTTTTATGTAGAAGTCATACACAATTATAAATATTACATATGACCTTAAAAAAATCAACACCCCACCCAACCTCCACCCTACCACCCCCAACAGCAAACAATAAAGTTCCCTACATATTACATGTATTAAATGCTTTGATTTCCAAATTGCATTGATATTACCTGCTTTAGACATGAAAAAGTGATTAAATGTCTAACACTTTGACCTGAAGTCATAAATTAAACAAATATTAAAATGGCCCGAAATTCTGAAGTAGTAAATTAAATAAATATTAAAATTGATCATTTATTTTAGGTCTAAGGTTGATTTAAGATTTTGAATTTTTTAGAGTGTTTAGATTACAAACATTAAACTTCATTAGTAGAAAATACAGTAAAACCTTTATTTTGATGACACATTTTTTTTGTGTTTTTACTTTTTTTTTGGAAACATATGAGAATAATGAACAGCAATGTACAAAATGTGTAACAAAAAAATATAGTAATTTTATTTTCGGGTTGGGTTTTGTCACAGCTTTACTTGTGGAGAAAGAGCTAAAAAAATGGGTACCTGAGTAAAAATCATCACCTTGATGGATAGATAGCCTTCTCTTTTTTAAAAAAAAACATAAAAGAAAAAGAAAGAAAAGAAAAAAGGAAAAAAAAAAAACATGGTTAAACCTGAGTGAATTGATTTGATTAATTAGCATTCATATTTAGACAGTCTGAAATCTGTTTCCTGTTACCCCAGTCATAAACCCAAACAACTTAGGATCATTTAAATATTTCAATTTTGGTCAAACTGGAATCAATCTAACAATTGCATGCAAAATTAAATTATGCTTTTATTGCTCTCTTTAGATTAGATATTTGAAATATAAAAGTTTTATGTCATGATTTGTATTGAAATGTTTTGTTGACCTATTTCTAAAGGTCAATTATGCAATGAAATGGTTCTAAATTAAAATTTCTACCATTTTTTATAGTCGTACATTCTGTCATCATAGAGCAAAAGTATCCTACAGACTTAACTTAACTTGAAGCAGATACAACAGTCTTGATTTAAACTTAGGATAATCTACTGTATAAGCAATTAAAAAAAATCAATTAAATTTTATTTAACCCTTGCTCTGCTGGGACAAAAATGTGTTAGCTTTTGCCACTGGGTGAGTATAGAGCCAGGCCAGTCTGTATAATCCATTCAGTCTTGACCAGGCTCTATACTGTTGGTTGATCAACTTCAAATTGTCATCTCCATATACCAAAAAATGATAATGGACTGTTCCTAAAATGGAAGCTGGACGAGTCCATTTAAGAAATTCAGCAGGTTTAGGGGTTAAACCCTTTGAATGCTTCCAGATTTGTAGACTTATGCCATCAATATTATGCTGGGCTGTACATACAAATACATGCAATCTGAATAGATTTACTTTTGACTGTTAGTTTTGTTTTTTTGATGTCATACACCTCTTATTTTCATTAATGGACATTCCCAAATTAGTATCAGGACAAGTCCATTAAACAATATTTATTGTAGAGAGTTTAAAAGGTCAGAAGAAAATTGACAGTACAAAATTATATCTACTAAACTTCCAGTACAAATATGAAACCTAAGTTAGTTATATAATAAATATTCAATTGAGTAAATGTAATTCATTGGATGTATTATTTGGCCATATCTGATAAGAAAATTGTTAGAAAATAATTTGGTTGCTATAGAGAGCTTTTTTAAGTAAAACACTTGAATATTGAATGTTGTGCTTTCTATAGTGATATTTTCTTCTTAATTTTAGAATTTTACTTTTATGTAAATGTTTTCATGCTTTTTTACTTGAATTTTAAATATTTTTTATGCTTTTTTACTTGAATTTAAATGTTTTTCATGCTCTCTTACTTGAATTTAAATGTTTTTCATGCTCTTTTACTTGAATTTAAATGTTACTCATGCTCTTTTACTTGAATTTTAATGTTACTCATGCTCTTTTACTTGAATTTAAATGTTACTCATGCTCTTTTACTTGAATTTTAATGTTACTCATGCTCTTTTACTTGAATTTAAATATTATTTTTTTATGCTTTTTTAATCATGCTCTTTTACTTGAATTTTAATGTTACTCATGCTCTTTTACTTGAATTTAAATGTTACTCATGCTCTTTTACTTGAATTTTAATGTTACTCATGCTCTTTTACTTGAATTTAAATATTATTTTTTTATGCTTTTTTACTTGAATTTAAATGTTTTTCATGCTGTTTTACTTGAATTTAAATGTTATTTATGCTCTTTTACTTGAATTTAAATGTTATTTATGCTCTCTGTAGTGACATTTCTTAATAATTTTAGGGATTTTAGTTTATTCCTAGTATTGTTATTTAATGAACATAAACATAAGAATATAGCAATATTTTTTGTCTTTTTTGTTTTCATGAAATGTCTTATTTTATTTTTATATGTTTACTTTTTGTACAGGACGCTGAACACTACAATCAGTTGCTGGAGGAGGCAAAAACGGCCTTCTTGGAATTATTTCATATGGACGGCTGGAAATTAGAATCGGGTAAAAGTCTTGAAGAAGGAATCATTTACAGTCAAAATATCAAAAAATTTGGCAGGAAACTTTTCAAACTTCAGGTAATTATCTTATTATGATTTGGTTTTAACATATTTATTTAAGCTAGATTGTGAAACAAGTTCTTTCAACTTATATTAATCACTTTCGAGTCTGCTTTCTAGAACCAGCCAGTATTGGTGTCATATGAAGAAACATGGTCGTGACCCGATTAGGGCTCGAACCCATTACCCAGCTTAACCACTAGGCCATTGCTCACCTTCAACTTATTTAACTCATTATGACTTGAAAGACTTCACCATGAAATTTTGTGTTTCAGCTAAATTTAGAAGAAAGTAGTCTGGCAAGACACCAGTGAAAATAGGGAAAATATGTTTCACTGCAGTGAAAAATAAATTTTTACAGTGAAAATATGGAAAATGAAATATGCATTTTGTTTCATCAGTTTTTCTCGATATTTCATTTATAAGAATAATTACAATAAAGTATTTTTATAAAGTTGCTTTTGTCAACATGCTTTGTTCTTATTACACGTGTGTCTAGTAGATTTAGTTACCCTTAAGTGGCTTACACTTTGTCATATTGACATTACCATTATATACTTGATGAAATTGAATTTTGCAAGTCAATTAAAATCTTATTTTTTTACAGTATTTCAACATACTGTACTCTGATTTTCGTAATATTTGTTCTTTTGCGAAAGGTTAGTTTTATTTACACCTGTGTAGAGTTATTAGTAGACCTAGTTACCCTTAAGTGGCTACACACTGTCGTCTTGACATTCCTGTTATTGAACAAGAGAAAGTGTAAACAGATAAAAAAGCTTTGATATTAACATAAAAGTGGCAAAGGACATGTTTCACTATTGTTTACATAGTTGAAATCCTTATCTAACTGTTTACACAATCACATGAAACAGTTTATGAGTTCAGATAAAAAAAGTTTCAAAATGTATGTTCATGTATGTTTTAGGTGATAAGGTGTGTGACCTTTTGGGAATTGAAATCAGTGTTGTAATAAAAAAGAAATAAGAAAAGAAAATAGCACATCAACGCCTCCCCCCAAAAATAAAAAGAAATAAAAATAATGAATATAGAAATAATAGAAAAATGTAACAAAACAAATATCAATCTATAGAAGATAAATGCAGCTGCACTTTTTTCACTTTTTTCTTCTTCAAAATTTGAGTTAAATTTGAAATCGGTATATGAATAAGGCATGACTTTTATAAAAACATGGTCTCTTCTTTTATTTTTAATTTTTTTTGATAACTTTGAACAATTTGATTGTTCTTTTGTATAATAACTGTTTATCCATTTGAGTGTTGATGACAAAAATAAGCTAGTCTATGTGACTAGTATAAAAGAAGCCAGACTAGCTAGACTTTTTAAATGAGTATTTCTAACATTTTCATACTTTCAAAATTTTTTAAAAGGTTTTAAAATTTTCCGTAAGCCAGCCATTCAAGTACAAAAAAGGGCCGGGAGGAATAAGGGTTAATGATTTCAAAAATGTATTTATCAAATTTAGGGTTGATTAAAAATATGTCACCCCTACGACCCTATGGGATGAAAGGGGACTACGTTTAAATGATTTCCCGAAGTGGGAAACCAACCCATTTTTGAAAGTAGGTGAGTTATCAGAAAATTTGTTTTTCTTCGCAAATTATGAATATAAATTTTTTAAGTGGTTCTTTATATAAAGGGTTAAAAAGGGTCGTTTTTCCAATGTTTTTACCAATATTTTGCAACTTGACGGGGGTGGGACTGACAGGCAATTTCCTATGTTTGTTACCAATATTTTGCTACTAAAGGGTGTGGGTCTGGCAGGAAAGATCATGACTTATGACAGAAAGATTATTTTTTACAAGAAAGACTCCGAGACAAGCTGGTCCAGGTTTCCAGGAAAGAAGACTTGAAATCTTTAGTGCCCTATAGAATTTACAGATTATCTGCTATTTAGAGATTTTGACAAATTGTTTTTGTTATAAAGAAAGAAAGTATTTTTTTTTTATGTCAGCTTGCCTCCCCCTACCTGGTGCAATGTGTTGAAAAATGTATAACATATACTGTGCAAAGTATTATCAGAGTAGGATTTTTAGGAACTAATAAAAATAAATGATTTATATATATTAGAATGAATGTTCATTTAAGTTACTTCAGATTAGTTCTAAACTGCATTGCATATTGAAAAAAAAATACTTTTAGAAAACAGAGACGGCTAATTTAAGAAGTATCATTCTGGTGTATATGTTTTTCTTAGTATATAATTCAACGCACAGAAAGAAATTAACTATAAATGAAGTATAATTATAATGTTTGTGTTTCTAGCATACGAAAAGTTTAACATTTCAGGTAATATGCACAAAAATGGGACCAATTTGTGTTAAAAGGTTTAACTTTATTATGACATGTATTGGCAAAAAAATGTATCAGCCAAATATCATAATAACAATGCACAAGTAGAACAGTTTAATATAACATAAAGACTTAACAAAAGTAGAATATAGCTTTCTTTGAATAAAGCTTACTTGTAATATTCTGTTTGTATGTGCAAAAAATAATAAAAACAAAATAAGTAAAGAGTGTGTTGAGCAAAATAAATGCTTACTTATATGTGTACAATAACATTTGACTTTGACAAGAATTTAATTGACCTTTGACTTCGACAGGAACTTAATTGACCTCTGACTTTGACAAGAATTAAATTGACCTCTGACTTTGATAAGAACTTAATTGACCTTTGACTTTGACAAGAACTTAATTGACCTCTGACTTTGACAAGAATTAAATTGACCTCTGACTTTGATAAGAATTTAATTGACCTCTGACTTTGACAAGAACTTAATTGACCTCTGACTTTGACAAGAATTTAATTGACCTCCGACTTTGACAAGAATTAAATTGACCAAGAACTTAATTGACCTTTGACTTTGACAAGAATTTAATTGACCTCTGACTTTGATAAGAATTTAATTGACCTCTGACTTTGACAAGAATTTAATTGACCTCTGACTTTGATAAGAATTTAATTGACCTCTGACTTTGATAAGAATTTAATTGACCTCTGACTTTGATAAGAATTTAATTGACCTCTGACTTTGATAAGAATTTAATTGACCTCTGACTTTGACAAGACTTTAATTGACCTTTGATTTTGACAAGACTTTAATTGACCTTTGATTTTGACAAGAATTTAATTGACCTTTGATTTTGACAAGAATTTACTTGACCTTTGATTTTGACAAGAATTTAATTGACCTTTCATTTTGACAAGAATTTAATTGACCTTTGATTTTGACAAGAATTTAATTGACCTCCGACTTTGACAAGAATTAAATTGACCTCTGACTTTGACAAGATTATACATTGATGGTTAGCACAGTTTATACAGTGTTGCACAATTTTGATAATTATCTTGTTTACACCCAAGAATATATTTTAAAATAAACAACATAATCACTAAAATATGAAAGATGTGTTGGAGCGGTTTTAATTGGCAAACATTGTTGATATGAATCTAAAAAGTAGGAAACATTCATTACTTTACAGGGAAGGAGAATTTTTCTCTGTTAAAACTACAAGTAAGGAGTTGTCCTGGCTTACAAAATATCAGTCAAAATAAATAAGTGGGAACCAAAGTTGTCTGGAAGTTGAATTGTGTTGAAAACCACTTATATCTGAGATATAGAAGATATTGAATGAGTGAAAGTTTAATACTGAATTTATTGAACAAGTTGAATAAAATTATATTCTATGAGCCTCTGGCAAGCATAATATTACTTTATTCAACGAGTTCAATAAATTCAGTATTATGAACTTAACACAAATTTAATATTCTATTTATCACATACCAAAAATAAAGACTGTTTGAAGTGAAAAAACAACTATTTTTCATTGATGTGCCTACAGTATAATGCTAACATTTAGCTCATCTTAACGCTATGTTTATATAACGTAAATGACGGCATGTCAAAATATATACTCGGCAGTGTCATAGCATTTTTACTGGGTTGCAAAATTGGCATGGGTATGTGATAAAAGAAATTATTGTAGACTTTGAAATGGTTTAGCTATGAAGACATTTGTTACAGACGTTACAGGAGGTAGACGACTGTACAGAGATAACCTACAGCGTTGCGGCCGAGGGAGGCGGTGGTCTCGTATCGTCTCGAGATTTTGTTAGTCTACGTCAGTGGATATGTTACAACAACTCAATGTATATAGCTGCCAGTATTGGCACAACACATCCAGACATGCCCCCTACCAAAAAATATGTAAGGTACGTGTCGAAAGCCGATTTACGTAACCAGATATAAACGGTGTTTTTTTGTGTGTGTAACCCGCATGCGTTTTTGTATCTTATTTACAGACGCTTCAGGTAATAGAAGGCAATTCTGAGATTACATACAACATTTCTGCCGAGGCTGCGGGCGGCCTCGTATCTGCACGAGATTTTATAAATGTACGCCAGTGGCTGCAGATAGAGCAAGACATGTATATATCATATGGTGTAGGCTGTGCATATGCAGATATGCCTGTGCAGAAAAAATACGTCAGGTATGCGTATTCCTAGACGTGCTTTTCTCCTGCCGCACGTGCTCTTCTATCGAAATTATATATCACATAGTATATTCAGCTTTACTGCTTACTAATTATCTTTTAAATGAGACATATTTAGACCTTAAAACAACAATTCATAACAATGTTTTGATGAAACTTTTGTTTGCATATTATAATATCTGAAAATATTTCAAATTTGGATTTTTTGGTTAGATTTCTGTTAAAACTGAATTTGATGATAAGCTAAAATTTTTGGAAAAAGAGAATTCTGCCATGGAGCTTTCTGGCTAGCTAACTGAGCATTTGTGGCTTTACTTACATTCTTTTGGTGTTTGAAATTATGCCTGATATGTTGGGTCATTATCCATTTAGAAAAGAAAAGGAAATATATTTCAACTTTATTACTGGTAGAGATTTTTTGACTTCTCTGAAGAGAAAAAAAAACAAATATGATGACAGTAAATATCACAGATGATAATTGTCAAAGATGATTGGTTTGCAGTACTTTTCTCTTGTATTTATTAACATGTAAACAAGACTTTTGTATAGTTTATTCTCTGTGGATATAATTATATATTTTATGATCCAAGGCAAAGTGTGCTACAATATTATCACAGGGTGTAAGCTAGACATGGCTTAATGACTAGGCATGGCTTGATGGTTAGGCATGGCTTAATGGCTAGACATAGCTTGATGTTAAGGAACTGGACATTTCCCTTTCTGGACGATTCCTATTACATTTTTTGTGACAACTTGGATAATTCCTTTACAGTTATATTTTACGAAATAAAGGGAGGGGAAGTTGTCCTGGTTGTCCAAAAAAAAGCCCCCAAAAATATTTTTGATGGGGTTGGGGTTTTTTAAAAAGGGGAAATGTTCAAAGAAATTTTTAGGGATGGGTTTATGGGTAGCTTAGTATGATGGGTTTATTACTAAATTTTGGTTAAAAAGGGAGTGTGTTTTTTTACAAAGATAGGGGGAAAGGGAGGGGGGGTGGATTAAATTTTAGTTTGTGACGTAAATGTAATTAATGGTGGCAGCATCCAATCAAACATATTAAAGTTTCTTCCTCAAAGTTAAATTAAATTTTATCTATAATATTTTTATCATTGAGTTTTATAGTATCTATGTATACAGAAAAAAAATTGGGAATTTTTTTTTTTCTTTTTTTTTCTCTTGCGGGCTTTTCTACCCCTTTAATTTTTTTACCGGGAAAAACATTTTTTTTTCTAAACAACAGTTTTTAAATAAATTTAATTTAGTTAGGTTATTTATTCAAATTTTGTATTTTTGGCCCTTTTTTATGCTCTTTTCTGAAGTCTCCTAATTAGATGTGATGCAGTTATCTAGTTTGATTAAAATACTCAATTTTTAATAAAACCTTTTTTTAAAGCACACTGGTCACAAAGTGACATGGTGAGCTTTTGTGATCACTCTTTGTCTGGCATCCGTCCATCTGTAAACTTTTACTTTAAATGACATCTCCTCATAAACTGCTAAGCCAATTTCATTCAAACTTCACAAGAATGTTACTTTGTTAGTCACCTTAGAAATTGTACAAAGAATTTAATTTCATGCAGAACTTTGGTTTCCATGGCACCCAAAAGAAAAAACTTAAAATATCTTCTTTTAAAAAACTGAAAGAGCTAGAGCTTAGATATTTTTAGTCCCCTACCGGTTTACTGGAGGAGACTTTAGGTTTACCCTCCGTCCGTCCGTCCGTCCGTCCTTCCATCTGTCTGTCCGCACTCACAGGACAGTTATTATGTGGCTAGAGGGACAATAGGTAACTGTTCTTTCTCTTTGATGTCATTCATTCCGTAATGCTTTTATGTGGCTATTTATTTTCTTTTCTATGGCTAAAAAGAACAATAGAGTATCCACATAATTACTGTCCTGTGAGAACATCCGTCTGTCAGTCCGTCCGTCCACAAAACTGGATCCCGCGATAACGCAAAAAGTACTGAAAATTTTTATATGAAACTTGATATATGGATAGATGGCTGTATGGAGATTATGCTCGTCTTTTTCTTTTCTTCCTATGTTGAAAATTCTGGTTGCTATGGCAACAAATAGACTGAAAATATGGCAAGTTTTTCACATAAACATGATCCAGTGATAGATAACGCAAAAAGTACCGGAAATATTTTGATGAAACTTGAAATATGGGTAGATGGCAGTCTGGAGATTATGCACATTTTTTTCTTTTCTCCCTATGTTGGAAATCCTGGTTGCTATAGCAACAAATAGACTGAAAATATGGCAAATTTTACACATAAACTGGATCCAGTGATAACACAAACACTTTTTCAGATGCAAATATGAACTTTGTGATATCAGTTTTAGATTTTATATCTGCTTTTTTTATAGATAACAATATTACTTGTTTCTAAATCTTGTCATGGAAAATTTTATATTTAGGTGAGCGATTTCAGGGCCATCATGGCCCTTTTGTTTAACTCATTTTTTTTAAGAATGTCTTGTGGGAATCTTAAGTTTAAAAGTATCTTTTTTGTAAAAGTTAAGGTTCTTGTATTTTAGTTTTCCGCTGTCAGAATTTGACTATAATATGTCTGGAACATTTAAGTCAAATGACAGTATGTTGTTCTGTTAATTTAGTGTCTTGATGGCAAAGCCAGGTTAGTGTCTGATGCAGGTTTTTGTGTGTTTTGGTGTCCTTTGTGATATAAAGGCAATTAAGTCTTTTGTAGGGGTAATTACATTGCATTTGGGGCATTTTAAGGCTTTTGTCAGAATTAAATCTATAAATCATGTTTAATAAATGTTGTAAGACATTAAATATAGTCAAACATGACCCTATCAAATGTACATGACACTTTCTTGCGCAGCTGAATGTCTTATGTCAGTACATGACACTTTCTTGCGCAGCTGAATGTCTTATGTCAGTACATGACACTTTCTTGCGCAGCTGAATGTCTTATGTCAATACATGACACTTTCTTGCGCAGCTGAATGTCTTATGTCAGTAAATGACACTTTCTTGCGCAGCTGAATGTCTTATGTCAATACATGACACTTTCTTGCGCAGCTGAATGTTAGTACATGAAAATGTCTTATGCCTTTGAGTATCTTATGTCAGTACATGACACTGCATTTGAGTGTGTTATAAAGTCTGTACATTTTGTTTCTTGAAACACCTCCATATTTTGACCATTATCTTATATATATCTTATGGAGGTAATTTTGGAACTTCAGTGAATAAGTATTTTTATATATAAAAATAGCAAATTATATTAATAATTAGAGTAACATAACTTGTAATGATGGAATTTCAAGTTTCTGTGGTACATGTAGGTACATTTCCTTACAACCGGACAATGTTTATTTAGCTCAGTCAAGTTGCATCAAGGGGGTCAATATAATGTATTCCTTTTCTAAACATGTCCACCATGGTAAGAAATGGGACAAATGTCTGAATGGAAAAATGTTCTAGAATCCATTAAAAACCTGACCAAAATATATCAGTTTTGTGGTTTATAATGTCAGTTTATAATATATTATTTCTTATTTGGTTTTTACCTTTATTTGATGTGGCTTAGTGAATAGGAAGTTACAGTGATTATTATGAATGAGGATATACCACAAACAGTTAACGCTAAATATTTCCAAATTTTAAGGGGAGATAATGATAAATATGTCCAAATATTTGAGGAGAGATAATTTGAACTTAACATTGATAAATATTTTTATTATTTCAGGGGTGATAATGGACCCGGAGGTTGGGCATTTGAAAATGTGGAGAATGAACCCAACCGATGCTTGTTTACTTGGATTGTAAACACTAATCTAAAGGTAAAGTAATCACTACCTATAAGAAAAATGTGTTCATATCAGCAAGCTGAATGGTTAAACAGTTTTTGGATTTTAGAAACTTTATGTACAATATACCATATTTTACATACTAGACCTAAAACCTAGTTTGTTAAATAAAATTAACTCCACTGAAGTCAAAAGGCTTAAAAACAGAAAATTTGAAAATTTTAAGAAAATCAAATAAAGCACTTGAAATAGAAAAAATCTGCAGATGGATTATAAAAGGGATTTTGAGTAAACAGCATCATAAAACTTTTAATTTTTTCACATTAAAATTGATTATTCTGGAAAAATAGGACGAGGGAATGGCCTGAAATTTTGCACACAAGTTATTTGTTCAGAAGTATATCAATTATACAAATTGGTATACAAATCCTGGAAAATTATTTTTAATCCTATCATGAAAAATGACACAAAAACCAAAAACTATCAATTTATGCGTTGTTGTCCTACAGTTTATAGAGGAAATATTTTGATTAAAGCTTTAAGCATGTTTTATGGTCAGTCATGGAAGGCAGGTTGGTTGTTCTTCAACCAAGAAAATTTTGTAGGACCTTTCATGTGCATTCAGGTCTTTGACTTCAAACTGCAGTCAGTTTGAATTCCGCCAGGGACTTTGGAATATATATGCGAGGAAGCTCTTTAACTAGCTAATAGAACGTCAGTGGTTCTACCCGGGTGCCAACTCATGCCTGAAATATTGCAAAGAAGGATGTCTGATATCTTCCATCACCTTTACATCATTAGTGCAGCTTAAAACCTACACTAACAAACAAAAAGCACTTATGTGCATTTTGTACATTTGTTTTAGTTTTATGAAAACAAATCTTAAGTGATAAAAAATAACAACAAAACCTTATTTTTCGCAAATATTACATACAGTCATGTAATATCTTGAACAAAAAACAAAGAGTTTTAAATTTGCTAAAATAATAATATCATTAAATCATGACAATTATGTGCTCGGGTACTTGTTGGCAATCATTCTTTGAAAGTTTGTTTGAATTCCCTTGAGAAATGTAGGAGGATTTGTGCAGAGATGATATTGTTGTCTGCTTGGGGAAATTCACCTTTTGTATTACCAAGAGATTGAGGGGCGCCCGTGGCTTAATGGTTAAGGTTGTTGACTTCAAACCACTTGTCCCTGACCGCTGTGGGTTCGAATCCCAACAGGGACATTCTTTCATATGAGGAAGCTATCCAGCTAGCTTTCGGAATGTTGGTGGTTCTTCTCAGGTGCCCATTGGTGCCTGAAATAATGTACGGAAGGGCATCTGAGGTCTTCCACCAGTAAATATGGAACATCGCTATATGACGTACAAGGTAAAACCCAATCAAACAAACAAAGAGATTGAATAGTTTGGTTAAAACCTGACAAAACAAATATGTGTTAATAATGTAACATTTGTATTTTTTCAGGGCTGGTTACCACAAGCTGCAATAGATCAAGCAATGTCAGGGGTATTGTCATCATATTTCAAATTATTAATAGAACATTATAAAGAAGTTGTATCACAAAGATCTAATGGATTATAGCCATATTACATCTAGTGTTTACAAAGTTCTGTGATAGGTCATTTTAGATCATAGATTTTATAAACCACTTGCACCAAAGCGCCGAAGAATGTATGGATATTCAACATGTAAGACACTGCAGAAATTCTTGGATGATGGATATATACTTATATATAAGTTTTTAGCAGGCCTAAATGTGTGAAAATTTTGCTTTGGAGATCAGTCTGTAAATACTTATTGGTTTAATTGAAATTAGCCAATCAGAAAAAGAAAGGAAATGTTAGACCGGACAACATGAGCAAAATTTTGATTTTGAATGTACACCGTTGTAACAAGTCTAGTTCTCCTATGAAAACCTGTAAAGTAACCTTGTATACTTAAAATAGTGTTTTTTTTATATTCATAACTGCTACAGTATAATTTATTAGGTTGCAGACCACATAACCACATGACCATCTATCAAGTTTTCAGTGTTTTAAGTTTTATGTTTTAAAATTTATCTTTAACAGTTGTTTCTTAATAGGCAATAATTGTCTTCTAATTAGTCCAAAGAACAGATATATCGATACATTTCATATATTTCAAGCAAATCAGAACAAAAAACAAACTCCTCCAAAACTATACATTGAACTAAAAACTTTATCAGGGGCTCTAATGAGAACAAAACATTGCATAAACTTTTAACATTTTATTACTAGATTTGAACAAAATCTACAAATTTATCATGTAAAACATCACATTATTTGTATAGTTTCACAACAAACATGCTACATTCTATATTCAGTATGCAAAAATCCATGATCTAGCTGTTGATTTACAAGCTGTTTGTTTTTGAATTGCATCTTTGAGACCTATATTTTTTTAAAAGGAAATAGTTTTTCATTTCAATTGAGAATGTAAAAGTATTAATTTATATTGTTGAAAAACATATGTAAAATCTGTTTGTACACAATTTATTTTGTATTCACCAGTGTGGTATCCAAATGCTAAAATACTTGCATGTATAAGTATAAGATGTCACTTGATTTGAAATGGTTTATTTTAAGTTAACCATTTCTTTCATGAGCATTTTGTGAAAAATGGCCTTTTTCATTGAAAAGCCTCCTGTTACAAGTTCAAACTGCTATGAAACAATGAAAAATGCTTCATGAAACTTGGTACAATTGTTGACTGGACCATAACCTCTGTTAAGGCATGCTCAATCATAAATTTCTCAAAATTGCGAAAAATCACTATTCTGCATTGTTTTTTTAATCATCAAAACTGATTTCAGAGTGCTGCAACTTCTCAATGGAATGAGATAGAGTAAAAGGCTTTTCAGTGTTGGTTACTGAGTTACCCTAAGATCGACCTGAGGCCATTTTTACATGTCCAAAATTTTCTTGGCGATGAGGTGCCGCCTCCCCTTCAAACTCCCCAAACAGAAAGGGGGCACATCCCCCTTTTGACAACCCCTTGATGTATCATTTTGAGAGGGGTGGCGCCAGAAAAGTGATCACTTTTTTAACAACATTTCTCAAACAAAGAAACAGTGTTTGGGGCCAAAAAAGGGCATTTTTTTCACTGTTTGAGACCTCAAGGGGGGGGGGGGGTCAAAATGTCAAAACACGTCTATATGAGGTAAAGGGTTAAACCTATTATTATCCATGAATCACCATCTCCACTGGTCTAATTTCACTTTTTGACAGTTGTTGAATGATGCAGATTGTTTTTACTAAATAAACTAAAATTAATATGATCATATTATGCAAGACCGGATGATTATTGTACATGTTGTATTGAATGTGTTAAATATATATGAAAAATGGGATTAGCTAATTCTAAAATGGACTTCCATTAGTATTTCATGTTATTTAATTGATTTTATAGTGTATAGTTGAGAATGTGTGCCAATGTCCAGTTTTGATTAAAAACTTTTATTTTTATGGAACAAAATACATGTATAAAGTTAAAAAAATTTAAGTTCTGTACTAATTATTTTGACAACATTTAATGTTTAAGTGAGACAAAACAAAAAAGGTCTTATACTCACAGGTTTTATAATGACCAGATTGTCAGGTAAAAATCTCCAATATGTTATGAGGTATCCTGGTACTTTTGGTGATTTAGTGACATCTTTCTCTTTGGCTGGTCCATGGATACATACTTTGAAAAATGACCCAGGTTCTTTACCTAAATACTCTGCAATCTTAAAATATGTTTGTTATGAAAAATGTAAGAAAAGGACCTTAAATGATTAATATTTTAACTTTTCAGATTTTTTTTTTTGGTTCTAATTTTTATATTTAAAAAAAATAATTCAAGTTTGTCTCTGAGCTTGATATTTAGGATCAGATATTGTATGTTTTCTTTATTTATTACAATATTTTTTGGAAGGTGCAAAAAACATCTTCTTCGACTATTTTTAGTCGTTTTAGATATTATTAATTAAAAAGCAATGTTATGTAACCAAGTCATGCAGATTTCCTTTATTTGTGAACCAACGGACTTACTTTTGGACACAGTGATTAATTTGGAAAAGTGATCATTTTATCATTATTACACTAGTTTTATTGAAATTAATTCATTCTTGGGTGTATACATTGACTTGGTTTTGCGGTTATTTCCAATGGTACTAAATTCCTCCTGCCTGAAGGGGTTAAAGGACATTTATTAAGTTTGAATAATTACAATCATGTCATGGGTTACTATTTGTTTTTTGGAAGCAGATTTAGGGAACTCTCCACTTTTTATTATGTTCATTGTATTATGAAGATAATATTTCTGTCTGTTGTACAAACGTTTATTGTGATTTTTGTATGATTTTATGCAGCCTGAGGCATTATTTTAAATCCCTTGTATATGAACAATTTTATGAATGAATACAGTTTTACCTAACTGTTTAAGTTCTGACATCAATATTTCGTTCTGTAATCCATTCAAAGGCATATTATGTCTCAGAAATACATGAATTTTCACTTGTTTAGAAGGGCAAACATAAGTTTTATAACATTTAAAACACCTAAAGAAAGATGGACTGAATATAAAATTATTTGTCATAAAATTAGCAAAATGTAAACAATGTAGTGTTTGTCTTCCATACAAAATAGTTATCACTAAAACTGTGTTTATTTGCAAAAGGCAGCAGTAGCAAATAATGGTTAAGGTAATTGGCCAATAAGAAACTTATTGAAAACTATTATACAACTGTAAAAAAATGCTTTTGAAAAAATAAAAATATAAGCATTTCTGATGCATACTAGGCCTTTAAATACCAATGAGCTGTAAATTCAAAGTAAGATTTTTTTTTAATTCAGTAGGGTTAGAGTAAAGTAAATGGATGGGTGTTTTCAGGAAATGCAAAATATATTTCTGATATGAAATTTATTTTTATTGATAAGTTATGTTACATGTACTATTTTGGTGCAATTTGTCTTTGTTTGAAATGTGTATTTTGTTTTCTGATTATTTATTGACAGGGAAAAAGTGTGTTCCAGAATTTTGTATAGATATAATGTTATGTGTATTTTATAGATATAATATTATGTGTGTTTTATAGATATAATATTATGTGTATTTTGAATAAATGACTAAAATGGTATTCTAATAAAAAGTTGGTAGATTTTTTTTTATGCAAAACATGTTTTATAGGGAAATTGCCTTTATAAACTTTTAACATTTGAAACATTTTTTATATAAAGTATTTTGTAGATATATGTTTATATATAAATACAATTTTTATTTCATGTTATTACATACATTTACAACGTTTAAATTAGATTGATAGGTAGTAACAAAATAAGAATTAAAATTCTATGCCAGTCTGTAATCTGAAAATTATGTCTGAAATATTGATATGGCTTCCAGTAAAAAGTTCGACTTTCAGGAATTAATCCTTATGGTGCTGAACCTATTTTTGAGCATTATTTTATTTATTTTATTTTTAAAAACCTGTAAATTATAAGACTCAAAATCAAGAAATACAATGTAGTACACAGCACTGTCCACATTTTAACGTTATAGTGACGTCAATCAGTAGGTCATACAGTCCAAAAAATTTAACAGGCTGGAGGTTGAGGACCATTCATATCTGACTGGGAGGACAATATAATAGTATGATGTATAAAATGCTTTGAACTATATTATTGTCCTTTTGGACCGCGCCCCACCCCCACAACCACCTCTGTTACACTCAGTAGGATGCTGCAATAAACTTGTGAAATATTGTTCATTTTTATAACAATAGTCTGTTTTCTTTATTTATCTATGTAAGGAAAATTTACATTGTGAATTACAAAGTTTTTCATTTAATATAAAGATAATAATGTTGCACATGTCTGTCATTGTTTTTTCTAATATTTAAGAAAAAATCTTCCACATTATATTACGTTTTCAAAAATGTATAATTATGGTTCATTATAGAGGGTACAAAGTGTTTCTTCATATTCATGTAATATTAAAATTTGTTTCATTTGCTTGACCAGCAGAAGTGGGTCTGGAGAAATTCCAGGAAAAATGCTATATCTTTTTGTTAACAATTTTTTTTTTTTGTACAATTCTAAGCAAATTTTATTGTTTGAAATTTTTTCTTGGCTTCGTTGAATCTAGCCCATATTTTTGGTACTTTCTGTATTGTAATACTTCAAAAAAAATAATATTGTATTAGAAATTTATGACAACACAATTGCGTAGCTGTGGCAATATTTTTGTAATTATACTTCATGAAATTTATTTTAGTTTTCAGACGAAATTAAATATGATAAAATTATTATTATAAACAACTGCTTGCATGCCCTAATTTGTGTAATTTATTATTCATGATATTCAATATTAAGGTTAGATTATAAAAAGATAGACTGAGTCTTCAAAATACTTTGATGGCTACAATCATATGCCATTCCCTACACCCCTTTTATCTAGGACCATATTGTTTTGGTTATGTTGCGACTCCCTATCAGCAGGCATTTCTTACTTTGTCTATACACTGTTTCAATTAACCAATTATCGTCCATGGACAAGGTATTGCTCTTCCCGTATATGACACAAAGCATCATCATTTTAAAGGCTTCAGTTTAAATGCAAGGATGTCCATACTTTGACACAAAGAACCTCTAGACCAGAGTGTTTGTGTTTTTTTTTAACTAAATGTTTGTCATTTATCAAATTTCAGGAAATTAATCATTATTTACATGTAATAATATATTAGGGACAAGATATTTGTGTTTAATAAAAAACAACTTGTTTGAAAAGTGTTGATGATTTTGTAAGTAATTTTTCAAGGCAATGTTAATACCTTCAAAGTAGGTGACTGTATATGTGTTTTAATAGCCTGCTCCTATATATTTGTACAATAAACTTTTTGGAATATTTTTTTCGTTTAATGAAAAATAATTATATTTATTTCATTGCTTCATATTAAAAAGTTGTTGAAATTTATTGCTGGTGTTCTTTGTTTTTATTCATTATCAAAAGATAATATATAATATTATGATGAAAAAAAGTCAAAATAAAAGAAACGTTTACAGCAAGTGCTTTTATGTATGACACAATGAAAAAAGTTTAACCTTGAATCGTTAATCAAAATCAGCTTGGCTCCATGAAGAATAGTTACATAGAAGAAAATATGCGGTTTGGCTCCATGAAGAATAGTTACATTGAAGAAAATATACGGTTTGGCTCCATGAAGAATAGTTACATTGAAGAAAATATACGGTTTGGCTCCATGAAGAATAGTTACATTGAAGAAAATATACGGTTTGGCTCCATGAAGAATAGTTACATTGAAGAAAATATACGGTTTGGCTCCATGAAGAATAGTTACATTGAAGAAAATATACGTTTGGCTCCAAGAAGAATAGTTACATTGAAGAAAATATACGGTTTGGCTCCATGAAGAATAGTTACATTGAAGAAAATATACGGTTTGGCTCCATGAAGAATAGTTACATTGAAGAAAATATACGGTTTGGCTCCATGAAGAATAGTTACATTGAAGAAAATATACGGACTATCTTTTAAGTATTAGTACAAATGGGTTTCATTATATGTTTGAAGTTTGAACTTTTTTTTAGCAGGGAAGGTACACAACGTAAATTGTGAGATGACTTGATTGGAGAGATACACAAACAAAGAAGGAAACAGGTTATTGATCGTAAAAGGATATTCACGGAAAGTCGCTTGATTTATAAAAAATATTATCTTATTGTTTCAAAAAGTGTTGATGATTTTGTAAGTAATTTTTCTTGGCAATTTAATACATTCAAAGGAGGTTACTGTACATGCGTTTATAAAGCCTCAGTGCAATTCAGTACTTGTATTTACTGTACCATTAATTCAGTCTCTCAAAACAACGCTCGGAGACTTGTGGCTTTTTAGCTCACCTGTCACAAAGTGACAGGGTGAGCTTTTGTGATCACTTTTCATCCGGCCTCCGTCCGTCGTCCGTAAACTTTTACTATAAATGACATCTCCTCATAAACCACAAGGCCAATTTCATCCAAACTTCACAGGAATGTTCCTTTGGTGGTCACCTTTAAAAATTGTTCAAAGAATTTAATTCCATGCAGATCTCTGGTTGCCATGGCAACCGAAAGAAAAAAACTTTAAATATCTTCTTTTAAAAACCCCTAAGAGCTAGAGCTTAGATATTTGGCATGAAACATCTTCTAGTGAGCATCTACCAAGTGTGTTCAAATAAAAGCCCTTGGGTCAAAATTGGCCCCGCCCCAGGGGGTCATTGATTTTCCCTATATGCATATAGTAAAAACTTAAAAAATCTTCTTTTAAAGGTCCCAAAGAGCTAGATCTAAGATATTTAGCATGAAACATGTTCTAATGAGTGTCTACCAAGTTTGTTCAAATAAAAGCCCTGGGGTCAAAATTAGCCCCGCCCCAGGGGGTCATTGACTTTCCCTATATGCATATAGTAAAAACTTAAAAATCTTCTTTTAAAGAACTCAAAGAGCTATGGCTAAGATATTTAGCATCAAACATGTTCTAATAGGTGTCTACCAAGTTTGTTCAAATAAAAGCCCTGGGGTCAAAATTAGGGTCGCCCAGGGGGTCATTGATTTTCCTTATATGTGTATAGCAAAAACTTAAAAAATCTTCTTTGAAAAAACCCAAATAGCTAGAGTTTAGATATTAAGCATGAAACATCTTCTAGTGAGTGTCTTCAAAGTTTGTTCAAATAAAAGCCCTGGGGTCAAAATTAGCCCCGCCCCGGGGGTCATTGATTTTCCTTATATGTGTATAGCAAAAACTTAAAATCTTCTTTGAAAAAACTCAAATAGCTAGAGTTTAGATATTAAGCATGAAACATCTTCTAGTAAGTGTCTACAATGTTTGTTCAAATAAAAGCCCTGGGGTCAAAACTGGCCCCGTCCCAGGGGTGTCATTGTTTTTAACTATATATGTGTATAGTAAAAACTTAAAACAATCTTCTTTTAAAAAGCCCAATGAGCTAGAGCTTAAATGTTTAGCATGAAACATTTTCTTATGGGTGTCTACCAAGTTTGTTCAAATAAAAGCCCTGGGATCAAAATTGGCCCCGCCCCGGGGGTCATTGATTTTCCTAATATGTGTATAGCAAAAACTTAAAAAATCTTTTTTGATAAAACCCAAATAGCTAGAGTTTAGATATATAGCATGAAACATCTTCTAGTGAGTCAAAATTGGCCCCGCCCCGGGGGTCATTGATTTTCCTTATATGTGTATAGCAAAAACTTAAAATCTTCTTTGAAAAAACCCTAATAGCTAGAGTTTAGATAATAAGCATGAAACATCTACTAGTAAGTGTCTTCAAAGTTTGTTCAAATAAAAGCCCTGGGGTCAAAACTGGCCCCGCCCCAGGGGTGTCATTGTTTTTAACTATATGTTTATAGTAAAAACTTAAACAAATCTTCTTTTAAAAAGCCCAATGAGCTAGAGCTTAGATGTTTAGCATGAAACATCTTCTTATGGGTGGGGGGATGGGGGGCTATATACAGGTGAGGGACCTCAGGGCCGTCATGGCCCTCTTGTTGTATATTACAAAGGACACCCAGTAATAGTCTCGGCATTGTTGTTAAGTGTTTTGTTTTACATTTCCTGATGTTACACAATAATTGTGTCTATTTCAGGAGGTCTCAAATGTGGCATATTTTCTACGTAATCATTTATTGCTTTGATTCCCTGTGGTTCGTTTTTACTGGCTCAACTGACCACAAAGTGGTCAATGTGAAGTATAGTGATGGAGCTATGTCCGGTGTCCGTCTTCGTGCGCCGTGGATTGTGCGTCAACATTTGGGTTGTTAACATGGGTTACTCCGGTCAAAAAGTAGTTCACAGAAATTGCTCGGATGAGTTCGATCGGTCAGGTGAGCGATCTAGGGCCATCTTGGACCTCTTGTTAATCAAGAAAGTTTTTGACCTAAAGGTTATTCAGATAAGTAAAATAATGTGTCAGTAGTTCACATCGAGTTGCATGTGCTGTCACATAATTATCTAATATATATGTAACAAGAAAAAATATTACATACATTCGGACAGTTTATCCTGCCGAAAAGATATGAAAAAATACTTGCAATTCAAAATGTAGGTGTGAACTAATTTCGTGTTCATTAAAATTATTCCGTTAATAGACATATAATAATCTTATTTACGAATTGATAAAACAACGATCCCAGAAGATAATAACAATCATTGGAAAAAAATAATTGCATATAAATTGTAAATTTGTGTATGACATTTACCCCCTAAACAAAACATAATAGACTCAACCAAAACAAGCGTCTGCTTCTTTACCTAACTATGTAGTTGCATGACCATGATTTGCAATAGCAAACCAAATTTAAGAGCTTAAGCTTTTGTAAAAATAATACTATGACCACAGCAGATTTCGTACAGAAAGAAAAACATTAATTTCTCTTTAAAATAGTTCAAGGGAATGTTGTTGCAAAAAAAATGTGTAAGTGTATTAAGGTAATCAAAAAGGAAGATGCCGCAACATAACCACAAGCCAAAGTAGCGGAAATGTAAAATAAAATGTGTTTGCACTTTTAATTAAAATAGCGGAATAAGATATTATGTGTAAACTTATATAACAGTCTATGCAAGTATATGTTCAGATAAATTGGATGTATCTCGTTTTCTTGGTATGAAAATAATAGAGTAGTAAAAAGGTAGGAAACTTTTAAGAAAAAAGTTTGAAAATATCTAGAAGTGTCATTTACCTAATTGTTCTGAATTATCGTACTAATTAGATAAATATGAAGATAACCTTGATAATTAAGAATGTATAACTGATTTACGTGTAGAATCACGAATATTTTTTTCATATTATCTCCTTGTTATCAGTACGGGCCTTTAAAGCGGCCTTCACTTTTCTGAATGTAATATTATGCTATTTTTAGGTAAATCGCTAGTCAAATAAAATAATTCAGGTAGAAAATGAAATTTGCCGATGGTAAATACATAAACAATAAGGAAACCCATCGTAACCTCTGATAACCTGTCCACCCTCTATATTTAAATTACGAAATCACTGACTCGTTAATTATAGATAACTCTCAGGACGCTGTTTTTAAGCTCCAAGTAAAGATAAAATTACTGAAATATTTGGTTTGAAACAATCAGAATTGCTATTCCAACAGAAAATAAAAGTGGAAAGCTGCTTTAATGCATATTTGCATGATAAGTTAGAATAGCCTGTGCGCTAAGGGTAGCTTTTTTATAACTTAACTTGAGCATTACAAAAAATATCCAGTACCCAGTTTTATATAAACCATCACTTATCAGTCAGAGGTAATTGCTATTTTGAAAAAAAAAGACAGTTCGGATAATGTATTAAAGTGAATTGGTGTATATTGAAAGGTCTGTATCTGTATCTGGTTAGTACTGCATACAAGATCAATATAATATATAGATCTATTTATAGCAGACAATTTCGCTGATGTTTTTTTTTATTTGTCCTATATTTTCATATTGAATATGCGAATGATTGCAGGCTTAAAAAGACAAAAATCAGTTTTAGAAACATGTTTGTGGCTTTGCTGTTCCTGCTGATGCAACCGGCTTTCGGCATTTACCACGACCTTTACCAACATGGTGGAAGTATTCAACATTTTCGACGACAATCAAACTATATACCTCGATATCCCACTGTTTACCCGCCGTTTACCACGACCAGTGAGCCAGGAACTACGCCCGAGAAAGTAACAATTAGTCCGGAAGATGAGCAGAAAGCAGACGAGATAGGTATACGGATACCTCCGGATGAATGTATTATATCATGGGACCAGTTTAAAGAGCACGTGAGTATAATTAATTTACGCTAAATAATGTGAAATCACTTAATTTCGTAGGCATGAAATTTCGTGGTTTTGTCACAAAGAACATTTTTATGGGAACTTAAATTTGTGGACTCGTTCAGTATAACTAAAATTCAAATAGATCTAAAAATAAAAGGCATAATGGTCATTACCACATACCCGTGCATGCATAAAGTGAACCTGGTAAACTAGTTATTCGGTCCCTGTATTAATGAACCATTAACCTGATTCTACCCAAGCGGCAACTGATTTTATCCATGAGGTCACTGATTCACCAAAGAGGTAACTGATTCTAACCATGAGGTTACTGATTTTATCCATGAGGTAGGATGGTCCCCTGTGGTGCCACTGTTCTTATTATTTCCAACAAATTGTACAAATAAAAAGAACTTATATTTACTATTTTATTAAATTGTGTTTAGCTGTCGCATCTTGACTTTAAAATACACATGTCATTCATAGAATAACTCAATGATTTTAATTAGAAACATCTATGGTCCGTCAGCCATGTTTAGAATGGGAGGTTATACGGAGAGCACTATGGTACCGTGGTATGTTAATTGATGGCCCTTTTTTGGCTTCAGTATATTTTTTTGTAACAGAATATGCTGACTACAGTTTCAGCAGACGACCTTCACTTGTCGGAATATGAAATTATAAGTTTAACCGTTAAATATGGGGTAAAGTAAAGAAGTTTTTTCAGCACACACAGGCAACTTTGGATTTTCCTATCAATGACAGAATTTATTTGAAATGAAAAAAATTCTAACAATTTCTATCCAAATTCACAAAAAGGAGCACTCCCACTTTCACTTTAATGGTGGAAACAGTATTTGGTGGCATTCAATGTGTAAAGAAACAAATTGTCTGATTACATCGGAATGGGCAAGGACGCGGTACCCACGGGGAAGACTAGGGGAATACTATAACTGCTTCTACCTATGGGTTAACTCATTCTACCTATGGGGTTACTGATTCTACCCATGGGGTCACTGATTCCACCCATGAGGTTACTGTTTCTACCCAAGCGGCAACTCATTTTATCCATGAGGTAACTGATTTTATCCATGAAGTAAGTTATTCTATCCATGAGGTAACTGATTCTACCCATGAGGTAACTAACTTTACCTTTGAGGTTTCTGATTCTACCCATTGGGTAACTGATTCTACCCAAGCGGCAACTGATTTTATCCATGAGGTTACTGATTCTATCTATGACGTTACTGATTCTACCCATTAGGTAACTGTTTCTACCCATGAGGTTACTGATTTTACCCTTGAGGTACTGATTCTACCCATTGGGTTACTGATTCTACCCAAGTGGCAACTGACTTTATCCATGAGGTAACTGATTCTTCATATGAGGTAACTGATTCTCCGATGAGGTTACTGATTCTACCCTTGAGGTTACTTATCATACCCATGGGGTAAGTGATTCTAACCATGGGGTAATTGTTTCTACCGAAGCGGCAACTGATTTTATCTATGAGGTAACTGATTCTACTTATGAGGTAACTAATTCTACTTATGAGGTTACTAATTCTACCCTTGAGGTAACTGATTCTACTCATGAGGTAACTGATTATACCCTTGAGGTAACTGATTCAACCCAATCGGCAACTGATTTTACTAGTATCCATGAGGTTACTGATTCTATCTATGACGTAACCGATTCTACCCATGAGGTAACTGATTATACCCTTGAGGTAACTGATTCAACCCAATCGGCAACTGATTTTACTAATATCCATGAGGTTACTGATTCTATCTATGACGTAACCGATTCTACCCATGAGGTAACTGATTCTACCCATGAGGTAACTGATTCTACCCAAGGGGTAACTGATTCTACTAGTATCCATGAGGTTACTGATTCTATCTATGGCGTAACTGATTCTACCCATTAGGTAACTGATTCTACCCATGAGGTAACTGATTCTACCCATGAGGTAACTGATTCTACCTAAGGGGTAACTGATTCTGCCCATGAGGTAACTGATTCTACCCATGAGGTAACTGATTCTACCCATGAGGTAACTGATTCTACCATGAGGTAACTGATTCTACCCATGAGGTAACTGTTTCTACCCATGAGGTAACTGATTCTACCCATGAGGTAACTGATTCTACCCATGAGGTAACTGATTCTACCCATGACGTAACTGATTCTACCCATTAGGTAACTGATTCTACCCATGAGGTAACTGATTCTACCCTTGAGGTAACTGATTCTACCTAAGGGGTAACTGATTCTGCCTAGCGGCAACTGATTTTATACATGAGGTAACTGATTCTATCTATGACGTCACTCATTCTACCCATGAGGTAACTGATTCTACCATTGAGGTAACCGATTTTACCCATGAGGTAACTGATTCTATCCATGAGATAACTGATGTTACCACGAGGGAACTGATTATATCCATGCAGTTAGTGCAGTCCAAGATCAGCCGACATGTCCATTGCCTATATTACGTGTTTTTGAAATTTTTGATAAAACAATTGATATAAGATTTTGTCCATATTGAAAGATTGATATGGCATGCCCATTTAAAAGGTGGTACCGCGTTAGAGTTACTGTATGTTTTTTACTGGTTCTTTTTCCAAGTCTTTAACCATAATGTAACTTTCCTATGAATAGCTATGTAACGTTTCCCATATACGATTTGCCTTTTTTTCTAACAAAGATATGCACTTATATGCAATTTTGAAAAGAAGACACCAGTACTTATTTAAGTTAACTGGCTCCATTGAGTCACTTATCTTTTGATTATAATATTGTTATTCAGACATTGCGAGTACATGTTATTTGGATATTCATTTGACATTCCATAGTTAATATACATGTATACACAAAAATGATGATGGCAACTAAATGTTCAAATATCAGTAATTATCTTTCTTCTTGGTCTTTGTTTCATTTTTCACAATTTAGGTGTATTATAATTATTATTATTTTTAACATTTTTATTATTATTATTATCTTTGTATTATAATAGGTTGTTGGTAGAAACTGGCTGGACATCTACGATATAGATGATGATGATGCACTTTTTCCAGGGGCTATAACATTGGAATCTGGTCAATGATACGCACATTAGACGAGATGCCAGTATACGGTTTGTTATATGGTTTAATAACTTTATATCTGACGTAATTTTTGAGGTAATAAGTATGCGAACCAATGGTATACCGGGTTTTATCTGTAAAAATTCAGAGTATTTCATCTACGGTCTAATCCGTACATTTTTATTTGTATAATTTCGTAAATTTGTAACTTTTCAAACACGCTAAATTGTTGTATTTTGTTTGTAAAGTCATATTTCACGATTTAATTTTCTTAAACTTTACTTGATATCAAAAAGTTTTAAAAGTTACACCGCAAAGTAACTATTAACTTGACTTACTTATTTTTATACCTGCGGCGTTGAGCGTCTTACATGTCACCTTCTTAATATCGCTACCATGGAAACATTGCTTTAAAAAGAATATTCTGGCCGACAAATAAAAAGAAATTGTGCTCGTTTTTCGTGAATATATATGTATCCCACATTGCTGTGTATTTTCACAATCCATATTTTCATATGTGCAACGCGAAAATCTATTGCAAGTCTCTCACTTCTTAGAGTATTATACACGTTGCTTTTATACGTCTGCCCAAGAAATTTGATTAAATTTGGTTGATGACTTTCATCAGCAATTACTGTCCATGTTTTACAAACAGATTAAGACACACGTCTATTGTTTACATTTTTTTATTCTTCAATCGGACAATAACTTTATCCACTAAAATGGTATTCGGCGTGAGATCTCTTGTTCTTACGACTTAATATATTTTCAAACAATTTGATTTTTACAGAGTAGAAGCTCTGAACCAGTGCCTATATATATGGGGAACAGAACAGCGTGTACGTGACGGAAAGGCTGTTTTTCGACCTAGAACAGGTAAAACATTTATTTTTTTACCAACTGCTTAATTTCAAAATCATACTTTGGTCAATGTTACCAATGCTGAAATCTTTCATACCATACAATGCAAATTCAAATAACATTTATAAAGAAATAAAGAATTTCCCCACCATGCTTCCTTACCTTTGTCATTCCAGAACAATAATCAACTTTCAATTTTAATAATGAGTAAAAAATATTGTATTTTTTGGTTACGGTTTACGTCGCACCAACACAGTATAGGTCATAGGGTGTTTCTTCAGCTTTACTGGTGGAGCAAGACCTCAGGTGCCCCACTGTACATTGTTTCAGGCACAAACTGGCACCTGAGACGTTCTGTACGCTGGCTGAAAGCTTTGTCACAAATAAAAGTTATATAAAGAAACATTAATTAATAATTCCAGGTAATTCTCTTCTATTTCCTGCAAGAGAGGACTATGTGGTAAGCTCCTATCCTAGTAAATACCTCTTATATTTCTTCTGCTATGAGGCGCTAAACCAACGAGACGGCAGATGTCCTCTTGGAATAGTAATATTACTTGTTAAGGTACATGAATTATTTCTCAATAAATAAGTATATATGTGCTAACATGATCAAGGAAAAGATATGCACATAACTATAGAAGGCCTTTCGTTTTATTTCATATCAGAATATAATCCCATGATTATGGAGATTCGCTTTATACTTTTATTAATCTTGATTTCATACCTAAATAAAGCAGGGGGACAATGAATAGTACACTGTATTTTAAAAATCCATTTAATTTACTACGCGCTTATTTATTTGTTTTACAAGAAATTAGGGTATTTTTTATTTGTTTTAAATTATAAAAAGCAAATGCTTTTATGCTATTATACGCTATCTTGATTACATTTTCAATTGAACTGAATTTTTACTTAGAAACTGTTTTTAAATACTTATTTTATCATGTATTTTTCACAAGGATGAGAGAGATTGGAACCTTGGTGGGGACGGTGTTCCAGAGGGGCAACTCAAGCTAAATGACATTCCATGGAGCGAAATAGAAAGATCAATGATAAATTGTTTCGGTCAAAAGTTTAAGGACGACACTCACCCACAGGTGAACTGGGTTTGGCGCGGAGGTAGGGGTTTATCTCAGGATGTATATCTTTGTTGAAAGTCCCATTTACACTGTCCCGATAATGGCCATGGTATCGCTACGGCGTCTTAAACTGGTGAACCCGAGTGTTCCGTGGTGTTTTTCTGAAAAACAAAAATCAAATTGCGTTTACACATCCCCGACATAGCCCAGGTGTATTCCTGGTTCAGTACCCGATATAGCACCGGATTTATTCGGCAAGTGCCGATGGTAACCCGGTGTATTTCAGGTTGATCCCGGTGGAAACCCGACTATACACGGTTTCATCACGGTCCATCCCGACCATTGCTGATTTCGCCACGCTAACGCTTTTGATGATGCCGATACTGCCAGAGTGACACCCCGGTAATGCACCGATGCTTCCCGGTTCACAGTTATTAGAATAAAACTGCCATTTGACATTTGATAAAAAGACAGCAGAGATGCCACCAAATGGAAAGGTGAAGAAGAAAACAAAATGATCCAAAGTAGCACTTCAAGTGTATACACATGTATATGTTATCACATGTGGTCGTGACGCCACCATCTATCATTGTATAACCGTGACTAGACGACAGTATCTGGGACATTGTCGGGTCAAACCGAAGTGTTGTCGCCAATAATCGCAATGCACCCTGACTTTATCGTAGCTTTGCCTGTTTTTACCGTGGCGACCTCGTGTCATCACCGGGACTATGCCATTGATTAACACGCATCCCGGTTTGCCACTGTTTGTCACGGTTTGGATGCGGTATAGCTACGGGGGTTCCACGGCGATTCCCGATGCCAAGCCGACATAACACGGTTCTAGGCTTCCTTCCCTTATGTGCTGGTGAGCCCCGGCTATATTAAACATTTTAATACAACCGTGGCGATCTCCCGGCTTGTCCCGGTTCACCACAGTTTGTCCCGGTACTTCACGGAATCGCTACGGCCCTAAGCCGGTTTACCACAGGTGATCGCGGTGGACAAAACCGTGGCAAACCGGGATGCCAAACCGGGACTGTGTACATGGGGCTTAAGCAAAATCATTGCTCAGCGTTTCCTATCATGATAAAATAGTATCGCATAATGAGCGTAGCTAAATAGAAATAAAAGTGTATTAGTTAATTTCCTTCATAGTTATAGAAAAAGTGTAAGACATGAAATTCTATAATTCAAAAGCAAACAAATTCAAATGAGAGAAAGAATAAAGGCGGATGTGTGTGAGTGTAGGTGTGTGTGTGTGTGGGGGGGGACTCCGTGATTTGGCCTTATTATATTTATAGCTCTTTTACATAGTTTCCTTTCTGTCAATAACTGTTGTATATGTAAACTGCTGTAATGGTTTTTACATGTACTCGCATTTTCTATTTTGGACAATACCATTAATGAGCCGCGTCATGACAAAACCAACGTTATGCGATTGCGACCAGCATGGATCCAGACCAGCCTGCGCATCCTCGCAGTCTGATCAGGATCATGCTGGTCGCTATCAGTTTCTCTACTTGTAATAGGGTTTGTAAGCGAACAGCATGGATCCTGATCAGACTGCGCGGATGCGCAGGCTGGTCTGGATCCATGCTGGTCGCAAACGCACTATGTTGGTTTTGTCGTGACGCTGCTCAATTTTGCGTTTGTTTTTTTTTATTCAGAGGAATGTGCTGTCCCGCGGTCCGAAGTTCACAACGCTGCTATTATGAATGCATAACTGACATCTCAACAATCTGTGGCATGAAGAAACAACATACATACGATTCGTGAAATGAAATTGAAATTTTCTTTATGATTATATTTGTATGTCATATAAGTCATAATTTTGAATATAAATCGTTAAATTGCTGGTTAAAACTGGAATAACAGTGTTTTATAGGCGCATTATGCCTCGGAAACTCTGGACTTTGCATCTTCAGAAAAGACAAATATTTTTAGAGCATGTAAGATACTTGTCACTAACTTTAAGAAAGTTAAGCTCAATGGGAAATTCTTTGTCATTAAAGTAGCAAAATGTTAACAAAGTAGTATTTGTTTTGCATTCAAAATACGTAACCGCTATTTGTACCATTTGCCAAAAAACAACAGAAACACGATAACTCAGGTATTTCGCCATTGAGACACAGTTTGGATACTATTCACACGACACCAAAAATAGAAATTTAAAGCTTCTTAGAAAAAAATATTTCTGGTACATAATGGGCCTTTAACATTTTTTTCAGCAATGTCTGATCTTAAATAACATTTAAATACCATCTTTAGCACATATTTCAGGATGAATTCATTTTCGAATTTAAATTGAAATAAAAGTAGACAGGCAATATAACTTTGCATGTTTTGTAATTGAATTGTTTCCCTACTTTACTCTCTAGCCTGCTGTTTGTACCAAATTGCAGAATGCAGGATAAAGTATACATGCAAGAGGATATTGAATGAGTGTTGCTTAATACTAAATTCATTGAACGAGTTGAATAAAATCATATTATGCGAGCCTCTGGCGAGCATAATATTGTTTTATTCAACGAGTTCAATAAATTTAGTATTGAATCTACACGAATATAATATTCTATTTATCACATATAATCACATATATGAAATAAGAACAGTAAACTGTTAAAATGAGTTTTTTTTTCAATGACGCGCCTAAAGTGTAACGCTTACATTAGCGCGCTTTAACGCTATGCTTCTATATTATTAGTTATAAAGATTGTTGACAGGTTATATGGCCCTTTATTACCCTTCCAGATTTTCCTCGCCTTTTTGATTGGGTATTGATCACCCGAAAGAAATTGATATTACCGAGCCAGACGGGTAATATACACACTAAATTTCCCCGTTGGGTAACCCTAGTTCTAAACAACATGCGCTGTGGCGATGCACGTACGGTTTGATTTTACGCGATGTAAAGTCCGATTTACAAGCACTTTTTAACTGTCAAATGATAAATATTTACCAAAAATAGAGTAATCATCCTTATTCTCATCAGTATTGAAAACAAATATGACCTTGTGAAAGCTTGATATTAATTCCAAAATAGTGCGTTCAACAGACTAATCCTTTTCTCTTGTTTACATTCGTTTGGTTCGAAAGAAAATACGTCATGTATTTATGTGACGTCATGTAGTGGTGAAGGGGTACACTAAAGGGAATCTTATTTTGACGTTTCATTTGAAGTAGCAATGATTTATTTTAAAATCGTTTTAACTCGACAGGGGAAGGGTAATAAAATTATTATTTTGGTTTTGGAGTGATATATGTGGATATATTACCTGCCAAGATAAAATATATCACTCGCCTGACGGCTCGGGTGATATAAAATTTTGACAGGTAATATATCCACATATATCACTCCAAAACCAAAAAAACATATAATATAAACGGCTGTTCGTAAATATAACCCGAGCCGTTAGGCGAGGGTTATATTGCAAACAGCCGTTTATATAGGGCCATATAGCATGTCAGGAATCTTTATAACGAATTTATCATACAGCAAGCATCATTCTGTTTGGAAAAAGTAAGATATTTTCAAAAATCGACAGCAGAACAAAAATCGTCACGATTATCCAATGAAAAGCGACGTTACAAACGTGCAGTATTATAAAGCGCAAATGACGTCAAGTCATAGAGGATATTGCACGAGTTGAATAAAATTAATTATGCGAGCCTCTGGCTTTATTCAACATGTGCAATAAATTCAGTAATGAACTTAGACGAATTTAATATTCTATTTATCACATTTTCAAAATAAAGACCGTTTAAAGTGAAATAAGAGTCATTTTTCATTGACGCGCCTTTAGTATGACCCTAACATTTAGCGCGTCTTTACACTATGTGCTAATGACGTCACGTCAAAATATATGCACGGCCGTGCAATACCATAATTATTTACGGAGTCGCAAAATCGGCACGGGTGTGTGATAAAAAGTGTTATTACACTAAGTGTAATATCGTTTTTATTAAATGGCTTTATTACACTCCTGCGCCGTGGTTTATGTGATAATGAGCTATATGTCGTGGGAATATCATATGAAACGCCGAAGAGCAGTAACAAAGTTCATATAAACACATACTATTTCAACGGTAATACACTAGTATCAAAAGAGTATACGTTTGCAAATGTTATTACAATTAACTTTTTTCTAGACAAACAATTTTATTTACTATATCACAGTTTATTACTAAAAATGTCGCCTGTCTGTCTATCTGAAATAAATAAAAAAAAAATGGCGTAAATTTTGTACTTTAAAATGCTTGAGGTCAGGCAGTGTTAACCACAGACATGCGTTTTCGTTTCCTTCTGTTTTGTTTCCTTATATAACTTCTAAACTTAAAACGCTTCAGGTAACCTCCTTTATGTACATTATATCCATTAAATGATTGATGGTTTTTGACATTTTTGATTTTCGAAAATTGACTGTAAATGAAATCAAGCTCTAGATCTATGTATTCAAATACCATGCAACAAAAGAGTGAATAGACAATTATGAGACTTTATGAATTAGAATTAAAACAAAAATGGTATCTGTTAAATGATTGACAAAACATAATAAGTATGTTATTGGATCGTAAAATAAAAAAAAAATTATTGTCATATTTATCAATTGCAAAAACTAGAAATATCCATATTTCTATATTCTATAACAATTACATGTACACGTACTTATTTCTAATATCTTTTCAATGAGACAATATGATATGTTTATTTTTATATGAAATGAGAGAGGGAGAGAGAGAGAGAGAGAGGGAGAGAGAGAGAGAGAGAGAGAGAGAGAGAGAGAGAGAGAGAGAGAGAGCTTCAAATTAATAGTCTGAACAGAAACAGGAGATGGCTTAATGTATAAAATATGATTCTTTATTCCTTGAGGCTATCACCGTGGGATAAGACAGACCTACCACCGTGGGTTGTTTGAAGTTAACGGTATTTCATGAGTCTATTACCGTGTAAGCGCTCTCTAATAGCTCTATCACCGTGGGTTGTAAGATTTTACTGCATTCCCTGAGGCTATCACTGTGGGTTAATTTGCGATAATAACCCTCTTAAAGACCTATCACTTAGGATTGTGTGAACTTTATTGTATTTCCTGAGACTAAAATGGGCTTTATTACGATAAGAACCCTCTAAAAGGCCTATCACCTAGGGTCACCTTCGCTGCATTTTACTATATTTTATGAGGCTATTAACGTGATTTTATTGCGATAAATACAAAAAGGCCTATCACAATGGGTTCTGAGAGTTTTACTTATTTCCTGAGAATTACGTTAGTTCTACTCGCGCCATAGCGCGGAGCTATTTTTACTATTGTTGATTTTATCCATAACCCTCGCTTATTATAGTTGTAATACTGGGTTCCTTCGTGTGAGCATTTATTCTATTCCCCCGAGGCTTTCTCCGCGGGTTTCTTTGCAAAACGAACCCTCAAAAAGGTCCACCACCGTGGGTTGTGTGAGCTTTACCTAATTTTCCTAGACTATCACGATTGATTTTATTGCGAGTAGAACCATCTAAAAGGGGTATTACCGTAGGTTCTGTGAGCTTTACTGTATTCCCGGAGGCTGTCATCGTGGCTTGTATGAACTTTACTGTATTTCATGAGGCTATCAACGTGATTTTATTGCAATAAATACATTTGAAAAGGCCTATCACAATGGGTTCTGAGAGTTTTACTTTATTTCTTGACGAAATCACCGTGTGCTATTATTCCGCGCCCATAGGCGCGGAGCTATTTGTTTTTACTATTTTTTTGTCCATGGACCCGCTTTTTATCCATTAATCCCTTCGCTTTCTATTATGTTAAGTCATATATTGGTTTCCCCTTCGGTGATTCGCAGCATGATTCGCAAAATATAAACTTAGATTCGGTAATTAATTTTTACATTTGTATCTTCTACAGGAAATTACTTATTATTTTGTAGTACACAGTTGGCTATATATGTATTTTATTGCTGTACATGAATTCGAAAGCTATAAATAGATTTACCTTAACATCGTGTTAGTTCAAAAATCTTTTTATAGAAGTAGTTTAATTTAAGCGAGTCTGAAACTAAACGAAACAGTTGTATGGTCGCGCTATTGTAATAAACAACGAACTGGAGAATGTTGCAGGAAATGAAATGCAAACGTATTCAACAATAAATTGCACTCTTTATAAATTTATAAAAAAAAATTAAGTAGGCCATTTTTACGAATTGTTATATCATAGCATTATCATTTTTGAAATTGCTTTTTCTGAAGGTTCTTTCAGGTTAATTAATACCTCCTTCTTTACGGCCCTTATTGTACTTCTGACATTTTTTACAGTGAATATTTAAATCGACCCTGATTTCCCGATTTTTGTCGGTTTTATGTATGGTGGTTTGTATGGAATGTTGATTTGTCGAATATTGTGACATTTTAACAACAGAAACTTTCGTCTGCAGTTTTAACATGAGGTGTTATGGGTTTATTGATAGGAATGTAAACAGACTACCTCATTTCTCAAAAATCAGGTAACAGTCTTTCATTATACTGATAAATAATGTTTCACCATATCAACATACCATGCAAATTTATTTATGATTTTTAATGTACCACTATTTTTGTTAACGCGTAAACTTAATTCGGTAATTTATTTTAATTGTATCTTTACAGGAATTACTTAATTATTTAGTGCACATGGATAGTATGTATTCCATGTCTGTACATAATTCGATAGCTATAAATAATTTACCTTAGACATCGTATAATCA
This sequence comes from Ruditapes philippinarum, assembly GCF_026571515.1. Classification (NCBI taxonomy): domain Eukaryota; kingdom Metazoa; phylum Mollusca; class Bivalvia; order Venerida; family Veneridae; genus Ruditapes; species Ruditapes philippinarum. Next base: position 51,763 of record NW_026866030.1, on the reverse strand, counting down.
AAATATTTTTTATAATTTTTTTTAGCGAGTCTGAACTTAAACGAAACCAGTATTTCGTGTAGCGCTTTTTCTTATTTTTGTTCATGAAACAATGCATGTAATACGCTATATTTGTCCCGTTAGGCACTATTTTAATGTACTGTTGGTACATTTGTTACAATTCAAATAATAATAAAAAGACTTTAATATTTTGACTTCTGTTTTGTATCTTCCAAATAAATACATTCAATATTCTAATGTCTAGCAAGCCTGCCGCGAAAGTGTCTTTGTGCAACTAATGTATCATTCGTCATCCATTATCATTGATAAAAAATTCTGGTATAAATCAAAGATAACCAGCGAAAGTGAACTGGTTTACGCTGCTTTGCATCAATGCTTTTCTTGTTATATCATGACACATCATTTACCCCGAAACATGTAATAGACATTTTGAAAAATCGATGAAAGTTTTTGTTTTGGCTTATTTACATATGGATTCTTACATTTCTTAGCATGATTAGGTGTTGATATTTGTAGAAAATGAGTAGCATTATAGGTAAAAAGAAAATGGACATGCTTTGATATTTTTTATCATACAAAATTACTGACTACATAAGTGACATAAACAGAACAATATTGCACTACCGTCATGTCACATTACAAGTCTTGTAAGTCTTGTTTGTATTGGAATTACTTTCCTTACTAGGTAGCCATCAGTGAAAGCATATTTTAGTACTTAATCTAAATAGAAAATGACATGTGTGTAGGAATGATTTAATAAGGTATCTGTAATGAGCGCATTTTTTGCGCGGATCTTCTCAATTGCTGCATTTCAACAACATTTGTACTTGTTTCGATAACAAACTCCAAAAGGCATATTGTCGTTGCTAATGTGAGCTTAACTGTATTCCCTGAGGCTATCACCGTGTGTATTATTGCGATAATAACCCTATAAAAGACCCATCACCGTGGGTTGTGTGAGGTGTACTGTATTCCCTGACACTATCACAATCGCATTCATTTCGATAAGAACTTTTAAAAGATCTATCACCGTGGATTCTGTGAGCCTTACTTTAATATTTGAAAATATCACCGTGTGTCTTGTTTCGATAGGAAACATCGAAAAGGCTTATTACTGTGGGTTTTGTGAGCTTTACTGTATTCCCTGAGGCTATCACCGTGCGTTTTATTGCCATAAAATGTTTAAAAACCCTAGAAAATTTCTTTCACCGTTACTGTATATCCAGCGTCTAGCACAGAACCCTCTCCACTGTGGGTTGTGTGAACTCTAGGGAACTTTTTGAGTCTATCAAATTGGGTTTTATTGCTATAAACTCTCTAAAGGTCCGGTTTAAGACTAGGGGAAATACAGCCAAGCTGATCAAACCCGAAAATCAAGCCTCAGGGAATACAATCAAGCTGATGTGATCCAAACCCATGGCGATAGGCATTCATAGAACTGCTTTACGAAAAACCAAGTCTCCGGCTCTACCCTCAGGCAATACAGTCAAGCAGACCAAACATACGGTGATAGGCCTTTCTAGTAGTTCTGAACGGAAAACCAAGTCCGGTTCTAGCTTTAGGGACTATAGTCAAGCAGACACGGTGATAGGCCTCTCCAGAACTTCTTAACAAAACAACAAGTCCAGTTCTAGCCTCAGGGTATACATTCAAGCAGATCAAACACATGTTGAAATGCGTTATCAGGAAACCAAAACCGGTTCTAGCCTCAGGGAATACCGTCAAGCTGACCAAACACACGGCGATAGGCCTTTCTAGTCGTTCTTAACGTAAAACCAAGCCCGGTTCTTGCCTCAGGTAATACAGCCAAAACTCTAAAGGTCCGGTTTTAGAATAAGGGAATACAGCCAAGCTGATCAAACCCGAGGTGCTTAACCTTTTTAGTAGTTCTTAACGGAAAGCCATGTCCATTTCTAACCTCAGGGAATGCAGTCAAGCCCACCCAGCCTATGGTGATAGGCCTTTCTAGTAGTTCTTAACGCAAAACTAAGTCCGATTTTAGCCTCAGAAAATACTGTCAAGCTGAACAAACCCTTGGTGATAGGCATCTCTATTTTTTCCTAACAAAAACCAAGTCCGGATCTTGCCACAGGTAATACAGTCAAGATGACCAAACCCACGGTGATAGGCCTGTCTAGTAGTTCTTAACGGAAAGTCATGTCCATTTCTAGCTTCAGGGAATACATTCAAGCTCAGAAAATCGACGGTGATGGGCCTTTCTAGTAGTTCTTAACAGAAAACAAAGTCCAATAGTAGCCTCTGAAAATACAGTTATCAGACCAAGCCAACGGCAATAGGCATCTTTAGTCCTTATTAACAAAAGAACCAAGTCTGGTTCTATTCATAGGGAATAAAGCAAGGCAGAAGAAAGCCACGGTGATGGGCCTTTATAGTAGTTCGTACCGGAAAACCAAGTCCATATCAGGGAGTGCAGTCAAGTTCAACAAACAATCGGTAATAGAGCTTTCTAGTAGTTCTTACCGTAAAGTCAAGTCCAAATCTAGCCTCAAAGAATATAGTCAAGCTGATCTTACCAAGGTGATTTGCTTTTCTAGTAATTCAGTTCAAGTTTCTGCATCAGGGAATAAAGTCAATCTTACAAAACCTAAGATGACATGCCATTTTAGTAGTTCTTAACGGAAAAACCAAGTTCTGTTATAGCCTCAGGAAAACAGTCAAGCTGACCAAACCCACGGTGATAGGCCTTTCTTGTAGTTATTAACGGAAAACCAAGTACATATCTAGCCTCTTTGAGTACAGTCAAGCTAACTTAACCACGGTGATAGGCATCTCTACTACTTTGTAACAAAAAACCAAGTTCGGTTCTAGCCGGAGGGAATAATATGAAGCAGACTAATTCCAAGGTGAAAGGCCTTACTTAAAGTTCTTTACGGAAAACCAAGTCTGGTTCTCGCCTCAGGGAAGACAGTCAAGGTGATCAAACCTATGGCGATAGGCATTTCTAGTAGGTCTTATCGGAAATGCACGTCCGGTTCAAGCCTCATTGAATACAGTCAAGCTGACCAAACCCACGGTAAGAGGCCTTCCTAGAAGTTCTTACCAGATAGCCAAGTCCAAATCTAGCCTCAGGGAGTACAGTCAAGCTGACCAAACCACGGTGATAGACCTTTCTAGTAGTTCTTAACGGAAAACCAAGTCTGGTACTAGCCTTTTGGAATTAAGTAAGTCAATCTTACAAATCCCACGGTGACATGCTTTTCTAGTCGTTCTTTAGGGAAAACCAAGTCTGGTTATAGCCGCAGGGAATAGAGTCAAGCTGACCAAACCCATGGTGATAAGCATTTCTAGTAGTTCTTAACGCAAAACCAAGTCCGGCTCTTGCCTCAGGAAAAATATTCAAGCTGACCAAACCCTCGGTGATAGGCCTTTAAGAAGTGGTTAAAGGAAAACTAAGTCTGGTTCTAGCCTAAGGGAATACGGTAAAGTAGACCAAAGCCACGGTGATAGGCCTTACTAGTAGTTCTGATAAGAAAACCTCGTCCGGTTCTAGCCTGAAAGAATACAGTGAAGCTGATCATATCTACGTTGATAGGTCTTGCTGGTAGATCTTATCGGAAAACCAATTCAGATTTTGTTTGAGGGAAAACTGTCAAGGTGACCAAACCTACGGTGATATGATTTTGTAGTAGTTTTTATATAGAAATCCTAGTCAATATCTTGCCTCAAAAAATACAGTCTAGCTTACCAAACCCACGATGATAGGCTTTTCTAGTAGTTCTAAATGGAAAACCAAGTCCAGTTCTAATTAACCTAAAGGAATACAGTCAAGCTGATCAAATCCACGGCGAAAGGCCATTCTAGTGGTTATCTTTTGAAAACCAAGTCCGGGTCTAGCCTCTAGAAATACAGTCAAACTGACAAAACCAACAGTGATAGTCTTTTATAGTAAAGGCAAAAATATAAGGAATACAGTGAAGCAGACCAAACCCACGGTGATAGGCTTTCTTAGTAGCTCTTAACGGAAAACTAAGTCTGGATTTAGCCTCAGGGAATACAGTCAAGAAGACAAACCGATGGTGATAGGCATCTCAATTATTTCTTAAAAAACATGTCCGGTTCTAGCCTCAGGGAATATAGAGAAGCAGACCAAACGGACGGTCATAGGTATCTTTACTACTTCTCAAGAAGAAGAAGAAAAAATCCGTTTATAGCCTTAGAGAATAAAATGAAGCAAACCAAACCCACGTTGATAGGCCTTACACGTAATACTTAGCCCATAACCAAGTACTGTTTAAGCCTCAGAGAATATAGTCAAGCTGACCAAACCCACGGTGGTAAGCGTTTCTAGAAGTTATTACGGAAAACCATTCCAGATTATACGTTCAGGTAATAGAGTATAGCTGACTAAACCCACGACCCAAGTCAAATTCTAGCCTCTGGAAATACAGTCAAACAAACCCAGCCAGTCGTAGGCAACGTTTGTCCTAATATTCAAAAGAACCAAGTACGGTCGTAGTCTCAGGGAATACAGTCAAGCTGACCTAAACCACGACCTTTCTAGTAGTTCTTAACGGAAAGCCAAGTCTATTTCTTGCCTCATTGCATACAGTCAAGCTCATCAATGACACGGTGATAAGCCTAACTTATAGTTTATAAAGGAAAGTTAAGTTGTAACTCGAGGATTACCTTCAAGCAGATCAATCCAACAGTAATAGGCATTTCTACTATTTCTCAGGAATAAAAGGCCTTTTCAAAAATCAGGGATTACAGTAAAGCAGACCAAGCCCACGGTAATAGGCCTAAGTAATAGTTCGTAACGGACATTTAAGTCCGGTTCTAGCCTAATGAAATAGAGTCAAACTGACGTAAACTACAGTGAAAGACCTTTTTAATACTTCTAACACCAAGGAACACCAAGTCCTGTTCTAGTCTCTAAGAATACCGCCAAGCTGACCAAACCCACGGTGATATGCCTTTCTAGAAGTTCTAATTAGAAAACCAATTCAGGTTCTAGCATAAGGGAAAACAGTCAAGCTGACCAAACTTACGGTGATAGACTTTTCTAAAAAAAAACAGAATTCTAAACAGAATTCCAAGTCCATAATTAGCCATAATGAACACGGTCAAGTGATCAAACACACGGTGAAAGGCCTTACGAGTAGATTTCAATGTAAGGCCGGTTCTAGCCTCAGGGAAAATAGTCATGCAGAATGAATCCACGGTGATAGGCCTTTCTAGTATATCTTATTGGAAAACCAAGTCCTTTTATAGCCGCTGGAAATACAGTCAAACTAAACTGACCAAACTCACGGTGATAGTCCGTTCTAGTAGTTCTTAACGAAAAACAAAGTCCGGTTCTAGCATCAGGGATTACAGTCAGGCAGATCAAACGCACGGTGATAGGCATTTCTTTTACTAGACTATAGGGAATATTGTGTCGCAGACCAAACCCACTGTGATAGACCTTGCTAGAATTTAATAACGGAAAATCTGATCCGGTTATAACCTCTGGAAAAACAATCAAACTGACCAAACCCACGGTGATAGGCCTTTAAAAGTTCTTAACGGCAACCAGTCTCGGTTCTAGCTAATGAAATACAGGGAACTGAGTAAACTAAGTGAAAGGCCTTTTTTATTTCCCCTTAACGGAAACAAATTGTTTTAGCTCAAATGTTAGCCAAGCTTGATCAAAACACACAATTTATTATTCCTTTTCTGTTTCTTTATTGAATAAGCCAATTCATTCTACAAGGATAACTGTGAATGACCAAATTCGTCTAAGGCTTTCAAAGAAACGAATTTTTAACAGAATTCAAGTATAATTCCTATCAATGACACGCAACAATAATTAAAATTTGAGTAATTTATAGGCGGTTCTGTCGGGCAAATTAGTAAAAGGAAAAATCCCGGTCCCAGACAAAAAAAGACATGCCGCTGGAAATCTCCTGACCACTACTGTGATTCAGGGATTTGGTCTTCATTTTTTGCAAAGAACACCCTCTATAGTTGTACAAAAACGAATCTGCATCAACATCAAACAAGTGGTGTTGAAAGGGTTGGCTCTTGAATATGGTGATTTGTCAGAGTACATTTATATAGACAAAGAACAAATCGTCGATCAAAAAAATGGCCATGTCATGCGGAAATCTCCTGGACATATAGTTTGGGTGAGGGATTTGGTATTCATTTTGTGCAAAGAAGATCCTCCACAGTTGTACAAAAACGAATCTGCATCAAAATCAAACAAATGGTGTCGAAATGGTTGGCTCTTGAATATGGTGTTTTTTTCAGTACTTTTATATAGATAAAGAAAAAATCGTCGGTGCCATGCCATACGGAAAAATACTGATCATATAGTTTGGGTTAGGGCTTTGGTCTTCTTTTGTGCAAAGAAGACCCTCCAAATCCAAAGGTGTACAAAAACGATTCTGCAACAAAATTAGACAAATAATGTAGAAACGGTACGCTCAAGAATATGTTGTTTTTACGAAAATTTATTTAGACAAAGAACAAGTCGCCGGTCCAAAAAATGGCCATGCAATGCGGAAAAATACTGAAAATATAGTTTGAGTTAAGGCTTTGGTATTCATTTTGTGCAAAGAAGAGCCATCAAAGTTGTACAAAATCGAATCTGCAACGGAATCAGAGAAACGGTGTTTAAACGGTTGGCTCTACAATATAGTGTTTTTAACGAAATATGTAAGACATTATATACCAAAAGAACTAATCGCCTATCCAAAAAAGCGACCATATTATGCGGGCCTCTTGCAATCACGTTAGCCAAATTGTTCAGCCTTATATCGCTGTGGGGAAGATTCTATAAACCATCACAATTTATTTTCTCATTCAAGTACAGAGCGTTCATTTTACAATTGCTTACTGTGAATGACGGCAATTCCTCACCTGTCTTGTGTCCATTTGACGGAATTCCTGTAAGAACTATCTCAAAAGCGCAGTTTTGACTAACACGAATTAATTTCATTCCTATCAATTTGTGATCGCAAAAACAATTAAAATGCCAATTTCAGGAGTGCCTTGTGTCCATTATATAACAAATCGCCGGTCAAAAAATAACCATGCCACTCGGAAATCTCCTGAACATATATGTTGAATTAGGGCTTTGGTTTTCATTTTGTACAAAGATGACCCTCCAAAGTTGTACAAAAAGGAATCTACAACAAAATCAAACAAATTATGTTGAAAGGGTTGGCTCTTGAATATTGTGTTTTTTCAGTACATTTATATAGACAAAGAACAAATCGCCGGTCCAAAATATGGGCATGCCACGCGGAAATTTCCTGGTTATAAATTTTGGGCTAGGGCTTTAATTTTTGTACAAAGAAGACCCTCCAAAGTTGTAAAAAACGAATCTTCAACAAAATCAAACAAATGGTGTTGAATCGGTAGGCTCTTGAATATGGTGTTTTTTCAGTACATTTATATAGACAAAAAACTAATCGCCGGTTCAAAAAATGGCAATGCCACGCGGAAATTTCCTGGGCTAAGGCTTTGATTTAATTTTGTACAAAGAAAACCCTCCAAAGATGAACAAAAACGAATCTGCAACAAAATCAAACACATGGTGTTGAAAGGGTTGGCTTTTGAATATGGTGTTTTTTCACAATAATAAGATAATGTGTCATGCGCAACACATGCACCTCTATCTCCTAGGTCAAGGCCACACCCAGAGGCCAACAATTAACATAATCCGTTATAGGGTATATTTTGTGTCCGGTCTATAACTTGTTCATAGATCAAGGGATTTTGTAAATATTTGGCACAAATGTTCACAATAATGATATGTTGTGTCATGTGCAATAACCAGTCGCCTACACTAAGGTCAATGCAAAGAATAATATATAGTCTGTTACAGGGTACATTATGAATTCGGTCTGACAAGGTCACACTTACAATTAAAAGATATCGTAGTTTGTGGTTTCGTATCCAGAGAATGACGTCAAAAGTATAAGAGATAAACTCTGTATATGATAATTGTTCCCTGCCTTTTGGAAGAGAAAAAGGGGGATGTAGAAATGGACTCCATTTGTCCCATCAACAAATTTTGAAATAACTTAGCTAAAATGTTCTTTTAGGCATATTAAGACAGCCTGTCTTACGCAACTGTTAGATGACTTTGAACTAAAGGTTCTGAGCCATACCTCAATCTTTTTAAAGTCCGTGATTCTACTCAGGTGTCCGTTCGTGCCTGAACTAATGCACAGAAGGGCCCCAGAGGTCTTTTCCAACCAGTTAAGCTCGAACGTCGCCATATGGCATATTCTGTCTCGGTTTGACGTAAAACCAAATCAATAAATCAATCATATTCTTAAAAAAACAACAAAAAACCAAAACAACAACAATGAAAACAATGTGAAAGGTATATTTATTACGTTCACATATAACAATCTTTCTAAACCAATCTAAACATTTATGTCACATTATTCTATTTTAGTATAACATTAAGGCCTATCATATTTTGATGTCTATATATTGCAAATACGCTCAATTTTATCAGTATCTCAGTTTCTATAGTCCTTATGTAACTTTAATGTTCGTAACACAATTTAACTTATTTCAACATTGTCCTGATTTTTATGGAACAATGCATTATCAAATCCAAGTGAAGGAGATGCAAAATTACATCGGGGTTTCTTGAATGGCCATGATTTTATGATGTACACGACGCTGCCAATGGTGAATAATAAGCCAATAACGCCTATAATGATGCCAGCTATCTGTCCCCCAGTCAAACCAGTGTCGTCTGCAGCTGAAATCACAATCGAATTGATCGGTCTGTCAATGCCTATACAATTGCATTTGAAAACCATCTAAATAAGTTGAAAAAGGGTTTTTATTAAGAATAATTAAGAGAATTTTGAACATCGTTGACTTGCATAAAACTTCAAAAAGTCCCAATAAGGTAAGATTTAAAGTAAACCATTCTAATCTCATTTGTGAGATATGGACTTTTCAAATATCAAATGATCACACTACAAAAAGGGAAACAATTAAAACGCTTGATTACATCTATAAGAGTTAAAACAGTAATAATGTTATCATGAATATAGAGAAACCTAGGTCCGCTTTGATACTATGGTGAGTATGTTGCAATTTAAACTGTGTTGTCAGTGTTGATAATAAAGTTGAATTTTCAGCTTGACTTGTACTTGACAGGACAAGAGCGATATCTGCAATACATAGGATAATTTTACGAAAGAGGAAATGAATAAATTGTACAAAAGAAATCATTTAAAATATTATAACAAACATTATATAAAACAACAACAACAAAAACACGAAAAAACAAAAACACAAAGAAACACGTAATACTATAAAGATTACGAAACTTAGTTTTTATTTTGACATTTTCGGTGTACATCACATTAAAGCCTGTTATAATGGTCGATATTCTGTTTGATTGATTGGTTTATTCGCTATGTATATTTAAACACGTACGGAAATTTCCCCTTGGAATCTCGGATCATTTAACTAGCGTAACGTATACAGAATCCCGTAGTACGTATTTACCGTCCTGTTATATAATTAAGGTATCTAGGCCATTCCGTTTTTTTACCGTTATCTGATATCCCCTTTATCATATCAATCATAGAACAAATGTCATTATATTACTAACTCATGTTCTGCATTTATATATACATGAATATGTATATGAAATAAACACATTTTTGACATATCTGAACTTTTATTTATGGCGTATATGATGACGTCATTTGTGCCTATTCGGCATACAGGAAAAGTGAGTGTTTACTAAAAGTCTTATTTATTGTAATTTAAGAATGAAGAATTTGATATGATATGTTTTTCTGCATAAATTTTATTACTTGCGCTCAATCTATTCATTATAATAAATACACCTAGTATTTTTATTTATAATATTCATCTTGTGTTCATCATTGTATGTTCATAGAATTATGCCTCCTAACATTTTTGGTAGACATATTGTTTTTGCCTTCGCCGCCTGTCCGTTCGTCCGCATTCAGCTTGTTCGACTTTCACAGCTCAAACTTCTGCCTGGATTTCATTGAAACTTCAGTATCATCCCTAGTTGTGCATATCGCTGGAACATTCCGCTCCGCTGCACAAAGGCCACCAGAGCTATGATTAGAAAATATTGTCCGGCTTTCACAGGTTGAACGGCATGTAAGTGATCAGTACTATCCATTCCTAGTTGTGCATATCGTCGGTATGTTCCACTCCGCTGAACAAAATGGCTGCCAGAGCTATATAAAGAAAAACATTGTTTGGCTTTCATGGGCTGAGCTGCACGTGGGATTTCAACGAAACTACTCAGGAGTGATCAATACAATTGCTAGTTGTGCATGTCACCGGCACGTTACGCTTTTCTGTACAAATTGGCCGCCAGAGCTATAAATTAAATATAAATATTTTGTCTGCTTTCACAGGTCAAACTGCTGGTAGAATTTCAATGAAACTTCACAGAAGTGATCAGTATCATCCTTAGTTGTGTATGTCGCTGGCATATTCCGCTTTTCTGCACAAAATGGCTGTCAGAGCTTTAAATAGAAAAAATATGGCCGTCTTTCAAAGATCAAAGTGCTGGCGGAATTTTGACCAAACTTCACAGAAGTGATCAGAGCCATAGTTTTGTTACCTTGTTTTGGAGACATAGGTTTTTGGGACAAAAAACCTTTCTAGTTTATCATATTCTTTACGTTGATTACATTCTTTGCCATGTGATAATGACGTAATGAGAGATACTGAAATTTGAATTATAATATTACCTGCAGGTCCTTTACAAATATAAAAATGTTTATCCATACAGGACCCTACTCGCCACTGGAGTGTATTTAGCACCATATACACACAGCCCTGTCTTCTGTTATTGTCATCCTTGTCAAAGTTAGAGTAAGCAACTTTGCTACCATCTGTCCACATTATTCCTGGCTCATCCCCTAAATTGTTCAAAATACTCCATTTAAAAATGATCAAAATTCTTACAAAAAGATCCCTTGGGAGAAATGAACAGAACTTAAAAATACGCGAAAATAGGCAGACTATGTTTGATCAAGACTATTGGAAAATATCTCATTCTTAATGCAACGAATGTAGCACTTCAACACAAAAAGTGCTGTAAACAACGATCTGAAGGACCAGAAAAAATACTACAAGACTTGAATTAAGACAACACTAACACAATATTTCTGATGTTTAAAAATATAACATTTCACAGTTTAAATGTCAACTCAGTAAGGAACATCATATGTTTTCAAAACACTTTACCAAGCAGAGTATGAAATATGACAACGAACATTATACCTGTAAGCAATGAAAGACAAATCCAAAAATAAGGGTAGTGTCCGTGATATCTTTCCGATGAATATCTTTGTAATATTCGTGTCGTTATGTTGTACTCTTCGTCTGCGCTATGTATACTTGCAAGAGCCATGCCGTATTCGGAACATTTTGTGTAAGGAAAGCTGGTTAAATCTAAAACAGTTGCAAAGCAGTAGTTTTTGTAGAGTATCCAAGATTTGTCTCGACATGTGTACGTATACGTAAATTATGGGACTTAAAATTGATTAACAAACTTCATGCCCGTTTTGGAAATTGTAGAGGAAATGTTTCCGTATACTTACCAAAACATGAACCGAAAATGTGCTTATTGAATTTTACAAGACACTTTTATTTTTGATACTACTTTTAATATAAATATATACATGTGTTTATCATTTATTTTAAATTTAGTTTGATGGCATAACACAAATTATTTCCTTTGTAGAAAAAGTATCGCTTTAAGTATCTCCGACATATAATCTTTCAAAACATTTTTAAAAAATGAAGTGTAAAACAAACTTTCATTATGATACTATATGATAATAAATTCTATTTTGTTAAATAATTGTAATTAATAACCATTCATTGTGTCTTTTATGCAAAAAATATCCCCAAATATTTTCGAATTACACAAATCTCTCACAGCAGCAAAAAGACCTCTCGCATGCTTCTTTTTAAAGAAGCAAACTTGTTAATATATCATGCAGTTTGTGCAGACTTACATTTTTGTTTTGCCTGTATTTCTAAAGAAAGTAGTTGTGAATGTGAAAGTATTAAAATTGTTACTGTAGCAAAATTTTGACTTTCATACAAATTACTAAATCATTAACACCGTTCGTGATTGGCAAAAATTAACAGAAGAAAACGTTAGTTCAGGTTAATGATAATGGAAATAAAAATAATAAAAAAAATAAATAAAAAGCTTTACAAAATAAAAGCATTTCTAGGGCTTTATGGGCCTTTATGAAAGATTTTTGCGCGTTAGAAACAATATTTGTACATATGATTTACTTAAATGGCACCCAATGTAGTATAAAGTGTGGCGCACATTTTTACCCATTTTCCGAGGAATTCAGTACACACAAGATTTCAAACTAGTTCTGTTCCTTCTCGTTGTTTGAAATAAATATATATAATTAATCTTATAGATTTACTATTGCTAAAGTATTGAAATAATGAATTGATGTTTTGACATATTTTCGTAAAGTTATATTAAGCGCACTGCTTTTAAATTGAAACGCCCCACGCTGTTTTTGTTGTAATTTATATGTAATAATTCACTTTAAAATGTAGCTTTTTTGTTGTTGTTTTAGTTGTTGTTGCGTTTTTTTACGGAAAGCGGATTAATTTTTCTCATAGATTAGCCTGGGTTCCAATCTGTCGATTTTTATGTGCTTCTTGTCGGCAAATTGACATATGAGCCGCGTCATGACAAAACCAACATAGTGGGTTTGCGACCAGCATGGCTCCTGACCAGCCTGCACCTCCGCGCAGTCTGATCAGGATCCATGCTGTTCGCTTACAAACCATATAACAAGTAGAGAAACTGAGAGCGAACAGCATGGATCCTGATCATGTCATGACGCGGCTCATATATTGATACTATCAAAACCAAAGATGTTGTGTTACCTATGACGATCGAGTATTAAATAGCGCGTAAGTTATGAATAAGCAAACAATATATCAACGCATGAATCACAGGCTACTTATACATATATATACGTATATCTCATATAGTTGTAGTATACTAAATAACTCCCCATCCGGATTGCAAATTACGTAATTACAGTTCGGATTCTAGATTTTTTTAAAGATTTAAAATGCATAATTAATACACCATGCAAATTGTGCAGACTGTGCAGACTGAATTATTATATGTACACTGTATATTGCAGTTTATCTTAAAATTTGATAACTTAAACATTAGTGCTTTTCATCCACGGTAACTTTTAGTCAATGTCGCCTTGTCTTGTTGATCGTTTTTATATTCTATTGACTATTTTTTTTCTCTTTTTAAAATTGTTTTTCCGGAGTCATGACCACGGTAACTTTCCTGTGTCCTTGATTTTATACCATATGGGTTTCTTCAAAGAAATGTCTAAATTTATGTAAAATCTAGTTAAAATATTACGATTTTTCCAATATTAATGTGAAATAAAAGCGCATGTATAAAGTCCCTTTATAAGCGATTGACATTAAAAGAAAACAAATTGAAATATGTTGTTTGTTTTTTTTTATTCTGAAAAAGTTATTTCATAAAAATTAATGTGCTAAGCATGTATACATGTAAACAGTGATCGCCAGTCTTGACGTTACAGTAACGTCGTACGACAGCCCTAACCCTGTCGTAGAGCTGCGACATTTTTTACGACGTCGTAGGCTACGACAAACGGTAATAAAACGGTCTTAACGTTCTGCGACATGTCTGCGACAAAAAACTAGCCTACGACGTGTCGTAGAGCGTTGATAAAACGGCCCCCAGTTACGGTTGTAACAGCTGTAGTGGATGAAGTGGAAGCGCTTACACCTGAAATAATAATGATGTGTAGACAACGTTTTTATATTGATATTCATTCTTATATACTGCATCATCATCCTTTGAAAATTTTAAAAGGATTGGTTAACTTTTTTTAAAATGAAAAAACTAATGTTTACTTCTGGGGATTTGTAAGTCCATTGAAGAATATCATTCCCGACATTTTAAAGAAAATATTTTAGGCATATTTAAGGTTTTCTAAACTATTTTTTTTTAAATTGAAGGCTTAATTTCCGTTGTTGTTTTCATTGTTCACAGAAGTACATGAACATTTTGTCCAAATTAACACTGCTCAAGTATGGTTGTAAATTTGTTCAATCGTCTCTGAAAATCATTTACACCTTTACTAAGATTACCTGAAAATGCATCTATATTTACTGCTGAAGTTAACGCCATTCTTCTTGCAGTGCCATACATTTCACAGCACGATTGTCATATTTTTTTCCAAATTCACTTTCCATGTTATTTTTATTTAAAAGTAGGAAGTCAGGTCCTTTACAGATCAAATAAGAATTAAGAAACATTTTTGCGATTTCATAATATCTTAAAAACATGTTGGATCCCAGGCCACATAGAAATATGAGGAAATGAAAAAGTATATATTTTGGCTAAAGAATCATAATTCTTAACCACTAGAATTATCAGGAATTACAAAAAGGGATTTTAAACCCGCAATAAGTAAACCTATTTCATCTGAATTAGGACAAAGCTGTATTTAAAAAACTTCATGATGTCAACCCATGCCTTGATAAATCAACATCTCCATCTCTCCTTAACTGTCATGGTCAATTTGTTCATCTTAGATGCATACTAGAGTTACACATTCTAAAATTTTAACACGAGACGATGCTCCATTTTGTAAAGCTTGCAATGAATATTTTACTGGCAAACATTTCTTTCTTGATTCCCATGATCTTCACATGTTCGTGATAGAATTTATCGGTTCAATACTTTAAGAGGACTTTTTGGCTCAGTTCCATTCATTACTTAAAGGAAGTAAACTTGTATTCTTAGATTAGAAACAAATTCGCCAAGTAACCGTTTTATATTATCAGTTATCAGATTTGCAACTAGTTATATGGCCCTCTATGAATGGTTGTTTGCATACATAACCAAAGTCGCTAGGCAATGGTTACATAGCATACAAGGGTTTATAAACAGTCATGTGGCCTGCCATCAAGCTTTAAAACTACTTTATAATTACAACGTTACAAACGGTCAATATCAGTATTGTTATAAACAAACTCATCTAAAGTCATGCTCTCCAATGATGATAAAAATTGAAATACATGTATATAAAATACCAAATGGTAAGACAAAGTTGCTAGCTTGACAAACTACCTTTAAGTTTTTCAAGAATTCCCAAAATGGTGCGAAGCCTTGAACACTTAATGATTTAAATGAGATATTTGTGATTCTTCTTCAAACATGAATACAAGTTATTGTACGTAGTAAATTTTCTTACTGTTATCTATTTTGCAAATAACTGCACGGTTTTCGCTGCATTCAGCACTTGACAAGATATTTGTCTGGCTATAAAGACATCCTGTTGATATCGAAGTTCGAGCAGGTACAGTTGGACTCGATCCATCATTCCATTGTAAATTGTTCTATAAATTGTTGAATATTAACACAGAAAGATAAGAGATGCCTTTTGAGAAAAAAACACAATTTGATTATTTATCAAAACTCTAGATATTGATCTCGTACAATGTTTATTGAAGGTTTTCTACAACAGTTTATCAAGAGTACTGAAATATATTTTTTTGATTAAGCAGTGTCAGTATGAGCAACATTTATTTACTAGACTTTTTTACGTACATTAAAAGGTAAGTTGTATTTGTTTTGTTTCCATTTGAAACCGAAAATGATGTATTATTCTTTTGTTACCAGAATAAAACCGGACCAGTCTGCACATCCGTATATTCTGACAAGCTCTTCATTGTTGAATAGTCAACTTCAAATACAGAATGTTCTAAAAATGTTTATATAAGAATCGCAGCTGGTAAATCAGTAAAAGAAATAAGAAAAAGCTTACATCGTTTAAAGTTCCCCCTACCCAAACTTCAGTCAGGTCGACAGAGCCTAACAGCACCCTTAACAGGATGAAATCAACTGGATTAGCAATTGAAATCATTTGGGCACCATCACTTGAACATGACTGCAGACTTTGGTTCCAAGATTGTGTTGCGGCTGTCACCTTATAGCATATCTGTTTCAGTAAAATATACCCGTTAGGACATACACTCAGAATAGGCATCGAAGGGTCTGAAACATATACAAAATGACAGTTATATTGTATACGAGATTTGTTTATATATCTGTGAAAGTAAACAGTTATTTGGGGCCCACAAAAAATTTAATATGATATTACATGACTAAGGCCCCTTATTAAAATGGTTTCTTTTATTTTAATGATACCTTTGAACAAATACATGCTTATATAAAAAGAGATGAAAACCTTTAAATGTTGAACACAAAAATCCTCTATGAACAGAGCATTTTACGTCGTTCCATAAACCAAGATTAGCATCATCTGTCCACATTTCAACACATGGCTCCTTTAAAACAATATATTATCTTTTTAACACATTATCCTTGGTGTGATATGTAATTATGTGTTAAAATGATCAAATACGTCTCATTTAGAATAATAAAATCAAGAATTTATGTAATTAAATAGATAGATAGATGGATAAGTAAAAAAGTCTAACTTAGGAAATCCTACACCTTACCACATAGCCATTGTAAATTATCAACAGACTGATCATAAATGATATTATGACCTCTAAACGAACCTTTATCCTGCTGAATTATGAATATGATTTTTGTTGTAATTGTTTTTTTTAACAATTTCACATTGTTTTCCATTTCTTACAAAATATCCATTTGAATTTGAAACATTCATTTACCAACAGGAAACTTCAAACAACAGAAGTCGTTATATTTTCGACTAGAATTATCCCTTAAAATGATATATTTGTTATAAAAAGTAGGCATTTGTCATATTTGATTGAGATTATAATGTGTTCTAGAAAGACCAAAACATTTAATATAAAAAGTAGGCATTTTCATATTTGATTGAAATAATAATGTGTTCTAGAAAACCAAAATACGAATAGATAAATAAATTAAAGAACATAAAGTTACATGTGCGTTGGCATCGTAGTGATTACTAGATGGTTCATTTGTTGCCCAGTTTGAGTAGTCCAGGGGAGAATTATCTGCCCAATCAAAATGACCGTCAGTATTTAAATCTTGCATTCCTAACCAGACTGAAGTAGATATTCCATAAACGTTCAAAGCTATGAAATCTGAAAAAAGGGAAGGAGAGCAAAAAGTATTGATGATTTAACGATTATGAAGTTATATACTTCATATTTGGCATATGAAAGCCATCGAGTGGTTACATGTGTACCACAGAGACTACAAATTACATTTATTAAATAGAAACATTATGACTAGTCCATATTTAAGGGCAGTCGCATTGACTGGAACACATCTATATAATACAAGCAAAGGAACGCAAAATACAGGGACACGAAGCCTTTTGTTGGCGATATGAAAGTACAATGATGAAAACTCGAAAATACGAAACCACGACTATTTAAGTTCAAAATAACGAAATCATGATGATGAAAGGTCGGAAGTACGATGGTAGATATCACAATCGTGTGTTTAAACTTTTCATCATCGTACGTGCAACATTTTAACATCGTGGTTTCCTCGAACGACTTTTCACCGTCCTTATATCATGTTTTCGTTGTTCGAAATAGTGTATGACGCGTTGGCCCTAACGGGACACCGTGGAGGTCAGATAAAAAGTGGAAATTGTGTGTAAGGACAATTTGGCCGGAATGAAAGGAATTTTCTGTTGGGGAGATGTTAGTCGTTGTGGGAGATGTCTAGTCGTTGTGTCGTGAGTATTAACCAAGTTCTAGGTCAAAGGTCAAGGTATAACCTAGAGATCAACTAACAACGCTTGTCAAGAACAAAATGTGTTCATGAATAAAGAGATTTTAACAAATCTTGACAAAGCAGTTCATCATTGCTAGGCGATGTTTTACGCACAATATCAAGGTCCCTGTGTATTAGCCAAGATCACATTTAAAAGTCAAAGTTCATATGAAAATACGTGACTTGATTATTTAGTAGACATGAATCGATGCAATATATCAAAATGTTCACCAGCATTCGGCCAGTCTTTCAAGCATAATAAAGGCTCATATATAAATGACAAAAGATACAAGATGAAATGTCTAAGCAGCATTCATTTAGTATAGAGCATATCTTCTAATTTTACATAAGGCTTAGTATTGTCAGCATTATTCAGGCCAATATATACAAGGTCAAGGTAAGCAGAGAAGAATAATTAGATGGAAAGATACTATTGCGTTCTATAATCCATGTTTTATATATTTTTAAACTTTATAAGACGCAGCGATGCACACAAAAATCAGGCCTCAATGCCACTGGTCAAGGACACAACTTCTTAATTTAAAAATAATTGTCATATAACTCCGCAAAATGTCCGTAAATGTAAAGCATATAGCTGTGCGCAAAGTTTATTTTTTGTTCAGGTAATGTGCAGAGGAAACCGTTTATATGATTTAAGTAATCACAAATATGTGATTTGATATAAATGCTCACAACTGTGAGAGTGTGTCTGTCGCATTATGTAACAAATTAAACTTTTTGTTAATTAAGCTCAAAAGGTATAGAAAGCACTAGAGCAATTCATGAAAGAGAGTTATGATTTTTTATGAGAACTATCAATGTTTGAAAGATCAAGTTGTTATCTCTATTACTTTTTGAAATATGCCATTGCAAAAGATCAGTATTAGATATTTCAAAGGAAAATAACTTAAATTATTCAAAAAAGAGTCATGGTTCTTTTAGGCACTGCTTTTCTCCTTTATAAGATGTACAAACATATGAAGATTTATGTTATAAGCATATATAGTTTTAGGTTCACGTAACAGTTAAAGTGTGACAGAAGGACGAAAAAATAGACAGAAGAAAGGACGAATAGTTTAGCGGACAATGCCAAACAGCTTTCATTCAGCCTTGGTTTATTCGCAAGCAATACCTTTTTCGATTTCAGAGTGAATACTTGGTAGATGCCCTCGTATCATTTCGCATTTATCTTTTGCATGGGCCCAGTATGTTTTGTCATCAAAATTAAAGTAGAAACATTTGTTGCCTGCAAAATAAAGCAAATTAGAATTAAATTTGTAAAAATTTGAGTAAGAAATAAATTAGGTCTTCAATTACTATTGTATTTAAAAAATCAAATAAAGCATAACAGATAAAAGAAAAAGTGAATATAATTGAAAACATAAAACAAATCAAAGCAGTCGATACCTCGTTAATTTTACTTTTTTTCAAAACTTATTGCAAAGAGTAGAACTCCACAAGTCAATTTTATGTAATGATGTAATGATAGCTTGAAACATGCACTACATCATCAAATAAATAAATGTATTATTATGGACTAAAGACATAACGTATTTCAAATGGTTACACCAAGGAAAATATCATGCCGGTAAAATGTGTGTTTCAGTCAACATGTAAGTACTTGAAAGCTCAATAACACTTTTAATACTTAAAGGGGCTACACTAAGGTTTTCTAACATGACGGGACAGAACATTTTGATTGACGGCTCAAAAATACGATTTTCATTTTATTTCTGAGTATATTTCGCAAAAATCGTTTGCATATTTTTCTGTTATTAGTGCCCCTTAGTTGACTTATGTAAACTTTATTTGAATCTAAGTTTTCAGACTTTTAAACCTTAGTATAGATTCTTAAACAGTTATAGTTATTGACTCAATTTTTTATTTTTTATACTGAATAAGAAATATTATTGTGGTTACGGTAGACAATACCGAATGTGTGGTTGAATCCTTCTGGACATCCTCCATTTATTACTACTTTTGCTGGTGTTGTTGTCGACATGGTATCACGATCCTTTCTTTTCATGCAAATATACGGTCTTCGGTCGCTACATGGATAATCGTGCCATGATCCTAAACAACAAATTTACTCGGTAAGTTAATTATTAGTCATTTCTGCAACAAAAATTGCAAATAGAAAGAGATTTGTATTCAAACCGCTAAAAGAAATGAAACAAATATTCTTCTATACCCGTCTTATGAATTTTATACAATAGAAAACTAAAATGATAATATTGATTAATTACCATGATAGTAAAACGTGACACACCTCTCTCCGCCATAATTTGGTTGCCCGCTTGCCCAATTTGTAAAATCAACGACAGATCCATCGCTCCAACTGAATAAAGTTATATCTTTAATTAAAGTATTAGTTAAAGAGATTCCTTAACTTGAAAATTAAAGTGGTACCTTTTATTCTAAACTAATTTAATATTCATTTTGCTAACCTCATGAAAAGTACATTTGTATAGTTATTTTTAGTTAGCTGTTTGGTAGATAAGAAGAGATCATTTATGAAAATAATATAGTATAAAATGTTTCAATTTTACAACGATGTTTCATTTTTACATTATTCGACCGATTATTAATATGGTTATGTCAAAGTCTTTTGAAAATAGTTAGGCTCCTTTTAATACCTTCTTGATTTGCGGTACAGTTTTGCCTTGCTTTGAATTTGACAAAACATGTCATATGAATAAAATGTTGATAACAAACGGACAGAAAACGATCCTAAAAGCTTGTACTGCCATTGCCTGACAGGGCTAAAACCGAACTAACAATCAACATGTCATAATGTATTCAAAATAAATGCGAACTATTTGTTCTAATTATCTCTATATAATAGTTTGGATTGTTTGTAATAAATGTTAAATGATAATAGTATTATAGACTAATTTTAATTAGATTTCATTCTATTCATCTTTTTATACGTCAAAATAGAATTGAGCAACATTTGAATAGGTAGCGTACCTAAATCTATTGTCGAGATCTAAGTCATTAAAACCAATCCAATACACACCAAGTTCTTGTGATGCCTACAACAAGAAATACCTGTTCATATGACAATATAAGAGAAAAACACACAATACTTTTATCTAATTGAAATTGTTCTCTTTTGTCAAATATGGGAAGAAAAGCTGTTAATTTTCTGTAAGCATACTCTCTCGCGAAAGGAAACCAGGGTGTTTGTCTTTAATACAACCCTTATTTCGCCAACAATACATGGAATATGTAAAACCCAATAAGGAAGTATGTCAACATCAAATAAAATTCGTATTGTTTTAATAATGAGCACTATCTCGCATAAAAAGGATGTATGAAATATACGTATTCAGAAAACTGTTGAAAGATATCGACAGCGGTTTGCTTGTGGATTACGATAATTCCCGAACCTAGTTGTTATTTCCCGATTGTTAAGAGCTCATGATTAACACTAATTTATATACAAACCATGCTTAGTAAGAAACGATTTTTCTCTTCAGAATGAACGCTGACTAAATTACTGCCTTTGTCCAAGCAGTTTGCATTTGCTTCATGCCAGGTTAGTGGTTCATTATAACCAAAAAAGTAACAATAGTCACCAAAGACTTTCCACCCGTCATCAGGACTACTTTCATCACACGCTGGAATAGCATAAAGATGGAATTCAATATTGTGTTTCGAACATTTCTTTAAAGGAAATTCTTACATAAATTAATATTGTACCGCCTATTGGAACACTTTTCTCACGCATGCAACAATTCGCTTTCTGAAAAGGTTTTTTAATACTTTAAATTTTTATGCTTGAAAAAAATCTTGATTTACTTTAGTCATCTTTATTTTTATTTTATTTTTAATTATATAGCATTAATGCTTAATAACATAACATTACATGATACTAAGAGATGAATTAAAGTTAACGTAAATACCTTGGAAAGTGCTTATCTTAGGCGGATCTTTATTTACGCTTTTTCCTGCAATTAATATATAATTTGATTATATATAACACGTAGCTATGGTATATAAAATACGTAGCTATTTAGTTATAAGTAACGTCATTGCTTCTTTGAAACCAAATGTATAAACATTATTTTCCATGACATATTATTTTTGAAGAAACTGTTTTTTCGTTGAAACGAATTAAAAAGAAATCATTCAAATAAAAATTACAAATCTTGAAAAAATGTTAAAGTCTTTTTGTTTCCACATGTAGCAACAGTAGTTTACATCAGTGGTACAGCGATAAACAACAATGGCAATATAGCTACATTGACTTAGGTTTAAGTGAAGTCAAAAGTGTTCAAAATAATTTTCTATCTAACAATGTGGTCAAAAGGAAAATGTCTCTAGTTACTTATCATGATAAAAAGTGATGGTGCTAGTGATAGTTATTTATATATCAAATAATTAAACACATTATATACTTGACCTTATCGAATATCTGATATAATCAACAGAAAAATGTAAATCATTTGACAGTTTAATGAATAGATCCCTGAATGACCCTAACTTAACTAATTCAAATAATCAGATAAGTGCATTACAATTATAATTTCACCATAAAAGACTTGTTAACAAAAAGGCATCTGAAATGTTTGTGGTTAAATCTATTGTTTTTCAAATAAAAGGTCAGAGGGATCTACCAACTGAAATATACTAAAACATTTTAATTGGACAAAGCCTCCTTGACCAAGTGGTAAATCTCGCTGACTTTGAACTACTTATCCCTCACTGTTGATTGCTCGAATCTCGTCGGGGACATTGGGTTTTTTTCATGTGTGAAACCTAGCTTACCAAAGGTTAATGGATCCACTCGGGCGCTTGCTACCTTCTTAAATTATGAATGTGAAACTTTAAGGCTTTCTTCACCAGGAAAGTTGGATAGTCGCCATTTAAATTCTACTGGTCAATGTGAATATGGTTGAATAAACTAAACTTTATCATATTCGTTTAGTGTTCAATATAATGGCAATATAAGTAATTCTTGAATTGGTAAGTGTATTATTAAATTATCATGTATCAAATGAATCGAACGTACCTCTTGGTAATTTGCAAATGTAACGTCTCACAAAGTAACATCTGACATCGTTCCAAAGTCCGTTACCTCCCATAATAACTGCACAGTCCTCGTCAGATTCAAAATCGTTTGGTTCATTATAATTCCAAGACGAATACAGAGTCGGGGATCCATCTTCCCAAACAAACACTAAAGTGTATTTCAAAAATTAAATACAAACATAATAACCCATGCTCTCACCTATTTCGATGTCAATTTCAAATCTTAGTGCTTAAACAATTTTACAAATGTTTGTCAAACCACGATACATAAAGGGCTAAGAGCGCATCTTAAAAATATTTTATGTCATTTTGTGTCAAAGAATGCGTAAGAGCGCAGACATGAAGCTAGTTTTGTTTTGGTTTTTGACATCGGGCGGACAATCGTTTCAGTTGGCTTATGTCCCTTTTTCTTGGGAACAAGCAAAGACAAACTAATGAACTTCCAAGTATAATAAAGAACATGAATTCATGCTTGAAAGACAAAACACTCTTTTATATAACTGTCATTGCCTTCTTGGAAAGCAAATATGACGAAAATGTTTGGCTATTTTCACTGGATCGTTGAATATGGGTTAAGGTAGTGTCTATAAAATATCAGAACCACACATCAAGAATTCATTGCTTTATTCGCAAGTGCAAATTAATAGTCAATTTAGTTGCTAGAGTTTGTTTTATAATACTTAAATGTGTATGCTACTTGGAAATTTTAATGCTTACCACCTTCATTTTCTGTATCATGCAGACCAAGCCAAGTGTTTTCATCAATCCTAAGATGAGACAACAAGATGTATTCCTAACAACTTGAATGCCCCACATTGAATAATAAAGGAAGTGAATATCATTCAAATGTATACTATTGGAAAAAGAGTATAACAATTTTATGAAAGAAAAATGAAACAATAAAGGGTAAAATTAAAATCAAATGTATCTATGAAAAGCAAATAACAAAGTTACAGTAAATTATACATCTATCACCACGGTTTCGTAAGTAATAGGGGATACAGCAATCAATATACCTATAAAATGGACACCATTTTATTATTTTATAGAGCACAAAATATTAGGAAAAACTCCTATTTAACATTGCAATTTTATAAGTCAATTTAAATTCCCAATTTTCAATTTTATTTTGCCGTTTTGGACATTCTTTAGCATTCTTTTTTCCCTATTTTCTTATCACGGCACATAATTTTAAAGCAATCGGAAAAAAACTTGACCAATATAAAATATTTTTATCAATAATCTAGCATATTCACTGAAAATACAGCTGTTTGATTCTTTCACGTTCAACTTTATTCAAATATACAGTATAATGTAAATAAATATAAGTATAACTAAGATCATTTTGTTAAGGCATGCTTTATCTAGAACAAATTCGTTTATTATATACTGGTGTGTCTTTTAGAACAATTTCAAAGTTATATATAAAAATATCAAGCTGTTAGTTATTTGAATGTGTATAATATTCAACATCTATAAAAAACGAGTTTCTTTAAGCTAATCGGCTTTAATTGAATGAGTCTAACAAATATTAAAACTGGTTTTGTTCAGAATACAATTCATGATTGCGATGGCAATAAATGAGTTGTTTAAGACGACAGGTATTTATAAAGTATGCCAGACTCATTTCAAATTAAGAAACATTTTTAGACAGAAATTTAATTGCTAACAATTAGCAAATTGAGATTTTAAGCACGGCAAACTAAAATTAAGGATATGAATATAAAAATAATGGTTACATTCTTTTTATAGCATCGTTTTCATCAGCATCATTAATGGTGACCATTGCACCACCATAATGAATACATATCTCACGGGCCACGCGCCATTGTTGTTTTTCATCAGATACCTGAATTCCAAAAAGGAATAAAACATTGACTACCTTTTTTGTAAAGTTACTGTTACATGAATTATATATAAAACACGCTATTAATTTGACTGGTAAAAAATTTGCATTAAATAACTAGAAGAACTTTGTGGTGTAGAAAAATACATGAAGAGGTATCAGAAAAACTCAATATCTTTTCTTAAACGTCTTAATAAAACTCCATATACAAATGATTTCAATTAACCTATAAAGTATTTTCAATTTTCGAATTTCTCGTTTGAAACACTTCGTCTTTATCCAGCATCTCTCTAAGACAGGTACAAGTTGAATTATCACAAAAGGAAAGTATTATGTAGAAATATAAATAAAAAATTCCAAATATATAACATCTTGCCAAATAAAATTGTAATAAACATTTTAAGAACCTCTGCAAGTTGATTCTTGAAAGAAGTTTATAAGTTACGCTGAAGAACAAGTAAATGCCACTCAATCAATTTTCTGATCAAAATGCATAAAATTGTTGAGTTTACTTTGAGTTTACATTGAAACAATTATATTAAATAATGTCCGCTCCGTTTCATCACATTTAAGATGTATATACATGTTCAATGTAAAACTAATCTTATGGTATTTAGAACAAATCGACATACGGCAGACATGCAGCCGTAACGGGTATATTTGTTCTAATAACTTTTACAAACTGTGCCTTTAATCTTAACTTCAAACTCTTTACCTTGTAGCAATGTTGCCCATATGATTGCCAAGGATCTTCGCAAGGTGGAAGAGGTTCAGTTGACGATACTGTTGTTGGAGGAGTCGTGGTGGTGAATCCAGGTCTTGGTACCTGACATACTGATGGTAATTCGGAAGAACAGTTGGTGTGTATCTTCCATAATCCGATAGGTTTTTTAGCTGACATTGCAAAGCAGCCTTCTGTTACTTCGTTAACTTAAAAAAGATTAATGAAATTGTATATCAGTACATCACCAAAAAGAGGCGTAACTCAACTATAATCAGAGTCGCGTTTGTTATAGTTCATAGTATTCAATATACAGTAAAAGTGTAATTTACTGTCTCAATCAAAAATCTGGAAACACAGTGATCCCTCGGAAGCATTAATCACAACAAAATTACATAAGAATTGTAGACTCGGTTTGATTGAGTCTGTACATGAGGGATAATGAATAAGTGCAACATCCCTCACGCCCACTAGCGCCGGCTTGAGTGGTACTCAATTCTCAACACTTAATATAGCTGACATCAATGATTACGAAGGACCAGAAAAATATAACAACACTGAAGTGAAGTACGGGGCAACTTTTTACAGCTGCCACACGGCACTTGACACCTGCTGTTGTGAAGTAAAAATAATATGGAAAAAAGTGATCCCTCGGAAGCCTTAATCACAACAAAATTACATAAGTATTGCAGACTCGGTTTGATTGAGTCTGTACATGAGGGATAATGAATAAGTGCAACACCCCTCACGCCCCCTAGCATCGGCTTGAGCGGTCAAGTTTGATTTTTATTTGTTCACCTAGTCATATAAAAACAGTCTTAAACTAGTGTAACAATTCCATAAATTATTAAAACAATACAGAACACAATGGTTGGACATCCACATTATAACCTTTTACACTCCGATCCAAGTGTATCAGAGTCCGCTTGATATCGTCTATTTGGTATCCATCCCAAGACCAATTTCCATTTGTAACCGACAGTCCTATCCAATAATCTTGTAGTTGGTTTTGCAGTTCACTATCAACAAACGCCTGTATGTACCTGATAGTTGTAACGAAATTATTCTTAAAGAGGCGATTTTGCCAAATATAACAATTTTGAAAGTGATTTTTTTTAAACATGATTTTAAAGATTACACATATTTCTTATATAATGCACATAATGCCAAAAATAGAATGACGACAATGGCAAATTTGTTTTCACATGGAAACAGTAAAATAAATGCTTAAATTTACTCTCAAAATTGAAAGCTCAATGGCATTATAATCTACTGGTTCACATTTTAACAAAATTGAAACCTGTTTGTGACAACTATGCTATGCGTCTCCACCTAATAAGACAATGTCCAATTAGAAGAAATTTCATCACGCTTGATGGGATGTTTTGATTTTTGATTATGATCCAAATTGTGAACCTATATCTTTCTTTACAAGTATCAAGAGATGAATTTTATCCGACTTTTATTACATTTTCAACAGATATTAATACTTACGCATCTCCAACAAAGGCCAATGTACCTCCTTTGGAAACGCAGTTTTTCTGCGCATCAACCCAACTTTTTTGTTCCTTTACATAAACGTAACAGTACACTCCATATCCGTACCCATTCTTCTATAGACAAATCAAGAATTGTGTTCAAATCAATAAATAAGAATACAACAATTTATTATTCAGTTGAGAGCAGGTACAACACACATAAAAACTTGAGGCGTTAGCTTACATAGTTGTCACCTTTACCATTTATTCAGTTCGTGCATCAATGATGTCCTTGTAATGGAACCGTCTATACTTGTCTGTACTATTTTAATCATCTACATTACCTGTTATGTTATAATTTGTTCTGGTTCGGTCTTGTCATTCCATAACTGGTTAGATCAAACAGCGAAAATTCAATTTTTTTTGTGAGATTTAGACTACCGAATTATGAGGGTGAATGATTCAAAGTCGATGTCCTATACCACAAAGATACAGAAACTCAAATTTATTGTTGCTCTTTGCCTTTTAAATTTGTATAAACTTTCTATTTTGTCCTAGAATTTTATTTCAATCTGTTAGTAAATAAATAAATTTAATTGTGACATAATCTTAATTATGTAATTATCAATAATACTGATATAGTTTCGTTCTAGAGAAAGTTGTTTACATACCATAGAACAGCCTTCTTTGAATGGTGATTGAGTTGTTATGGACAAGAGCATCTTTGGCTGTTTACATATAAATCCTGGGAGAGGATCAGAGCACTGCCCATCATTCCATTGGCCATTCTTAAAAGAAATTTGTAATAAATCATCACCTTTCTAAAATATCTGATTTGTTTCAACTTGAAGATACAAATGTGCAATGATTGTTGTAAATTTTACAGTACAAATGTTTAATGTTTGTTATAAATTTCACAGTACATGTATTATACAACAAAAGTCAGCGCATGAAGCCATTCAAATTAAAATCCCATCCCTTTCATTTAAGTGTTGTTATATTTTTGGTCCTTCGGAATCATTGATTAAAAATGTTTATGTAAAAACATCAATAAGTCAAGGCTTAGTGGCGTGGAAGACGTTGCAAGTTCCATATTCATCGTTATTATCCATTATCTCCATTGTTTAGAAAAAAACGTTGAAAAAATTGTTTCAGAAGCATATTTATATACACATATGAAATTTTACTTCAGCATGGTAACAACTTCAATAACAATATACAGGGTTTTTAACTTTGTAAAAAAATGGAAGCTTAGCTCATCGTTTCGTATGCTTTAAATAATTTTAGAAATTTATTTTCTGAAAGTCTGAGTAAAATTATTCAAATAAAAAAAAGAATGAATGAATTTAGATATAAGTGAAAAAAATTTTTTGCAGTGGATTTTTTTAACATATTCTTTGAGTTTGAAAATTGGTTTTCAAAAAGAATTTATAAAAACTATGAACAATAAAATATACAGGATTTTAAACTTTGAAAAAAATTTGGAAGCTTAGCTCATCGTTTTGTTTTCATTAAATTGCTGTTTATACACCACACTTCATTAGAATTTTCGTTATTCGTTTATTTTTTCTTTTGACACCGGTGTGTGTAAAATAACAGGGACATGCTACTTCTCTTTGGAGAACAACCATAAAGATATGAGCTACGCGTTTTGTAACATACAATGTAGTTCACATATTATTGTTTGATTTTATTAACCTGTCAATTCCATACTGATTATACGGTCAATGCACAGAATATATTAATATTCGATAAATGTTCGGTAAATTCCGTGAGATGTGCGCAGTAAGATGTGATTAAATCCATCTTGTTATTTTGACTTAGTTACACTGACCGTTATAGTGCATTAGAGTAAACCACTGGTATATTTTATCTGAATGTTCAACGTGTTGTAGGATCGAGACAGAGTATGTCCAGTATTTTTCTTATTCATTACTATTTTCAACATGTTTTTTAAGTTATGGTTGTTCCGTTTTTAATATGTTTTGCACCTTTTTGTAAATACTTTACATTTGTATATAACAATGTTTAAGAATTAATACTGAAAATTCATTCCGATTAAAATCAATAAATGTAATTATACAATATAAAATGTGACAATTCAGTGTTTTAGTTGGTTCATATCCGTGTAGACAAATTGCAAGCGCTTGACCATTTTCATTAAAATATTCTTAAAAATAAAGATAGAATAAGTCTAAAAAGAATGTCAAAAAAGGGATCGAACCTCGGACCCCTCATGCATTAGGTTATCACTTAACCGACTGTGCTATTGCGGATGTTACAAGAACCTACATTAATCTAGTGAGAGTTTTCCAAACGTAAGTGGTACACTCCATATTAATTCTCGTAAAATAAACGGAAAAAACCGAAGTGGGATCGAATATGTAAATGAGTGCTATAATGTATTCATAATTGACAGGTCAATAAAATCAGACTATATGAAGTAAGACAATGATGACATTTGGTTATATCAGAGGAGATTTTACAATATTCCTTTATAAAATGAACACATTTATATTGAAAAATTGAGTTAGTTTAAACATATTTATTTAACTTCGATTGCGAAACAAGTTCTTGCAACTTATATTAATCACTTTCGAGTCCGCTTCCTGGAACCAACTGGTGTCAAATGAAGAAACATGGTCGTGACCCGATTCGGGCTCGAACCTATGATCCCTGGGTTGCGAGGCAGACACCTTAACCACTAGGCTACCATTCTCCCTTAAAATATTGAGTTAAATATTAATTTCAAGTTAAAACGTATGACACGGCCTTAAGTAAAGTAGCGGAACGTGAAAAAACAGAGGTATCGGGTAGCAAATCACGTGAATGACAACGTTGTAATAGTTCATGTATCAAAATATGACAGAACTATTTTGATTGTATATTATTTATATGACACCATGTTCAAATTTGTAATCAAGAAGACTGACTTGCACGAACATGGCGACGCAGCTTCGAGGTCGAAGGTTAAACCAGAGGGGCTGATGAGTGTTCCAATTCGTATGTGTAACTTCACTATGATCTGACCATCTGTAACTTTGGTCCATTCCAGTGCTTTGCAAACCTATCCAATAACCTCGTGTCGGTGCTTGTAAAAAAGATAATCCTCAGGTAATCCTCCAAGCATTTTGATATTTAAATTTCAACTTTAATTTTTAAGTTATAAAAAGATAAAATGCATAAAATAATCTTACTTTACAATAATAAAAATAAAAATAATTCACCTAGAAGAATAAAAGTCAATTAACAGACCATAAAAACTATGTGTCAGGTTTTTTTTATATAAAAACTATGTACTGATTAGATCTGTCAAATACATTTTTCGTGTATCACGTTAAATTAGAATACCTCCTTGACAAACCCCACATGACATTGCACAATTTCTAAGCATCCATCTTGGGTTTCTTGCACATTCTCCTTGTTTCGTCCATTCTAAACACTTAAAGCTTTTATATCTGTAACAGTTATATGTTCAATTATTTTATACGCTTTCAAATGTTATACCTGTTACAGCTAAATATCTTTAACAAAAATAAGTTCTGATCTATGTTTCACATGTCTTCCGATACAATCGATCAGAATGTAACCAATCATTTAAACGTATGTTCTAAGTATTGAGTAAAAACGGTTTTCACAGTCAATCACACGATTAGCTTGGGTCTTGAACGCAATGCCAATCACCGTTTGCAATTTGAAAAAAAAATGTTTTTTTTCTAACTATCAAACTGAAACGTAATTACACTCAAGGTCACTGTGACCTCTTCCTGTATGCAAAAACGCCCAAAATGATACACATTCTATGATGTTTGGAGGTTATTGTAGTAATTAAGCGTAAACTGGTTTTACATTCATGGTCATTGTGATCCTAATCTTAATCCATCAGTTCCAAAAAAACAGCAGGGATCTTATTTTAAATAAAAGTTATCATCCTATGAAATCTTAAAGCTATAGATTAAATTATTGAACGGAAACGACCAACTGACATACCGACAACTTGCTACAACGACCGACATTTGCAAAACAAAATAAAATCTTGTCTTCAAAAATAAATTTTAATTTAATATTTTAGTTTATACGTTAATGATTTTAAGATAACGTTTCTTACATGTCCCTACAATTGTGCATACAATGTTTACAAGCAAGGTGACAGTTTGTGGCCATCCATACCGGGTTCCGTTCACATTCTCCGAACTCTGCCCATTTGTCACACATCGTATTATTGTGAAATGTATTGAAGCAATAACTATCTTTAATGAACAAATAGAAAAGCAATTAAATTGTACAATTTTATGGCGTTTTCTTTTATTTACTAAGTAATATAAATAATTATAGCATTCGGGTAAACAAAGCAATATATTTATATATAAGCTATTATGAATTTAAAGTTTTCTTTATTTTATCTTCGGAATCCATAGTTTATACATAACTTTTGGAAAAAAAAATATTGAAAGTGCATTCACCTTGAGGAAGCTGACTAAATAGAAAACTTTGCTCATTTTCATCTTTTATACTTGCAAGTTCAGAAACTTCTTTATGACAAAAATCATTTGCACTGTTCCAGTCAAGTTCCTCCTGAACAACAAGATAACAAGAGCCTTTGTGACCTATCCATCCTTTACCAGGGCAACCGTAATATTTATCACCTAAAGAATAAATATTTAAAACTAAATGTTTATATCATAATGTAATGATAATTGAATATTAATAAATGTGATAAGCCTATTGTTCATACATAAAGTTCTTCGCTATGTTAAGGTATTTCTATATAGAGGTATGAGCATCCAATATAATTGAAATCGAAAGTGGTGGCATTTAAACCACAATTCAGTCACACTTTAACATATCGGCCACTGTCACTTAAAGGCAAAGGTCCAATTTACATTCTTCATCACAAGTGTTAACAGGCTCAATCAAACCGAGCCTGCAACATTTTCAATTTTGTCTTGTTGGGCTTTTTTAAGGGATTCTTTATTTATCTCTAGTTGATTGACCAAAGATTTTAATCGAATCTGTATATGGATCCTACACGTATCACCGTTTAATTGAACCTTGCCGGTTAATATAATTTTAGAGTCAAAATCAAATTTGAATTGTTCAACATGTCGATTGGGTTATAAGTGACGTTTATGTGAATATGGGTGAAATTCGTAGATGAATAGCAGCTATAGCAATTATCGCAGTTCAAGCAAGTTTCAATGTTTTTCCGATGACAGTTACAGACATTTTAAGGTCAAGAAAAAAAACTTAAATAATTCAGCATGTCGGCTTTAAGTGTCGTTTTGTCTAAACAGAAGACAAAATATTAAATGAATAACAGTTTACAAAATTTAAGCAAATTTAAATATTGTTTAATTTTATGGTAAAAAGCAGATGTGGTCAAGGTCATTTTTAATCAGTTTTCGCGATTGTGTCGTTTTGTCCAAATAAAAATAAGATCTGTTAATATAATGATTAACAAATTTGTCTAGATTTAAGCAAAAACCAGAATTGTAATCTTCACAGACAAGGTCAGTTTATAGTAAAGGTCAGACTTGTATAATGCAACATGTTGGTTGTTTTAGTTGGTCATTATCATTTTTAGGGCTTGACCGTAGCTAAAGCTAAAATTATCTGCCAAAAAAGCCGAGCTTATTAAAACAGTTTGTCCAACCTTTAGGAATACGCCAATAAGCATCGGTACTCCAGTCCGTTCCAATTGATACATAATTTATGTCGCTTATTTCATCTTTGAATGTTAAGATCATATTCTTTCCAACCTCCTCTGAAATTCCCACTTGAATATGTTTTGAAGTCCATGTTATCCAAAACCAGCTGAAATTCACAATAAGAAAACAAAACATTTCCAGACAAATTTCTTTTTTTTTTTACACAATAAAAATACAAAACTAGCTCGATAACTTACTAAAACCTTCCTCAATCAAAGGAATGAATTGTCTTTAGAGTAATTT
Organism: Ruditapes philippinarum; assembly: GCF_026571515.1. Taxonomy (NCBI): domain Eukaryota; kingdom Metazoa; phylum Mollusca; class Bivalvia; order Venerida; family Veneridae; genus Ruditapes; species Ruditapes philippinarum. The sequence goes on along the minus strand of NW_026866030.1, from coordinate 18,960 downwards.
AAACACATCAATAAAAGGCAAGTTTTTTTTTAAATCCACGACTTTAACCACTCGATCATGGACGTTCAAAGATAATTCATAATAATAATTAAACGATACAAGAGCCGGTTGAACCCGAATAGGTTTTGGAAACAGGAAGGTATCCCTCTTGTAGTGTCAGAGTTTTGTCACAGACGAAGTTCAAAGTGTAAAAACAACCAACAATTAGCGCTTGATTCGTCGTCTAAATATGGTGATACTTTCCGTGAAATAATTGTAAAATCCGACTTCAAATAACAAAGTTATAGGCCTGACACAATTTTGCTGCAAGGTCATGCTGTGACCTTGACCTTCATTTTAGCAACCCAAATGTTGCACGTGACACGTCGTCTCAATATGGTGATAATTTCTGTGAAATAGTTGTAAAATCCGACTTTTAATAGCAACGTTATAGGCCGAACACGATTTTGCTGCAAGGTCATGTTGTGACCTTGACTTTCAAGGTACGCAAATGTTGCGCGACATGTCGTCTAAATATGGTGATCACTTCTGTGAAACAGTGGTAAAAATTCGACTTCAAATAACGAAGTTATGGGCCAAACACGATTTTGCTGCAAGGTCATGTGACCTTGACCTTCAAGGTAGCGACACAAATGTTGCGCGCAACACGTCGTCTCAATATTAAGATTATGTCTGTGAAACAGTTATAAAATCCGACTTCAGATAACGAAGTTATGGGCCGAACACAAATTTGCTGCAAGGTCATGCTGTGACATTGACTTTCATGATAGCGACCCAAATTTGCGCGGGACACGTCGTCTTAATATGGTGATCATTTCTGTGAAATATTTGTAACATCCGACGACAAATCATAAAAATATTGGCCGGACACGATTTTGCTGCAAGGTCATGGTGTGACCTTGACCTTCAAGGTAACGACCAAAATGTTGCGCGCCACACGTCGTCTCAATATGGTGGTCATTTCTGTGAAATAGTTGTAAAAGCCGACTTCAAATAACGAAGTTATGGGCCGGACACGATTTTGATGCAAGGTCATGCAGTGACCTTAACCTTCAAGGTAGCGACCCAAATGTTGCGCGCAACATGTCGTCATAATATGGTGATAATTTCTGTGAAATAGTTGTAAAATCTGACTTCAAATAACGAAGTTATGGGCCGGACATGAATTCGGGACGTACATACGTGCGTACGGACGGACTGACTGACGGACGTACGGACAACCCGGCGACTATATGATCCCCCAAAATTCTTCGGGGAGCATAAAAATGACGTAACAAGTACTGAAATACGCTGACTCTTCTGGCATAGTATTGATTAAAATAAAGTAGAATATATCTAACAGCATAAGAAATGTTACACGAATATTAAATTAAAGTGATACATTAAGATTGATTGTTATCGTGAAGACGCCCTTCCTTTCAGCATTTTTGCTAAACAGTTTATTAATTGTTGACATTTTAGTATTATATTGTTTTATGTTCTTACGTAAATGTATCTGCCGATACTAATCCAGTTTGTAAATACTCAACACTCTTTCCAGCATGAAATATAATAGACTTTCCACCACACCAACCAGCAATGATTACTTTGTAGACATCATTTGTAAAATCTGTTCGTTTATTCTGCAGTAAAACATGAGCATCTCTTTTAGTTTTCACTGAAAATCTGAAGTAATTCATCACTCGTACACCCATCTCAAACAGGTCAACAGATTTAAAGTCGGCACGATAAGTTGGTTTTTGATAGACCTCCACAATGTCTGTTTCTGCAATATACAAAATAAAACAACATTTTACAACAAAGATAGATGTATAAAATTTAAGTGAAAGCAAAAAACAATGTATGTTTTTAGACATCTGTTTACTTTTTATTTATTACGACACATCATATGGCTGTAAAAATATTGATTTTTATATGACTGTCACATGAAATAAATGAATAAATTAAATAGTATATACAAATATCATAATTTGATCTTTTCATTTGATCTGAATGCACGGATTTACAACAATATAAATTAACGCTTAACACCTTAAACGTTTTAATGTCACAGTAAGAAGCAATTAAAAGTTAACTCTTGAAAAAAAAACCCAGATATATCTCGACAATCTCTATCACCGCCTATGCAGTATTTAGTATTCAATATAATGCTTACTAAGCAATATTTTCTTTGTCGTTGTAACATTGCAAACTCTTTTAATCCAGGGTAAGATTTCATAAAATATATAAAATTTAATACATTAGTTTACCTGCGATATATGGGGGCATCTCTGTAGTAGTGGTGCCATTTCTTTCATCAACTGTATATGAATTTATGATAAAAACATTCTGTAATGATAATGTTCTAATGCGCTTATTTTCAAAAAGGCAAACTTAACTATGCATGTAGCAGATAAAAAGTCATCAATATATTATAAAAAAGGCCTTACATAAAAGAAATTACTGATTCATCTTATACATTGGCTTCCAATGTACATGCATTTACTTTCGGAAACGTGTTGATATTGTCTCATAAAATTCTAATTAATTCGAGAATTGTTCAGAACATTGGTTAACCAACTCAATTGCAATATCAACATTCCACTTAATTTCGTAATAAGAATACTGCTTCTACAATAAGCCTGTACTTAAAGTCATTTTAATAACTCGATGGAAACTAAGCTTACTTTATGTCTTTATGGCTATTTTGTAGTTGGTTGAGCTATTTAACGGCGTTTCGGTTTTAAAGTTTGATTTTTGATGATTCAAATGAACAACTACATATTGTTCACTTCAAATGCAAGTCAATTTTAAAACGTGACAATGCATCATAATATACATCTTTAAAATGACATTTTGCTCGAAAGGAAAACACAATTCAATCACAGAATTAAGTGCTATGCCTTGTTTATTTTGTTACTTTTACGCTTTTACGTTTTGCCTCTTTTGTTTAAAGAATTTTATCTTCATTATAATTATCAATATCTTAAATAAAAAATCGTAATGTCAAGTTCTTGCATCGTACCATTTTTCTTACACACATAACCTTCTTGTTTAGAGCAAGGTAAATCTTCCCATTGACCAAATTTAGCGTTGTTGCCTGTTATTATAACTACACAATCTTCTGCAATTTCAGTTCCATCATTATCGTCTGCGGTCTTATAATAGCTTGGTGCCCCTAATAAATATATAACATTTTATACAGAAAAATTATAACTAGATTTGCCAATTTTCATGCTTTATTTATAAAAAGTGAATCGGGTTATATAACATATATCATTTCCACTTTAGAAATTATTATTGTAGTTTGGTGTATTACCCTGAGCCCAGTTCAAGTAGGCAAATGGTTGTCCATCAGTCCATTTCCATCCTGCCTCAATGTCAATGTCATTAGCACCTATCTACATAGCTTCAGGCACGATGGTAATTCCCTTTAATCGTCCTGAAAAAAATAAAATGCGTCTTTAAATATCTGCTAGGCAAACTTCACTCTTAAACAACATTTTTTTATTTGAAAAGACATGTATATTTACTCTCCTCACATGCATATAATTGTACGTTTTTTTCTTCGAACAAAACATCATTTGGGCATATTAGACAAACAAAGAACTGTTCAAAGTAAACCACGTTTTACTTTGTTATTGTGAACAATAATAAAAGATTAAATATGTTATGAGCAAACTCATGCAATCCTTATCTGACAAACACTATATTATTTGCTTAAAATTAGTTTAACGAAATTTTTACAATTGAACCTGTTAGTCCAGTTTTGGCCTGAAACAATATACCTGCAATATATGACTGTTCCTGATCAGAAGTTATGCTTGCAAGACTACCACCATCCTCGTTACATTTGTCGCTTGCATCAGACCAAGTTGCGAGCTGGATAACAAATTCATAGCATGTGTTTGAATTTGGAATCTTTTCCCAACCAATGCCACACTTTCCTTTAAAACAGCAGAAAAGAAGGTATGCACAAATCTCCAAGACTGTAATTAAGACATTGCAGCATTTATTTTGCTTTGTTAAATCCAGTTATGACGATGATAATATGCCGATGTAACAGTTAAATATTCAACAATACATTACCTGCGGTAACGTTGTCGTAGTCGGGGGTAGAACAGTTCTTGTCACTAAAGATGTTGCTGGTACCGTTGATTTAGATTTTATAGATCTCACAGACACATTTGTTGAGGCTAATGATGTAAGTTTGGTAAAACCTTCACTTGAAACACTTTCTAAAGATGAAGTTATAAATTGTTTTTGAGTTACAGATAATTTTAAACTACATGTCAATCAAGTTATCAATTTATTTAGTGTTTGATTACGGGCTTATGAATTTTTAATTTTTTACTGTAGTATTTTGTGTTTTCTGTGCTATTCCTCAAAATCGTTTATATATTTATGAAAATCATCTTGTCACAGGGTGAGAAATTGTGCAGCCTGACCGGGACTCGAACCCATGACCCTTGGAAGACCATACCGAGTATCTAGCGATTAAGCTATCCTCCCTCTGACACAGTTGCTCGGCTTATAAGTTAAAAGATCAACCCACGCTGTATTGAAACTCGTCCATGAAATTCTCAGGGTTACCTAGTAGAAACTACAGCTGTAACTGAAAATATGCATAGTCTTTTGCTATTTATCAAAGATTTAATCAGCGATGCTAAAAGCAGTTTATGAAACACTACGAAAAGAATGTTATATTCCTTTACAGTTGCCGCCATTTATATGACTGTCCAATTATTATACCGAGCCATAAAAAATTATAAAGGTCGAAAGTTTTTTCTCAAGATACATTTGTATTATTTTAATATGCCCATTCCTTAAGTTTATGTTTATGACACACTAATTAAGTTTTAAGTTTCGGCTTCCTAGTATCTAATTTGACGAAGTTATTGAAGATATAAATTTGTCATGTGCACATTTTGAGATTTGAAAAGTGACTTTCCTGGTCGTTTTTTTCTTCACATTTATTCATATCTTTATAAAAAAAGACAAAATATGTTTCTGTTATTGCTATAAAAATTATATACAAAAAATCGTGTTCAAACGCAATTTTGTTGCAAAGTTCAAATTCAAGCATTTATTGTTGTAAACCTATGCGTCAATCATATTGTTTAAATTGTGTTGATAGAACTTTCCTTTGATGAAATAATTATTTGTAATATTTTGTTTATTTGGAATCCGTCAAAGATAATTACTAAAATGCTAATGAAGAAATAACGGATAAAAAGGAAATAACGTCATGTTTCGTCATTTATTAATTTGAATTTACCATCTTCCCTCTGCAACACGGTTCAAAGGACAGGTCAAAGTAATTAATACGTACAAACATAAAATAAAGGATATTTGTATTATTGCAAGAACAAGAGTTGGTTGTGAGTGAATATCAGATGTACTATTTTCAAGTGAGATGTAGCCCACAATAAAAATAAATAAGAAACTGGTGATATTCGAAAAAAAAAACCCACTTTTTTCTTGTGCTTTTGATACATATAACTGATCTTGCCCATTTACTTCAGCAACTCTTAGCCATAACTCGTAAACGTCCTTGCGCTTCAATATTCATGATGAAAGTTATTAAGAAGTTTTATTATGATGACACACTTTGCCACTACAGTATTTTCAACTTTCATTTCATTTTGATCTCGTCCAACTTTTGTTAAATTAGTTGACAACTTAACATTAAATTATAAAATTTATTTCCCAGATTTTTTTATTAAAGAAGTGAGAAAAATACAATTAACAAGTGCAAACATGTTTTATGGTTGGAAATAAATGTGTAAGAACAAAGATCAACAAAACAGAGCGGCATTTAAAGAATGCAGCCTCTGACAATATCCTGCCACACTGATCCACCCCAAATACAACCAGTAGGGCACTGAACAAAAAGCAGGTGGAGTCATAAAAGGCGGAACAAGGCCTGGTCGTACCAATTAATGATAACAATTGCCAACGAAATTAGGAAACACTTAAAAATGTTAAAGCCATAAAATAATATTGATAAAAGCAAGTAAAATAACACAATTGTATCAAATTGTCCAGGAAATATCTGTGATTAATAAACATGATCCTTTTTAAACCTTTTTGCAGTTTGATATTGATTATAAATGATAGGAATAGTTTTGCAACCAAATTGCATGAAGTACAATTTTGCAGCAATTTTTGGACTTCTCGACGCATTGACCTACAGGTGATACACATAAGCTATCAGATTTACTTACGAAAGTTTTACATACAAAGCTTTTGGAGTACTTTCTTGGTGATTTATCATATAAATTTCAGGATTTCAGTGATAATTTGATTACTTTTAATATTTTTGTAATCTACCAAAATGATCTACAATCATTTATTTTCTATCAGCTATGATAATTGAATTGTGGAAAAAGTATTTTTTTTATCTTACCTAGACAATTCCTTAAAAAATGCAGAAAAATAATATATCCAATTTTCATTTTTGCTGACGTGGATTGTTCAATGTTAACATATGAACAGTACTGAGCACGACGCTTTACTTAACAGTTATATCATATGTTTTTATATGAATTTAGCATATTTAGCTATGCTTCTAATTGTTTATTGTCTCACTCTCAGTGTAACGGTGCCGGCCACTTGTAACGATGCAATTAATTCAAGTGTTTATATTGTACTGCAAGGTTCTTAAAAAAATAAAGAAGACAGCTTAGCTGACACGTTTACTGTTATGACATGGTTTTTTCAACTGTAGTACAAAAAAGGAGTGTGATGGTTGTTTGAACCAAAGGACATAGTTTAAGTATGGTGACAAATAATTTGGCATTCAATGAAATGAATTATCAATGAGTTCAATTGGGCTATAACCTAATTTAAACAACAAATCACTTGTATATACACGAACTTCGCAATATTCCTTTATTTAAAATTATTTAACATTACCTCTGTTTACTTTAAGTGTTTGATTGTTATATAATTGTTTTTGTTTCTATTAAATTTAAAACCAAATATATGGTTTTAAAAGGGGCCTTTTTTAAATTTTAAATTTTTTTTTTTAAATTTTTTTTTAAACCTTTAAAAAAATTAAAAATTTTAAATTTAAATAAAAATGAAAAATTTTTGTTTTTTTTACTTTTTAAAAATTTTCTTTTTTTTCGAAAAAATTTAGTTTTGGGGTAAAAAGCCTTTTCCCCGGCAGAAAGGGGTTGGAATCAATTTTTAAAAATAATAAAAAATTGTGCAAATTCTCAATTCTTAAAAATATTTTTTTGGTCAAAAAAGGGGAATTTTAATTGAAATTACTGAAAATTTAAAGGGGAAAAATTCTGGCCAAATTTTAGAAATCCTTAAAAATTTTAAATTTTTTTAAAAATTTTAAACATTTTTTCAAATTTTTTAAATTTTTTTTAAATTTTAAAATTTTTTTTTCTTTTTTTTTTTTGAAAAGGAAAAATTAAAAAATTCAATTTTTGTTTTGTTTTTAAAATTTTTTAATTTTTTTTATTTTTCAAAAACTGTTTTTAATATTTTTGTTTTTTTTTTAAATTTTTAAATTTTTTTTTTATTTTTTTTTTACTATCAGATGAGAAACATTATTACAGAGATATATTTTGTATAGTTAAAGAACACTTTAATTCAAAATTAAAAAAACAACATATTTTACTACCAACACGATTTTTAATATTAATCCGCTTTTTCAGAAAGCTGTTCAATACCTTTCAATTTAAAAAGAATTTTGAAAACTAACCCAAGGAGTTGAAAAAATTTAATATAGTTATTCTTAACTCAGCTTTTACATAATTCTTTTTTTGTATCGGTGTATTTCAAGGTAGTTGGGGTTTCTTGTGCACACGTCCATGCGCGGTCCAGACGAAGTAATGGTCTCGTGACCTCAATTTAAAAAAAATATTTTCACAAGAGAAAATTGAATGTGCCTCATCTCTCCACAATCTTCATAAACAAATACGTTTTTCTTTGCTTTCAGTCAGTAAAGACATCGGCGGATAAAAAAATACATAAATTCATGATAATATGACTAGATCATTGGTTTGTAAGTGCTTTAAGGTTTCTCTCCGGATGGACAGAGTATGCGGCGTGGAAGAATATCCGCAATGAACGACATATATGTTTAAACAGTAAAGTACCGCATAAGCATACTGCGGTTCGAGAATAGAACAAGATTTCTTATAACAATCAATTTAAGTCACTGTCGAGAAATATCTATAGGAGTAGCCCATAACGATTTTACACAACTTTTGAACGTCGTTTTTTAAAGTTATTAAGTAACTAACGTTCGCAATAGAACAATATAGTTTGTACAATATAATTTCATTCGTCATATACTTTGTTATTTTTCAACCTTTTTCTTCTGATGCTTTGAGATTTTCCTCAGGATATGTTTATAAAATTAAATGTACTTTAATTTTAAAAGTACTATGCTATGTATATTCACTTTAAATTTAAATAGTCCGTCATTCTTAAATTACTGACAGGGAAAATAATAATTATCTGAAATAAGTACTTTCATAAAATATTCTCTCTCTTTTCATTGCATTAATTGCACGTGTCAAAGCTTACGTAAATGTAAAGTGTTTGTTTTCCAAATTGTACCAGCTTCTTCACAAAAGGTCCCAATCGAAATTTGAAGTTATTTTAATATAGTTTAGTGCAAATGCCTTCTATAAATGAAAAAATAAAAATTATTTTGAAAAGAGTATTTGATGTCTTATGATCATGGTCTCAGAAGTCAAAAGTGTTTTTGAAGGTTCTAGATTTATCTTTGAAATCTAGATAGATCTCTTAAGTATATCTTTTTTTTGCAATTTTGTCTACATTCAGACGTCTAAGAAAGTCTGAATAATTTTGATTTTGAAAACTATGAAAATTTCGTCCTCGAAAAAGGTACAGTTCGATAGGAAACTTACTAAACTACTTTAAAAGGGTATCACTGTCGGTTTGGTCTGCTTCGTTGTATTCCTTGAGGTTACAACCGGACTTTGTTTTCCGTTAAAATGTACTAGAGAGGCCTATCACCGTGGGTTTGGTCAGCTGGACTGTATTCCCTGAGGCTAGAACCGGACTCAGTATTCCGTTTAGAACTATACTGTACTTGTAATATCTATCATCGTGGGATTGGTTTGCTTAACAGTATTCTCTATGGCTAAGACCGAACTTTTCTGTCCGTTAAGAACTACAAGTAATGCCTATTACCGTGGGTTTGGTCACCTTGTCTGTATTCCCTGAGAGTAGAACCTGACTTGGTTTACCATTAAGAACTTTTAGAACGGAAAACCAAAACCGGATCTAGCCTCAAGGCATACAGTCAAACTGACCCAACCAGCGATGGAAGGCATTTCTAGTAGAGTAGTTCTTAATGGAAAACTAATCTTGGAATACAGTCTAGTTGACCAAACCCACCGTGATATGCCTTTGCAGTTGTTCTTAAAGGAAAGTCCGTTTCTAGCCTCATGGAATACAGTCAAGCTAACCAACCCATGGTGGTAGGCATTTCTTATAGTTCTTAACAGAAATCTTAGTCCGGTTCCAGCCTCAAGGGATACAGTCAAGCTGACCAAACCCACAGTTATAGGCCTTTCTAGAAGTTCTTTGCAGATGTCCTGCTGTGCCCTGTCTGCTTACCTGCCTATCTGTCGACCGACAAAAACCCACCCGACCATCCAACCACCGACCCACCTACTTATCTTTTCATCGCACCACATCTTAAATTAGCCTACTCTTTAAATGCCGATGGTTAAATGACCGGGTCCATTGCTATCTTTAGAATCATCCGGGCGTAAGGACCCTAATTAAGGAAGAACGCACATGTACATAATTATCATGTACATTGTATGTAGTAGTTTAATAAACTAATGCTGAGTTAAATGAGACGTTCAGTGTCACCTAGTGGTAATAAAGGTAAACCAGGAGTTTGACAGAGAGGAATACTAGTTGGTATATAACAGAAGCATAAATTCATGCCCAAATTGTCACAAAAAGAAATAGTTCAGTTATTGTGTATAAGCAATGCATACACCGGTATACCCTTTTATATTGTAATACATTTTGTTGTAAATGTGTGATTCTGTCTCTAACAAAAAAAACCGCACTTTTAATATTTCCATATTAAGGACCTTTCCAAACAAGTTGTGAAGTAACATTTTCTAAGAACGCCCTATTTTATTATCAAAAAGAATGGAACAAAAATATCTATAACTGATAGTGACAAAACGCAAGTTAAAATGCTTTCAAATAAAATCATCCTGATTAAATTCTTAGGTTACAACTGAAGCAGCCCCTATCGAAATAATCCATAACAATCAATATATTTGTTTATATTTATTGTCTTAACCAACAGATGTTGTTCTACATTATCGTATATTACTACATTATCGTATATTCATACAACAGAAATCCACAGAATGAGCTGTAAGCTTTGCCATCTATCCCTTCATCGGCGTCTCTGTTAAGCACTGCGACATTGTCACCAATCATGAGCTTGACAACAACCATCTGGGATGACTGATCATTGCTCATAAATAAGCCTGCTACAATTACACCGTTCACAACTAAGTTTCCATCACCGTTGTCCGACTGAACAAAAGTACTATAATGTCCAAGTGTCACACCAAAAACATAAACTCCGGTAACGGGAGCGACGAAAATACCGTTATGTACGTTAAAGGCATTGCCTATATTCGTTGTCAGGTGATCAAATACGATGCCTTGACCTTCACCAAGATGAGGCGTTGGTGTAGACTTGTATGCGTAAAATGCAACCCGACCGTTGATGCTACTTCTGCTCTCCCTGCCAATGTATCCTGCAATATAGATATTTATCTTGATAATTTGATAATTATTGCATAAATATCTTGTAGTGAATTTAAATGTCAATGAAACAGCGAGCTATTATACATGCTCTGTTGATGAGAATATTTGTTTAAATCTATCATGCAAAACTAAGCGACGGTTGTCTAATGGTTTGTTATTATAAAGTACTAGTACTCACCATTTTCCCGAGGCTTAGTATTGCCGTTTGATCTAGAAGCAGAAGCGCAAATTGTATTATTGACATCATGTCTAACTTGATTTTCCAATTGCGAAATAGATTTCTGTAGCTTGTAATTTTCCTTTTCAAGCTTCTTAACTATTTTCCCTTGTTTGTGAGATTTTTGTTGAAGTTTTCTAACTGTATCATCAAGAGCGCGAATTCGTGTTTCATATGTATTTGTTAAGTCTTCTATTTTACTAGATACATATTTCTTTACATCATCTGGAATGATATTTTCTGTATACGTTTCACTATTGGATATTCCATCGTCACATGTGACGACATTAATCAGGGCAACTGTTACCAACACTAATATACTAATAATATCCATTTGGTTTTGTGTAGAAAAATTAAAGACACCACAATTTGTTAGATTTGTTTATATAGATAAGGCCTTAGATAAAGACCGTTTTAGATATGGTTCTATATAATTATGTCAGGGTTTAAAAAGTTGAACTTAGGAGTCATCAATCTGTTTGACCTATGTATACCAAGATTGTTTGCTTTAGTTTATTATGTATAAAATATATACTTAAATCCTTAATCGACAGCAACATATTCATTTTTGATACGGATACAATAGCTCTTACACTGTCATGATATCTGTTTGTCTCCATGTCTCTTTGTCTTATTCGTACTACTCTTCGAGTTGATATATTTTTTTCCATAAATTTACTATTCTCATATTGTGCCTTTTCATTTGTATTGCAATTTGAACCTGCTTTGTAAGAATATATTTAGTGATATTTAGTCCATGCCATTTGATGAGATAAAATTGAAAGCGTAATTTAGCGGGCGTGAAATATTTTAATATTCAATATGCATGTATATGTCATGTTAGGAACTATGCGTGTATCAAAGTTCAAATTAATTGAACAAGATTAAATCAATTAAATATTGTCTACATGAGACCTTTACTTTAATATTCGTCTCAATTGGGATTCAAAGGTCAAATTAATTGTGTTTATCTACTTTCTTCTTTGACTGATAATGTTCATATTTCTATGAACACGATATTAGTTTTTGTAACTTTAATTGCATTTCCATTTTATTGAATGATTTAAGTAAAATTTAAGAAGTAATCAATCATTTCATTTTTATTTTCCAAATATCTCCGGTAATGGGTCGGTAGTTTGTCCTTGAGCAGTGCAGACTCCTGTGCTCGTGTTCAAGATTGCAAAAATACCCGTATGTTCTACACAAGTGAGACCCGGCTCACACTCACACTGACACCAATCAATGAACCGTGACATCCCCCCTTCTTGCTGTACACCTGACACGATTAAAGTAGACTCAGCAAATCTGGCAGCATCCTTCCGCAGCAATGACCAAGTGGTTCAAAAACCAATAGACCAAATCCGTTGCAAATTTAATTTTGTACAACTATGGAGGGTCTTCTTTACATGCTTAAACTTTTAAAGCCCTTACCCAAGGAACATGTCCAGGAGATTTCCGCATGGCTTGGTCATTTTTTGCAACAAGTATTTGTTCTTCCTCGATATAAATTTCGTAAAAACATCATATTCACGAGCCTACCGTTCAAAAACCATTTGACCAATCCCGTTGCAAATTCAATTTTGTACAACTATGACGGTCTTCTTTACATGTTTTAAGTTTTAAGGCTTTAACCCAAGGAACTTGTCCAGGAGATTTCCGCATGGCTTGGTCATTTTTTGCACCGGTGATTCGTTATTTCTCTCTATATATAAATTTCGTAAAAAAAATCATTTTCACGAGCCTACCGTTCAAAAACTATTTGACCAATTCCGTTGCATACTTAATTTTGTACAACTATGGAGGGTCTACTTTACATGTTTTAAGGTTTGAAGCCCTTACCGAAGGAACATGTCCAGGATATTCCCGCATGGCATAGTCATTTTTTACACCGGCGATTTTTTTCTACATCTATGTAAATTTCGAAAAAAACATCATATTCACGAGCCTACGGTTCAAAAACCATTTGATCAATTCCGTTGCAAATTTAATTTTGTACAACTATGGGGGTCTACTTTACATGTTTTAAGTTTTAAAGCCCTGACTTAAGGGACATGTCAAGGAGATTTCCGCATGACTAGGTCATTTTCCGGCGATTTGTTCTTTCTATATATAAAGTGTATACATTTTCGAGAAAAAAATCTTGTAGATTGTATTAATTAAAAGGAACATCTTCACTGCTATATAAGGCTTAAAGGCATAGAGATTTAACTACAAAAAAAGAAAAAAGAGCAACTACTCCACGTTAAACAGTCGCTATTTGGACCTGCCATTTTGTTCTTTATTTTTACAAAGTCTTAAGAAATTTCGTAAAAAAAAAACAAATCAATTTCTCAGGACAACTGTTGAAACACAATTCGACCAATATCGTTGCAAACTCGATTTTGTACAACTTTGGAGGGTCTTCTTTGAAAATTATAAGGGCTAAAGCCCTTACCCAAGTAATGTGTCCAGGAGATTTCCGCGTGGCATGGTCATTTTTTGCACCGGCGAATTTTTCGATCTTTATGTAAATTTCGGAAAAAACATCATATTCACGAGCCTACGGTTGAAAAACCATTTGATCAATTCCGTTGCAAGTTTAATTTGGTACAAATATGGAGGGTCTACATGACATGCTCTACGTTTTAAAGCCCTAAACCCAAGTAATATGTCCAGGAGATTTCCGCGTGGCATGGTCATTTTTTTGCACAGCGATTTGATCTTTCTCCATATAAATTTCGTAGAAAAACATCATTTCCACGAGCCTACCGTTCCAAATCCAATTGACCAATTCCGTTGCAAATTTAATTTTGTACAACTATGGAGGGTCTTCTTTACATGTTTTACGTTTTAAAGGGCCCTAACCCAAGTAATATGTCACAGGAGATTTCCGCGTGGCATGGTCATTTTTGCACTGCGATTTGTTCTTTCTCCACATAAATTTCGTAAAAAAACATCATTTTCACGAGCCTACCCATCAATAACCAATTGACCAATTGCAAATTTAATTTTATACAACTTTGGAGGGTCTTCTTTTACATGTTTCAAGGTTTTAAGCCCTAACCCAGGTAATATGTCCAGGAGATTTCCGCGTGTTATGGTCATATTTTGCACCGCGACTTGTTCTTTCTCCACAAAAATTTCGTGAAAGACAAAAAAAATTTTTCACGAGCCTACCGTTCAATAAATAATTGACCAGTTCCGTTGCAAATTTAATTTTGTACAACTATGGAGGGTCTACTTTACATGTTCTAAGGTTAAAAGCCCTAACTCAAGTAATATGTCCAGGAGATTTCCGCGTCGCATGATCATTTTTTGCACCGCGATTTGTTCTTTCCCCACATAAATTTCGTAAAAAAAAACATCATTTTCACGAGCCTACCGTTCAAAACCCAATTCCGTTGCAAATTTAATTTTCTACAACGTTGGAGAGTGTACTTTACATGTTTTAAGGTTTAAAGCCCTCACTTAAATAGTATGTCCAGGAGATTTCCGCGCGGCATGGTCATTTTTTGCACCGCGATTTGTTCTTTGTCAATAATTATAAATTTCGCAAAAAACATAATTTTCACGACTCTACCGTTCGAAAAATAATAGACCAATTCCGTTGCAAATTTAATTTTGTACAACTATGGAGGGTCTTCTTTACATATTTTAAGTTTTAAAGCCCTAACCCAAGTAATATGTCCAGGAGAATTCCGAGTGGCATGGTCATTTTTTGCACCGCGATTTGTTCTTTCTCCACATAAATTTCGTAAAAATACATCATTTTCACGAGCCTACCGTTCAAAAACCAATTGACCAATTGCGTTACATATTTAATTTTGTACAAGTATGGAGGGTCTTCTTTACAAGTTTTAAGTTTTAAAGCCGTAACCCAAGTAATATGTCCAGGAGATTTCCGCGTGGCATGGTCATTTTTTGCACTGCGATTTGTTCTTTGTCCACATAAATTTCGTGAAAGAAAAAAACATCATTTTTACGATCCGACCGTTCAATAAATAATTGACAAATTCCGTTGCAAATTCAATTTTGTACACTTATGGAGGGTCTCATTTACATGTTTTAAGGTTTAAAGCCCTAACCCAAGTAATATGTCCAGGAGATTTCCGCGTGGCATGGTCATTTTTCGCACCAGCGATTTTGTTCTTTTCTACATATAAATTTCGTAAGAAAGTACATCATTTTCACGAGCATATCTTTCAAAGAACAAATTCGGTTGCAAATTTAATTTTTGGTTAAACACATGTGAGGGTCTTTCTTACATGTTTCAACGATTTAAAGACATACCCCAAGTCATTATGTCCAGAGATTTACCGCGTGGCATTGTCATTTTTAGCACGCGATTTGTTCTTATCTCCACTATTATTTCTGAAAGAAAAAACATCATTTTTCACGAGCCTACCGTTTCAATAAATAATTGACGAATTCCCGTTGCAAAATTCATTTTGTACAACTATTGGAGGTGTACTTTACATGCTTTAAGGTTTAAAGACCTTACCCAAGTAATATGTCCAGGAGATTTCCGCGTGGCATGGTCATTTTTTGCACCGCGATTCGTTCTTTTTCTATATAAATTTCGTAAAAAACATCATTTTCATGAGCCTACCGTTCAATAAATAATTGACCAATTCCGTGGCAAATTCAATTCTGTACAACTATGGAGGGTCTACTTGACATGTTTTAAGGTTTAAAGCCCTAACCCAAGTAATATGTCCAGGAGATTTCCGCGTGGCATGGTCATTTTTTGCACCGCGATTTGTTCTTTTTCTATATAAATTTCGTAAAAAAACATCATTTTCACGAGCCTACCGTTCAAAAACCAATTGACCAATTCCGTTGCAAATTTTATTTTGTACAAGTATGGAGGGTCTTCTTTACATGTTTTAAGTTTTAAAGCCCTAACCCAAGTAATATGTCCAGGAGATTTCCGCGTGGCATGCTCATATTTGCACCGCGATTTGTTCTTTCTCCACATACATTTCGTAAAAAATACATCATTTTCACGAGCCTACCACTTAATAAATAATTGACCAATTCCGTTGCAAATTCAATTTTGTACAACTATGGAGGGTCTTCTTTACATGTTTTAAGGTTTAAAGCCCTAACCCAGGTAATATGTCCAGGAGATTTCCGCGTGGCATGGTCATTTTTTGCACCGCGATTTGTTCTTTCTCCATAAAAATTTCGTAAAAAAACCAATCATTTTCACGAGCCTACCGTTCAAAAACCAATTTACCAATTCCGTTGCAAATTTAATTTTGTACAAGTATGGAGGGTTTTCTTTACATGTTTTAAGTTTAAAAGACCTGACCCAAGTAATATGTCCAGGAGAATTCCGAGTGGCATGGTCATTTTTTGCACCGCGATTTGTTCTTTCTCCACTTAAATTTCGTAAAAAACATCATTTTCACGAGCCTACCGTTAAAAAACCAATTGACCAATTGCGTTACAAATTCAATTTTGTACAACGTTGGTTAGTCTTCTTTACATGTTTTAAGTTTTAAAGCCGTAACCCAAGTAATATGTCCAGGAGATTTCCACGTGGCATGGTCATTTTTTGCACCGCGATTTGTTCTTTCTCCACATAAATTTCGTGAAAGAAAAAAACATCATTTTTACGAGCCTACCGTTCAATAAATAATTGACAAATTCCGTTGCAAATTCAAATGTGTACAACTATGGAGGGTCTACTTTACATGTTTTAAGGTTTAAAGCCCTAACCCAAGTAATATGTCCAGGAGATTTCCGCGTGGCATGGTCATTTTTTGCACCGCCATTTGTTCTTTCTCCTTATAAATTTCGTAAAAAAACATCATTTTCACGAGCCTACCGTTCAAAAACCAATTTACCAATTCCGTTGTAAATTCAATTTTGTACAAGTATGGGGTGTCTTCTTTACATGTTTTAAGTTTTAAAGCCGTAACCCAAGTAATATGTCCAGGAGATTTCCACGTGGCATGGTCATTTTTTGCATCGCGACTTGTTCTTTCTCCACATAAATTTCGTGAAAGAAAAAAACATCATTTTCACGAGCCTATCGTTCAATAAATAATTGACAAATTCCGTTGCAAATTCAATTTTGTACAACTATGGATGGTCTACTTTACATGTTTTAAGGTTTAAAGCCCTAACCCAAGTAATATGTCCAGGAGATTTCCGCGTGGCATGGTCATTTTTTGCACCGCGATTTGTTCTTTCTCCTTATAAATTTCGTAAAAAAAACATCATTTTTACGAGCCTACAGTTCAAAAAACAATTGACCAATTCCGTTGCAAATTTAATTTTGTACAACTATGGAGGGTCTTCTTTATATGTTTTAAGTTTTAAAGTTTTAAACTTAGTAATATGTCCAGGAGATTTCCGCGTGGTATGGTCATTTTTTGCACCACGATTTGTTCTTTCTCCACATACATTTCGTAAAAAAATACATCATTTTCACGAGCCTACCGTTTAATATATAATTGACCAATTCCGTTGCAAATTCAATTTTGTACACCTATGGAAGGTCTTCTTTACATGTTTTAAGGTTTAAAGCCCTAACCCAAGTAATATGTCCAGGAGATTTCCGCGTGGTATGGTCATTTTTTGCACCACGATTTGTTCTTTCTCCACATACATTTCGTAAAAAATACATCATTTTCACGAGCCTACCGTTCAATAAATAATTGACCAATTCCGTTGCAAATTCAATTTTGTACAACTATGGAGGGTCTACTTTACATGTTTTAAGGTTTAAAGCCCTAACCCAAGTAATATGTCCAGGAGATTTCCGCGTGGCATGGTCATTTTTTGCACCGCGATTTGTTCTTTCTCCATATAAATTTCGTAAAAAAACATCATTTTCACGAGCCTATCGTTCAAAAACCAATTGACCAATTCCGTTGCAAATTTAATTTTGTACAACTATGGAGGGTCTACTTTACATGTTTTAAGTTTTAAAGCCTCAACCCAAGGAACTTGTCCAGGATATTTCTGCATGGCCTGGTCATTTTTTGCACCGGCGATTTGTTCTTTCTCTCTAGTATATATAAATTTCGTAAAAAACACATCATTTATTTTCACGAGCCTACCGTTCAAAAACCTTTTGACCAATGCCGTGGCAAACTTAATTTTGTACAACTATGGAGGGTCTTTTTTACATGTTTTAAGTTTTAAAGCCCTAACCCAAGGAACATGTCCAGGA
This sequence comes from Ruditapes philippinarum, assembly GCF_026571515.1. Lineage (NCBI taxonomy): Eukaryota > Metazoa > Mollusca > Bivalvia > Venerida > Veneridae > Ruditapes > Ruditapes philippinarum. Next base: position 796 of record NW_026866030.1, on the reverse strand, counting down.
GATTTCCGCATGGCTAGGTCATTTTCCGGCGATTTGTTCTTTCTATATATAAAGTGTATACAGTTTGAACAGTTTATTGAAAATGCTGGGCCTCATAGAGGCCTCAGTCACATATACAATAATATATACATATAGTATGACATATAAAGAGATATCCACGAAATATGCTGATGTATTACATGGCAAATATAAATCAAAAATGAAAGTGTTACATTATGAAAATAAGCTTAGCTATCAGTTACTTAAATGCTGATATAATTATTTTTTACAGAATACTGCAAGTTATAACAATATACTCCTATCTGTGCTATTCATTAACATAGAAAACTTGATTGAATTAACATTAGTACTATACTCTCTAGTAATATATTTTTTTCTATCAGTATTAAAGAATTGACAATTAAATAAATAATGATATTCATCACCAAGTGAGCTATTATTGCATAAATTACACACTCTTAATTCTCTTGGTGTATTACAAAATCTACCAGACTCAATAGGCATTTTCATGGTTCATACATCTAAAGCGCATTAGTACCAAAGCTAAATGAGATGGTAAAATATCTAAAAACTTTTCAAATCTGAATTCACTTTTGTACATTCTATAATTCAGACATTTACTTGATTGTGACATTTCACTATGCCAATTTTTGAATGAACTGATCTTTCAGTCTATTTTTAACAATTTTCTTTAAACAATGGAGAGAAGTGGCAACATTATTAATCCAAAAATTTGATAAACCCAGTGAATCTAGTAATTTACAAACACTATTCATCCATGGGAGTTCAACACATT